>NC_137784.1:27522290-27882290 GCF_963455305.1 Plecotus auritus
TTTATGGTTACCAGTTTTTGCTTGTAAGAAAACATCAAACAAACCTAAAGCTGCAAATACACAATGTTAAATGTAGCTGAGAAATTCACTTGTGTTTATTCTGATAGACAAAACTGTATTTCAGATGAGCAACAACTCATGTATTACTGAGCTTGTTAATAATAAAACACTTCCAAACAACATTAGTGATGGTAGAAATATAGCATAGGGCTCTTCACTGCTAAGGAGAAAAAGTTATATAAGCAATCTACTTTTCAGTAAACTGCAAATATGTGTGCCTTAGCTGATAACATATTCTGTCACTTTTCAGCTTGTCATGTTGACAGAGAATGAAAACTTGATAAGACTTGAGATGTGATATTAGTCTAACAGCACACTGCATCCTCTACTAGGACTAAGAAAAGTGCCTCACTGATGCCAGCACCAAAGTACTGTTCTTCCATTATTAAGGAATAAAGAGATTCTCTCACAATCGAGAGTGTTTAGTAGCCGAAATCCCTTTCCAACAAATATCATATTTCTCATGCTGTTCTGACAATATGCAATTAACTAACTGCAAGACAGTCTGACCCAGATTTTACTATGTGTATTTATCAAGAAAACTGCTTCAAAATATTCTATAACACTAACATCTTTCTGGAAAATGTCCACTCATAGTTTCTTATGATTCTACATAGAAACATATACTTTTATAAAGGTTTCTCTCTAGGATGCATTTAATCACTTTTGTCTGTCACTGCTAAAATAAGAATAAGCCTGATACTTCATATTTACTTTTTAATTCTATAGAAAAGTCAGAAGAGTTTTTTTTAAGCATTTGAATAATAAAATAGTTTTTTTTCTTCCTGTTGTTTTGGCAACAGTTCTTAAGACAAGCTGAAAGCAGAACTTTGCTTTGGGAGGGAAAGCAAATTATTAAATACTATTGATGTGGTCCTGCTCTTAACAGAGTTTGCAATACAAGAGAACATAGGTGTGCTTTCAATGATTTTTTCCACTGCTTCTTTCTGCAAGAGGGCCAAAACCAGGACATACTGTTTTAGTGTCTTTGTTAACAAAAATAATTATTTATAACTTTTATATTAGAACTGTATATTTGATATAAAAATATGCTTATAATTAAACTATCCAAATTTGTATATTAAACAGGATTAAGATGAACAAGCTTGCAGTATGAGATTAGTTGCAAACTTATTCCCTATTATTGATATTTCCTTACATTTGAACAGTCAACAAATAACTCCCTTAACATAAATCCATCATAATTGTGTGCACAAATCAGTTAGCCCATTAGTTAACATCAGAGGACCAGGTGATAACCAGATGAATCCCACTCCTCTACTGAGACATTTAGACATTCAAATAAATCTATCACTATTCCTTTATTTTTTAATAAAGACATTTAAAATACTTGAAAAAAGCAGCCTTCTATTTTAAACAAAATGACCAACCTAATTGCTACTTTTTTGAACTACAGTGCTTACAGAAGAATCAATAATTTTTAGATTAATACCATTTCAATTTTTCTTCTTTATACAATTCTATTAAAACTTTCCAGTGGAATAGTAGAGAACATAGAGCAAAAGCTTTAATATGTACTTTTGTAAGGTAAATAAGTGTGCATACCGATCTAAGCCTCTTAACAACGTGTACAAGGTTAGTGTTTAAATCACTTCACTAGAGCAAATATTAATTCTATGTATAATAGGCAAATGCAAGTGTAGGGCTAGGGAACAACATATTACCATTTATGCTAATGGTCCATCTTGTATAAAAACACTTAAGTTTGTTACATATGCACAATTATTTGCTGTAATGTTTGATAAATGATTTAACGGGTATTTAAGACAAAAGCAACTCATGCATATGTCTTTCTAGTTGCCCCAATGGAAGGTAGAGACTCCCAATTTTCCTCATTCTAGATATGGCTGAGGCACAATTTCTAACCACATAATGAAAAGCACCTCTCCAAGTCTTGACACCTTTCCTAAGGAAATGCTGATTGCCAATGCATAACCTCCCATTAAAAAGAGTACTCTTGAAGATGGAATATGTACCATTAACAACTTACATTCAGAACTCCCATTAGATACTGATGGGCAGTTCACTATTCAAGAGCTCACTCAAGCAAAAAACCAATGGCAGTTTAGTCATTGGGTGGGAAAAGCAGGTGATAAGGACTCTAACAGTTAAATCCTTGTCAGCGCAAAAGGAACTTCTAAATGTTGCTTATGCCAGCTGCTCCCCTGCAGGCAATAGGAGATTCAGGCATTTCTCATTCCAACTAGTTTCTCACAATGGTTGCTGTTATATAGACCCTTCACTTGTCAAGAAAAATGACAAGAACATATTGGAAGTTTGCAACATTTGCCTATGTCTAATCAGCTCTCTTAATTTGTGCAGGTCCCTAAAATGGATGTAAAAGCTGGTTATGATGTTGACAGCCAAAAGGCAAAAGATATTAAATCAACTTAGCAAACTGCTTGACACTCCACAAGTGTTTTAGAAAATAGTGAGTTAGAAAAGATGCAGATGTAATCCTTGTTGGATGTTCCCCCCCACCCCTCAATTTGAGACTATTGGTTCTAGTAGTAGTCTTCGTAGTTCTTAGGGTTCAGGCAGTAAAGGATGGCACCCCCAAATGAGAATATAGTTGCACCCCACGCCAGGCCATAACCCCAGTTGAACTCATGGTAAATTTTCAGGCTCACAGTTTCAATAAACTTGATTGGGTAAAGGACCAGGCTGCAAACCTGTAAAACAACTGAAAGAAAAGCAAATCAAAATTAGAAAAATATATTTACAGGAAACAGGATAATATAACATATAAATACACATAGTTACAAGAATTACTTTTTAACCAAATAAACAAAAAGCCAAAACATCTGAAGCATTGCTTACTCTAGATAGTATATACTTTAAAATATTAACATTTTTCTTTGTTTAACACTATTTTTCACAATACAGTAAGAATTACTCTAATAATAATTAGTAAATCACCATAATAGTTTTTGGAAAAATAATTAGTGCAATATAGTAATTTCTATGGGCATACCAAGAAGTAATTATCACTTTACAAATACATACAGGGGTGAGGAAAAGTGGGCTTACAGTTACACAAATAAATAAAACAATAACTAATAAATATAAGAATAAACTATTTTGTGTACTCACAAGTGTAAACCTACTTTTTCCTACCCATATATATAATTATTAGTATTATGGCAAGTAGTACTAGTTAAGCTCAACTGTTCCATTATACAAAACCTGTGACCAGCAACCCAAGAATAGTGACCCCAAATATGAGCTAAAAACCTTATTTTTATGCTTTTGAGGAATTGGGGACTTCAAATTCATTTGTACTTATGAAAACAGTCAACTTGTGATTCAAAATGTGCTTTTGTTATTGCTTCTCAATATCATCTACCTCAGCCCAGTATTCCAGCAAGTCCTATTTTGATATTTTTGCTCATATTACTCTAGCAAAAACTATTTTCATTCTTTTCTTCTCATCCAGTCCATAACCCTCATTTTTAAAAAGCCTCAAAAGTCATCTTTGTCTAGAAGTCACACCAATTATATCCTATTACATATAACAGGTGACATTTATATATTTAATCCTTACTTTCAAAGAAAAATTAAATCACGAAGTCAGGGAAAATAATGGTACTGAAAAACCTAGGCTAATAAACGCTACTACAACAGAGCATAAAATTTAGCTTTTAGTTCTTAGTAAAATCTTTGCTCTCGGCCATACATAATAAAATAAAACAAGCAAATTAATCAGGAAGAAGGGCTTTAAATATATCTAAATAAAGTGGTGTTTATTCTGTGTATATTTTTATATGAGACATGGGATTACACAAGAGTTATCTCCCATTCAAAATCATAACTTGCTATAGAATCAATTAGATGGCACTTCTATTTTATAAATAAATTTCACTAGAATTTATGGGATGCATCTGCCTCATTCTCTACTATATGAAACAAATAATCTTCTCCATGAAAAATCTATGTGAGAGAAGCTGGCAAACTACCAAATCTGGTCTGTTGTTTGTTTTTGAAAAAAGTCTTATTGGAATACAGCTAGGCTCATTAATTTATGTACTGTTTGTACTACAAAGGCAGAGTTGAGCTGCTGCAACAGAAATGATGTGGCCCACAAAACCTTAAATATTTACTATCTGCACTTTATTTAAACAATTTGCCAGATGAGGGAGTACAAATGGTGGCTGAATAGGCAGACCTGTCCTGTACCTTGTCCCAGAGCCAGACTGGAAATACAGCTAAAGTGAAGACCATTTACCTGGATTTACCAACTGAAGTCAAGCTCAGGAGGAGACTTATATCAAGGAAGGACATAAAACACCTGGAGACTGCCATACATCTACATATTCCTTCCCTGCCTTTGTTTTGATTTTTCCTTGTTTTCATTCATTCTTTCTTTTTTTCTATTGTTCTTGCTCTCTTTTCTCTTTCCCAATTCTTTTTTCTCTCATGGCTGTTTTTTTGTGGTACTATAGGGGTCTTGTGTATGTTTGTGTTTTGTTTCTTTTGTTTCATATTTTGTTGTGTTGTATTTTGTTCTATTTGGTCAGCACCTCCATCTACGAATAGGACAATAACATTCAAGACACAAGTACAACAGGAGAACCCAAATAACTCAAGGGGTTTTCCCAGAGCACCCAGCTCAGGAGATCTAAGAGAATGCACAACTGGGTCCCACAAAACTCCTACTACATAAGACTACCCCACAAAATGTGGGAGGCATAGCAGTTTGATATAATACACAGAAACAAATACAAAGGAACAACAAAAATGGGGAGACAAAGAAAAACCCCAAATGAAAGAAAAGGCAAAATCACCAGAAAGGAACTAAATGAAATGGAGACAAGCAACTTGTCAGATAAAGAATTCAGAATAATGTTAATAAGAATGCTCAAAAAATTCAGAGAACTACAAGCAACTTAATGAGAATTATAAGGAACTTAATGAGAACTATAAGGAACTTAATGAGAGCTACAGCAATGTGAAAAGACAGGTTGAAACATTAAATAAAAATAAATTGGAAATGAAGAATGACATGGCTGAAATGAAGAACACCCTAGAAGGATTCAACCGTAGACTAGAAGAAGCTGAGGAATGAATTAGTGAATTAGAGCAGCAAATGGAAAATAAATAAAAAGCAGGAGAGTTTAAGGGAGCTCCGGGACACCATGAAACATAACGACATCTGCATGATAGGGGAACAAGAAGGAGCAGAATCTGAGGCAGGAATAGAGAACCTGTTTGAAGAAATAATAGCTGAAAATTTCCCTAACCTGGTGAAGGAAAAAGTCACTCAAGTTCAGGAAACAAAGAGAGTCAGAATCAAAATGAACACCAAAAGACCAACACCTAGGCACATATTAATTAAAATGGCAAACATTAAAGACAAAGAAGAATCTTAAAGGCTGCATGAGAGAGACTGAAAGTTATCTATAAGGGAGCTCCCATTAAGACTGTCAGCTGACTTCTCAATAGAAACACTTCAGGGCACAAGGGAATGGCATGAAGTACAAAAAGTAATGAAAACCAAGGGACTGAAGCCAAGACTACCCTATTCAGTAAGTCTATCATTCAAAATCAAAGGTGAAATAAAGAGCTTTGCAAACCGAAAAAGGCTAAAAGAGTTTATTACTACCAGACCAGCACTGCAAGAAATGCTAAAGGGATTATTGTAAGAAAAAATAGAGCGAAACAGAACACAGGCATAAAGAATAAGAATGAAAATAAATAAGGTTATCAATAATAACCTTAAATGTATTTGGCTCAAGTGCACCAATTAAAAGACATAGGGTAGCTGAATGATGAGGAAACATGACCCAAATATATACTGTCTAAAAGAGACACACCTCAGCCCAGCTGACATGGCTGAGTGGTTAAGCATTGAACTATGAATGAGAAGGTCACAGTTCCATTCCTGGTCAGGGCACAGGCCCGGGTTGTGGGCTCCATCCCCAGTGGGGGGCATGCAGGAGGTAGCTGATTGATGATTCCCTCTCATCATTGATGTTTCTATCTCTCTCTCCCTCTCCCTTCCCCTCTGAAATTTTATATATCTCTATATAGATAGATATAAATATAAAGCATACACTGAGTGGCCAGATTATGATGATCTCTGAATGCATAATAATCTGGCCACTCAGTATATATATATTAGAGGCCTGGTGCATGAATCTGTTCATGGGAGGGGTCCGGTCAGCCTGGCTAGGGGGAGGGGACATGGGTGGCTGGCCGGCCTGCCTGATGGTCAAACTCCTGGTCGAGGGGACAATTTGCATATTAGCCTTTTATTATATCGGACAGTGATCGGCAAGCTGCGAGCCGCGATTTGCTGCTCTATTGACTAATGAGTTTGCCGACCACTGATATAGGATATACACTGAGTAGCCAGATTATTATGTGTTCAGAGATCATAATAATCTGGCCACTCAGAGTGTGTGAGTGTGTGTGTGTGTGTGTGTGTGTGTGTGTGTGTGTGTGTGTATTAAGAAATAGCCAAAAGAGAGAGAGAGAGAGAGATGTCTCATCCCACCTCAGAAAAAAAGACTCTCACAAAGAATGAAAGCAAAGTTATGGAAAAAATTTTCCAGGCAAATGGAAATGAAAAGGCTGGGGTAGCAATACTCATATCTGCCTAAATAGACTTCAAAGTAAAGGCCATAACAAGAGATAATGAAGGCCCTTTCATAATACTAAAGAGATAGATACAACAGAAGGATAAAACTCTGGTAAACACATATGCACCCAATACAGAAGCATCCTATCTAATAAAAGAGCAATATGCAAATTAACCCTCACTCCACTACACCCACAAGCCATGCCCACTAGCCAATCAGGAGCGAGTATGCAAATTAACACAACCAAGATGGCTGCGGCCACGGAGAGAGCAGGAGGCTTGGGTTTCCCAGGCAATGGATAAAGCCAAGTTTTCCACACACACTAGCGGGCCCAGTCCTCCGCTCAAGGCTACAAAGTTTCAATTATAGAAGATAAATAAATCCCAACAAAAATGACGGCAGCCACGGAGCTGGAGAGAGCAGGAGGCTTGAATTGCCCCCGTCAATGGAGGAAGCCAAGCTTTCCGCCTGCCTTGGCAGGCCCAGGCCTCTGCTTAAGGCTACAAAGTTTCAATTATAGAAGATAAATAAACCCCAACAAAAATGGCTGCGGCCATGGAGCAAGCAGGAGGCTTGGCTCCACTCCAGGCTACAAAGTTTTAATTATAGAAGATAAATAAATCCAAGATCCCAGGGCCTCCACTTGGGTCGCCGGGGGCATGGCCAGCCTGCAAACCACCACAGGCCCCTCGCCCAGGCTGCTCCATGCCCCAAGGGAACCCTGACCCTGATCTGGGACACCCTTCAGGGCAAACCAGCTGGCCCCCACCCGTGCACCAGGCATCTATACTATCTAATAAAAAAGTAATATGCAAATTGACTGTCACTCCAACACTCAAGATGGCTGCCCCTATTTGGTCAAAGATCCTGCCCCCATGTGGACACAAGATGGCCACCACAAGATGGCCAGCAGGGGAGGGCAGTTGGGAGGGACCAGGCCTGCAAGGGAGGGCAGTTGGGGGCGATCAAGTCTGCAGGGGAGGGCAGTTAGGGGTGACCAGGCCAGCAGAGGAGGGAAGTTGGAGGTGACTGGGCCTGCAGGGAAGGGCAGTTGGGGGGGGGGACCCGGCCTGCAGGGGAGAGCAGTTGGGGGGGACCAGGCCTGCAGGGGAGGGCAGTTAGGTGCAAACAGGCTGACAGGGGAGCAGTTAGGCATCAATCAGGCTGGCAGGGGATTGGTTAGGGGGTGATCAGGCTGGAAGGCAGAAGCAGTTAGGGGCAATCAGGAAGGCTGGCAGGTGAGCAGTTGGGAGCCAGCAGTCCTGGATTGTGAGAGGGATGTCCGACTGCCCGTTTAGGCCCGATCCTACCTGGTAGGATCGGGCCTAAACAGGCAGTTGTACATCCCTCGAGGGGTCCCAGATTGGAGACGGTGCAGGATGGGCTGAGGGACACACAGCCTCCCGCCATGCATGAATTTTGTGCACCGGGCCTCTAGTCCAAATATATAAAAATACTTCTGGAGAATTTTAAGGCAGAGATTGACATCAATACAATCATATTAGGTGATTTTAACACATCACTGACATCACTGGATAGATCTTCTATACAAAAAAAAAAAAAAAAATCAACAAGGAAACTGCTATCCTAAACAACAAAATAGATCAGATGGAATTGACATTTTCAGAACATTTCACCCCAAAGCTACAGAATACACATTCTTCTCAAGTACATATGGGACATTTTCAAAGATAGACCACATGTAGGAAACCAAACAAGCCGCTTCAAGTTCAAGAATTTTGACATTATATCAAGCATCTACTCAGATCACAGTAGCATGAAATTAGAAATCAACTACACTGAAAACACTCAAAAACATGCCAACACATGGAGCTAAAGAGCATGTTATTAAACTCAAATATTCTTAATAAGTTATCTAATCCAAAAACTTAAAGAATTTGAAAGAGAACAAGAAAAAGGAGAAGGAAGGAAATAATAAAGATCAGAGAGGAGATAAATGACATAGAGAGTAAAAAAACCAATGCAAAGGATCAATAAAGTGAAGAGGTGGTACTTTAAAAAGATTAATAAGATTGATAAACCTCTATGCAGACTCAATAAGAAACAAAAAGAGAGGACCCAAATAAACAAAATCAGAAATGAAAAGGGTGAAGTAACAACTGACCCCACAGAAATACAAAGCATCGTAAAATAACACAATGAATGACTATACTCCAACAAGCTAGACAACCTGGACGAAATGGACACATTCCTAAAAAAGCACAATCTTCTAAAACTCAATCAGGAAGATCAGAAAACCTGAATAGGCCAATAACTAGTGATGAAATTGAAGCAGTAACAAAAAAAACAACAACAAAAAAAACACACAAAAACAACAACTCCCAGCAAACAAAAGCCCGGCTTTTCTTTGGCAGACAGTTTCACATGGGAGTTTTACCAAACATTCAAAGTAGAACTAACCCAGCCTACACAAAGTGTTCCAAAACATTCAAGAGGAACAAACACTAACAAGCTGTTTTTATGAGGTCAGCATTACCCTAATTCCAAATCCAGACACTAAAAAGGAAGAAATACAGGCCACTATCCCTGATGAACACTGATGCTAATATCCTCAACAAAATACTAGCACATCAAATCCAGCAATACATTAAAAAGATCATACACCATGACCAAGTGGGATTTATCCCGGGGATGCAAGGCTGGTACAATATTCGCAAATCAATAAATATGATTTCTCTCTATATATAAAAAATAGAGAAATATGCTAATTAACTGGGACACCTTAACAGGTAGACTGGACAGGAGGAGGCTGCGTGCGCAGCGTCGGGGGCGAGGTGGCAGGGGCCTCCATGCGCCTGCGCTGGGGGAGGGCCTGATCAGCAGTGGCAGAGGCTGCTTCAAGGGCTGGAGAGGAAGGCAGGGCCAGATCGGCAGCGGCCACAACTGCTGCAGGACCCAAGGAGCGAGGCAGGGCTGGACCGACGACTTGAGGGTGGGCGGCACCGCATGATTTTGAATTGTGCGCTGGGCTCCCTAGTATCACATAAACAAATTGCAAGACAAACTTCACATGATCATATCATTTGATGCAGAAAAGTCATTTGACAAAACCCAACACACTTTTTAGATAAAAAGTCTCAGCAAAGTGGGAATAGAGGGATCATACCTCAACGTAATAAAGGCCATATATGACAAATGTACAGTCAACATCATACTCAATGGGCAAAATAAAATCATTTCCCCTAAGAACAGGAACAAAATAGGGATGTCCGCTTTCACCACTCTTGTTCAACATAGTAGTGGATGTCCTAGCCATAGCAATCAGACAAGAAGAAAACATAAAAGGCATCCAAATTGGAAGGGACTAAGTAAAACTGTCATTATTTGCAGATGACATGATATTGTACATAGAAAATACTAGACTCCATAAAAAAACTACTAGAGTTAACAAATGAATTCAACCATGTAGCAGGATAGAAAATTAACAACCAGAAATCTATGGCATTTTTATACACCAATAATGAACTCTCAGAAAGAGAAATGAAAACAAAATCCCATTTACCATTGCAACAAAAATATTAAGATACTTAGGAATAAATTTAACCAAAGAGGTAAAAGGCCTGTACTTGAAAACTACAGGACATTGAAAAAAGAGATAGAGGAAGATATAAATAAGTGGAAGAATATACCGTGTTCATGGATTGGTAGAAGCAACATCATTAAAATGTCCATACTACCCAAAGCAATCTATACATTCAATGCAATCCCTAGTAAAATATCAATGGCATATTTCACAGATCTAGAACAAACATTCTAAAAATTTATATGGAACCAAAAAAGACCCCGAATAGCTGAAGCAATCTTGAGAAAGAAGAATAAAGTTTGAGGAATCACAATACCAGATATCAAGTTATACTACAGAGCCACTGTACTCAAAACTGCCTGGTACTGGCACAAGAACAGGAATATAGTCCAATGGAACAGAACAGAGAACCCAGAGATCAACCCAAGCCATTATGCTCAATTAATATTTGACAAAGGAGGCAAGAGCATATAATGGAGAAAAGACAGTCTCTTCAATGAAAGGTACTGGGAAAATTGGACAGGTACATGCAAAAAAAAAAATGAAACGAGACCACCAACTTATACCATATACAAGAATAAACTTAAAATTGATAAAATACTTAAATCTAAGGCATGAAATCATAAAAATCCTAGAAGAAACCAAAGGCAGCAAAATCTCAGACATCTCTCTTAGCAATATATTTACTGAAACATCTCCTAGGACAGTGGTCGGCAAACTGTGGCTCGCGAGCCACATGCAGCTCTTTGGCCCCTTGAGTGTGGCTCTTCCACAAAATACCACGTGCAGGCGCACACATACAGTGCGATTGAAACTTCATGGCCCATGTGCAGAAGTCGGTTTTCAGCTCTCAAAAGAAATTTCAATTGTTGTACTGATGATATTTGGCTCTGTTGACTAATGAGTTTGCCGACCACTGTCCTAGGACAAAGGAAATTAAGGAGAAAATAAAACAAATGGGACTACATCAAAATAAAAAGCTTCTGCACAGCAAAAGAAACCATCAACAAAATGAAAAGAGAGCCCACTGCATGGGACACCATATTTGCCTATGATACATCCAATAAGGGTTAATTTCCAAAATATATAAGGAACTCATACAACTTAACAAAAGAAGACAAACAATCCAATTAAAAAATGGGCAAAGGACCTAAATAGATACTTCTTCAAAGAGAACATACAGAAGGCCAGGAGACATAGGAAAAAAGGCTCAAAGTCATCATCAGTAAGATGCAAATTAAAATGACAATGAGGTATCAACTCACACCTGTCAGAATGGCTATCATCAACAAATCAACAAATGACAAGTGCTGGTGAGGATGCAGGGAAAAAGGAACCCTCTTGCACTGCTGGTGGGAATGCAGACTGATGCAGCCACTGTGGAAAACAGTATGGAGTTTCCTCAAAAAATTAAAAAGGGAACTCCTACTTGACCCAGGGATCCTACTTCTTGGAATATATCCTAAGAAACCAGAAACACCAATCAGAAAGAATATATGCTCCCCTATGTTCACAGCAGCACAGTTTACAATAGCTAAGATTTGGAAACAGCCCAAGTGCCCATCAGCAGATGAGTGGATAAAAAAGGTGTGGTACATTTATACCATGGAATACTAAGCATCAGTAAAAAGAATGATCTCCTAGCCTTTGAGACAGCATGGAGGGACCTGGAGAGCATTATGCTAAATGAAATAAGCCAGTCAGAGAAAGATAAGTATCACATGATCTCATTCATATGTGGAAATCTAATGAACAAAATAAATTTATGAACAAAATAGATCCAGAGACATAGAAGCAAGGAACAGACAGGAATTTCAAAGGGAAAGCAGGGGTTGGGGTTGGTAGGGAGTGATTAATGGGAACTTACATGCCTTTATGGACACAGACAACAGTGTTCAAGGCCTGGGAAGGACAGGTGAGGTTGTGGAGGGGGTCAATGGGGAAAAAAAAGCAAACAAAGGGGACATCTGTGATACTTTCAATGAAGAAAAAAAAAATAGGAGGATGAGTAGGAAGCACCCAGTGTGTGTGTGTGTGGTGGAGGGGGGGAGGATATTTGCCAACTCCTGATAATGTAAAGTCAATTTTTGGTTAAAATTATTATTATTTAACCCATCTTAAAAATACTGTAAACTCCAAAAGTGTAGCAACAAACATAAACAATTAAGGAGTAGGAGACAAGAATAAACCTTGATAAAGTAAAAAAAGATAGCTTATTACATTTTTTAAAAGAGTAATAGGATGGATAGTGTGCTTAATTAAACTAAAATTCTCTGCATTAAAATCTATTCTCATCTGTTCTTGGTAGCTGTAAAAGATCATTATTACCAATATGATTAATGTTCCTAGAAAGTCTGTATAACAGTCATCTATCTTGGGCATAAAACTTATGAAGTACAGAAAATTCATGAGGGCACGATTCCTCAAAATAATTAGTTTCAATGAAGCTCTATGTGAGGGTCAAGTGACCTTTCTGGAACCTGATATAAGAATTTTAAACATTTTTGCCCTGCAGTTCAACACTGCATGGGCCAACACTTTCACATTACTATTGAGAATGAATGGATAAACAGGTCCCTAAAAAAGGGGAATCTCTCAGCATCCAAAACAGAAATCACACCTTGTTTGTAGTTTAAACATCTGCTAAGTTTGAAGTCGTTGTTAGGACAACTGACAGCATATTATATAACCCACATGATTTGCAGCCAGTAAATTCCAAATGTGTATCAATTTTTAAAAAATTCAGCTAGCTCTGTGCCTTTGTGAAAGGGCACGTTCGTGTTTTAAATGTCTTAAAACTAACAAGCAGTCAATCACTATCAACCATGGGCTATAGGGGAAGAAAATGCCACAATTACTAAGTAATTAAAAAAAAAAAGGCATTTCTCCTTAAGGGTTCTGTACTCCGGTCACTAGTCAAATCATGACTGATCCTGGTAGGACAGGACTAAAATATGAATGTGAATAGGAATGGTAATCTATTTACTCATTGGAAAAATTCATTCACTCAATAAATATTTGAATATTTCTAAAGTGATACAGTTTGAGGCATTGGTAACTAAAATGCTACCCTCATGGGTAGGCAGTCCATTGTAATTAAATACAGAATATGGCAGTTATTGCTAAGGGACATAAAAATACACGAAAGCAAGTAAACAAGACAGAGGATTCTATACTCTTTTAGATAGTCGAAGAAGACCTCTCTGGGGAGGAGTCATTAGAGCACAGACCTGAATGAATGGGGGGGTGCAGGTCAATATAGTGGGGAGTGAGCAATCTGGGGGGAGGGTACAGGCAGTGCAAACTTCTGCTGCAGGAGCACACTGGGTGAAGAGAAATGTAAGTTTCACTAGTTGCAGTACATAGAGCAAGGAAGGGAGTGGCATGAGATGATAGAACAGACAGCCAGGGGCTCATTCAGGAATAGACATGTGAACCATGGTCAGAGGCCTGAGAAGTTTGAGCAGAGAAGTATTAACTGAGCTGAACTATATTCTAAAAAGATTAGACGGCTTTTTTGGTCAACCAGCCATCGTTATTCACAATACTTAAGATTTGGAAACAGCCCAAGAGCCCATCAGTGGAAATAAGCTAATCTGAGAAAGGCAAATATCACATGATCTCACTTATTTGTGGAATCTAATGAACAAAACTGATGGAATCTTTAGGAGAATCTTTAGGTCGTACTATATGATTCACAAGAGACCTTTTATTACACATGAGATCAACAAAATATTGATACTATCGTCACCACCTAAACTTCCAAAATATTTTTTATAAAGGTATTTTCTACTCTATTAGAAGTCTGGAATAGGTGCCCAATAAACAGTTGAACGAATGAGTGAGAGTAGTGATGAAATACTAGATCTACCAGTATAACTAATATGTATTCTTGAGCAAGTCACTTAAGAGATTTGAATTATATGTACTTCAGCCCTTCCAACCTTCATTTTTCTTCACTGGTACAAGAAGATGAACACTGAAATGAACAGCAGGGGGCAGCAGAACACTTCTGAGTTTATGATTTTAGCTCAAACTACCCTTCAAATGTTGAGAAATTTTTCTATTCCCAACTTTAAACAGCTTTAAAAAATTCATCTAACAGCCTAGATGATTCTGTCAGTGTCTTCATTATTGACAGTCACAGGGGCTTATTTTGCAGTCTTCAAATCAGATATGACTGACATGGTAAATTGAAGGGACCACAAGACTATTTCAGCATGAATCAAAAAGAACAATATATTCAAGGCTATTCTTATAAATGAAAATTGAAACACACAAAACAATGTACTGGGCTTTTAGTCTTATAAGCCCCCTTTTTAAATAGCTTTCTGACTTTTTGTAAAACCTCCATTTTACCTTGGTTGATATTTTAATCATAGAATGCTTCATAAAATGATGGCTGTTAAATTAATGAATATGCCATTGACCTCATACAATTCAAATGTCTGATGGTGCAAGTGATACATTATGATTTTTCAGTATAACCATGTTTATATCCAAATAGGTTTATACCTCTAAGGATATATATATTGAAATTTTCTTTCAGTTTCGTCAGAAAAAAATGTTGCCTTAAGATCACCAAGGGGATTAAATGAGGGGGGAAAACACAGGATGTGAGACAGCTGCAATACATCTGTAATTCCTAAAGTTACAGCTTTGTCAAGAAATATTATTTATTCACCTTTTAGAAGTTTAGACATTGTCACTGTGCTCTTTGAAATGCTTAACACACTAAAAACTGATAGGATAAACCTTTAGCCAATTTACCTTAAAATACAAGAAATGCCTCTCAATTTGTATGCAATGCAGCAACTGCATACTGCTTCTGCATAAGAAGGGAGGGTAGTAGAAAGAGTCATGCAACTTTAATACCAGTTTGAAAGTAATGAGTATATTTACCTGCTGCAAAAAGCATGACGGCAACAGGTCTGTAGAAGCGCCTTCGAGATCCCACGCAGATAGAAATCAAACCCACCAGGAATGCAATGAGAATGATGGCAGCACCGCCCAAGAGTAAAGCCAGAGTAGCAATCTGCCAATCTAAAAAGAAAAACAGAAAAACACTGCTTTTAAGCAGTAAGTCCTCAAGGGATCAAGAGAACTATGCTCAGCAGCCTTCACCTTGCTGCTGCTAAACGGATGTTAATTTACTGCATGCTAAGCATCCTTTGGGATTTGGAATGTTTTGCAACAAAAATTACTATAAATGTCCTATGTTAAACTCAGCAGAGTTTTTAGACCAGAAGTTTGCCATGCTTTTCTTCCAAGGATGCTATTTTAAGCATTCATGCTAAATTTGGTGCCCCCTCCCTGACCTACTTTCCTTATTATTATTACACTAGAGGCCCAGTGCACGAAATTCATGCATGGTGGGGTGTGTCGCTCAGCCCACCCAGCCTGCACCCTCTCCAATCTGGGACCCCTCCTGGTAGGATCGGGCCTAAACGGACAGTTGGACATCCCTCTCACAATCCAGGACTGCTGGCTCCCAACTACTCGCCTGCCTGCCTTCCTGATTGCCCCTAACCGCTTCTGCCTGCCAGCCTGATCACCCCCTAACCACTCCCCTGCCAGCCTGTTTGCCCCTAACTGCCCTCCACTGCAGGCCTGGTCACCCCTAACTGCCTCCCCTGCAGACCTGGTCCCCCCCCAACTGCTCTCCCCTGCAGGCCTGGGTCCCCCTCAACTGCGCTTCCCTGCAGGCCTGGTCGCCCCCAACTTCCCTCCTCTGCTGGCCTGGTCACCCCTAACAGCCCTCCCCTGCTGGCCTGATTGCCCACAACTGCCCTCCCTTGCAGACATGGTCCCTCCCAACTGCCCTCCCCTGCTGGCCATCTTGTGGTGGCCATCTTGTAGCCACATGGGGGCAGCCATCTTGTGTGTTGGAGTGATGGTCAATTTGCATATTATCCTTTTATTAGATAGGATTAGATAGGATAGAGGCCTGGTGCATGGGTGGGGACCAGCTGGTTTGCTCTAAAGGGTGTCCCGGATCAGGGTGGGGGTTCACTTGGGGCATGGGGCGGCCTGGACAAGGGGCCTGTGGTGGTCTGCAGGCCAGCCACGCCCCCTTGATGACCCAAGTGGAGGCCCTGGTATCTGGGATTTATATTCTATAATTGAAACTTTGTAGCCTTGAGCAGAGGCCTGGGACCGCCAGGGCAGGTGGCAAGCTTGGCTTCCTCCATTGCTGGGGGCAACCCAAACCTCCTGTTCTCTCCAGCTCCGTGGCTGCAGCCATTTTTGTTGGGATTTATTTATCTTCTATAATTGAAACTTTGTAGCCTTGAGCGGAGTCCTGGGACCGCCATGGCTGGCGGAAAGCTTGGCTTCCTCCATTGCCGGGGGCAACCCAAGCCTCCTGATCTCTCCATGGCCGGAGCCATCTTGGTTGGGTTAATTTGCATACTCGCTCCTGATTGGCTGATGGGCGTGGCTTGTGGGTGTAGCGGAGGTATGGTCAATTTGCATATTACTCTTTTATTACATAGGATTTTCTATTGAACTCTATAAAGCTCAGAGATCTTAAGTACAAAAAGTAGATAACTTGATGAATTTTAATATGTAATATACACCCAAGTAAATACCATCCAGATTAAGATACAGAATATTTCCATCACCCAGAAGGTTCCCTCATGCCCCTCCCCAGTCAATGATCACCTCCACACAGGCTACTGATGGACATCTATCATATATCTTATGGAAGAATTTTTCTTGTCTTTAAACTATATGTAAACGGTTTGAATTCTTTTATGTCTGGCTTTTAGGTTTGTTGTAGCAACAGTGCTTTTAAAAATATTGCTGTGCTTTCTTGGAAAGCCTTCCTTTTCACACACACACACACACACACACACACACACACACACCACCCACCCACCCACCCAGTTTTTATTTGCCTCCCTCCTCCCCTTCACAAAAACAACCCCCCAACTCCCCAGCAAATTAGCATTAGGGGGATTTGTTGTTGTTTTTCCTCCCCTTTTTCATTTCATTGTAACCTTACTTTTGTATTTACCACCACAGAAATGGTTTCTGAAATTATGAATTTCCAGGGATCCAAAATGACCTCTCAATGGCTGATTAGCCCCTTTCTTCATTCATGCACACAGGCAGTAAGCATATGGGCACTTTAAGAGTCTCTCATGCCCTGAGTGAAACATAAACCTCACTGAAATGCATTTGTCATTTCTTATAAAAGAAAGATGTAGAAATAGTATGACGGAAAACTGGCCTACTTTCCATTCCATAAAAAGAGCAAAATGTTCTCTATGAACAAACAAAGTGAATAGATAAAAGCACTATCCAGCTTATTAGGAATCATCACAGAAAATGATACTGGGGAGAACATTTTTCAGCAGGGATTGTTTGGAAGTCCCAGGCTGCTTCTTCTGGCTCTCACTTTAATGTACGTGCAGGAAATGAAAATAGACTTTAATCCATGATTAAATTGCCATTTAGTCTATCCAAAGTCAAGAACTCATGATATTTGGATGCTGCACACTGAAATTATCTTTCTAGAAACCTTCCAAAGTGCACTCTTTGCTGCTGGAGTCTAAGAGATAAATGGAGGAACCTATAATATCCTATACTTAATTTATATTTGTATATACCTGCCTCAAGGGTCCTCTTGTAGATCCTCTTCTAATAAATTCTGGATAATAACTGGCATTAAACTAGAATTTGCACTGTGTTCAGGAAACAACAAACACATAAACAAGGGGAAAACAGAACAAATCCACATTTTTTAAAATATAAAGATGAATCACAAAAGTAGAGAACATTTTTTCATGAAACAAAGTCATATAAATTCAAACAAAAGTATATCTGTCTTTCAACTAGAGTTTAAAAGTATACCCATACTATGGCTTTATATTTGATAACAGCATGTAGCTTTGAATTTTAAAAAAACCCCAAAGAATAATCTTTACATTTGGAAATCTCTAAATTTATTTTTAGAAGTTTATATACATAGCACAAACATTGCACTTTAACAAAACAGAAATCCTTCTGAAAACATAAGTTGAAATTTCTGAGTAATAAATCAAATTTTTAAATATATATTTTTATTGATATCAGAGAGGAAGGGAGAGGGAGAGAGAGAAACATCAATGTTGAGAGGGAATCACTGATCAGCTGCCTCCTGCACGCCCCTTACTGGGGACTGAGCTCACAACCTGGGCATGTGCACTTGACCTGAATCGAACCTGGAACCCTTCAGTATGCAGGCTGATGCTCTATACACTGGGCAAAACCAGCTAGGGCATAAATCAAATTTTAATCTTATCAAACAAAGTATTTGGGATACAAAGAAAATAATATCTTATCCATCCATCCATCTATCCATTCAGTTCTGGAGATTTTGTTTAAGAGAACCCATGCTGAATACTTTCTGGTTGTACTACTACTTTTATTTTATTTTATTTCTATTTTATTGTTGACAGCATTACAGATGTCTCCCATTCCCCCCCACACACACCTCCTTTACGTTCCTCCTCTCAGTCCCTACTCACCCTCCAGGTATTCGCCCCCTATTGCCTGTGTCCATGGGCTATGTATATCTATATATCTATATATATAAAAGGCTAATATGCTAAGTGTCCGACTATCTGACTGGTCGCTATGATGCGCACTGACCACCAGAGGGCAGACACTCAAGGCAGGAGCCATGATGTGCACTGGCCATTTACAGAGTAATGGCACCATGGACCTGGCACCCACCAAGCAACACTCGGCTTCCCCCAAGTAGGACACAGGCCCCACCACCACCCCAGAGCAACAACCCACCAAACTGCAACCACCGCTGCCAAGACCAAATGGCACAAAATGTGGCCCACATCACAGCCCAGCCCAGCCTGGAAACAGTGGCTGTGGGTGCCAGGTAATGACGTCATGTAGCAATGCCCGGCTTCCACTCCCTAGTGACCGACCTCCTGGGAGTGTCTTCAGCCCAAGAACACAGGTGGAAACATTTTACACTAATCAAATGTCTGTGAAGTGTTTTCCCATGCCTCATCTCATTTGATCCTCACAGAAGTCCTGGAGTAGGTAAATAGGAGAATCGGTGGAATCCTATTTTCAGTAGCCAGAAAACGGAGATTTAGAAAGCTTAGAAACTTGACCTGACTGAAAAGAAGTAAGAAATGGTGGACCTTGAAAATGACTTCAGGGTTTCTCACTGCGCAGAATATAGTCAAACACTGCTGCAGTTATATATTTTACCCTTTGTTCTCCCTGCATGATCTACAATAATAATCTGTTTCGTGTTGATATTTACTGCTGTGTTGCTGACAATTACCTGAAAGAGAAGTTGGGGTGCTTCACTGGGCTGGAAAAAGTTTAGCTAAATCAGAAAGCAGGTCTAATTAAGCAAGTTTATTCTATATCTATAAAAGGCTAAGTTTAATCATGCATGCATGATAAAGCTCTCGCTGGTGCCAATCGCACACGTGTGTTTTGATCTGTTATTGTCAATCGTGAATTTGGTTGACACTTCTATTATAGAGAAAGAGTGAATAGTGATATTAAAAATTTTTTTCTAATTGATTTCCTTTCAGTGTCCACGAATTCATGCACTGGGCCACTAGTAAGTATGTAAGTTCTTTGGTTTATCTTTTCCCAATCCTCACACTGAGGTATGTCAGTTTGTTCCATGCCTCCATGCTTCAGTCTTGGTTAATTCATTTTGTTCATTAGATTTCACAAATAAGTATGATAATGTGACATTTGTCTTTCTCATATTGGCTTATTTCACTTAGCATAATATTCTCCAGCTCCATCCATGCTGTTCCAAAGGGTAAGAGATCCCTCTTTTTTACAGCTGCATAGTATTTCACTGTTTAAAAGGCCTACGGGTTTTGTTTTTCTTTATCACTCATCTACTGATGGCCACTAGGGCTATTTCCAAATCTAGCTATTGTAAATAATGCTGCAATGAACATAGAGATACATATTCTTTATGATTGGTGTTTTGGAATTTTTAGGGTATATTCCTAGACTAGGGATCACTGGATCAAATGGAAGTTCCCTTTTTTATTTTTTGAGGTAACTCCATACTGTTTTCCACAGTGGCTGTACCAGTCTGCATTCCCACCAGCAGTGAACTAGTGTTTCCTTTTCTCCACATCCTGGCCAGCACTTGATGTTTGTTGATTTTTTGATGGTAGCCATTCTGACAGGTGTGAAGTGATATCTCATTGTGGTTTTAATTTGCATTTCTCTGATGATTAGTGACTTTGAGCACTTTTTCATATGTCTCCTGGCCATTTGTATGTCCTCTATGGAGAAATGTCTACTCAGGTCTTCTGCCCATTTTTTAATTGGATTCTTTGTCTTCCTTTTGTTCAGTTGTATGAGTACTTTATATATTTTGGATATTAACCACTTATCAGATGTATCATTGGCAAACATGTTTTTCCATACAGTAGGTCACTTTTCATTTTGGTGGTGGTTTCTTTTGCTGTACAGAAGCTTTTTATTTTGATGGAGTCCCATTTATTTATTTTGTCCTTAGTTTCCTTTGCCCTAGGACAGTGGTCGGCAAACTGCGGCTCGCGAGTTTGCCAACCACTGGGATAGGGGCTTAATCACAAGGAACAACAACAGCCTGTAATTTTTGGAATCGAGAGTCTAGGTCAGTGGTCAGCAAACTCATTATTCAACAGAGCGGCAAACTGCGGCTTGTGAGCCGCAGTTTGCCAACAACTGCCCTAGGAGATGCTTCAGTAAATATACTGCTCTGAGATGTCTGAGATTTTGCTGCCTGTGGTTTCTTCTATGATTTTTATGGTTTCATGCCTTACATTTAAGTCTTTTATCCATCTTGAGTTCATTCTTTTGTATGGCATAACTTTGTGGTCTAGTTTCATCTTTTTGTATGTGTCTGTCCATTTTTCCCAAAACCATTTGTTGAAGAGACTGTCTTTATCCATTGTATGTTCCTCTCTCCTTTGTCAAATATTAATTGACCATAATGGTGTGGGTCAACTTCTGGGGTCTCTGTTCTGATCCACTGATCTATATGCTTGTTCCTGTGCCAGTAACAGGCTGTTTTGGATATAATGGCTTTGTATTATAGTTTGATATCTGGTATTGTGATGTCTCCTACTTCATTCTTCTTTCCCAAAATTGCTGCAGCTATTCAGGGTCTTTTTGTTCCATATAAACTTTTGGAGTATTTGTTCTAGTTCTGTGAAATATGCCGTTGGTATTTTACTAGGGATTGCGTTGAATCTATAGATTGCTTTGGGTAGTATATACATTTTAATAATGTTAATTCTTCAAATTCATGAGCATGTCATATGTTTACATTTTTTTTTTTTTGGTATCTTCTTTTTTCAATGTCCTATAGTTTACCAAATATAGGTCTTTTACCTCCTTGGTTAATTCCTGGGTATCTTATCTTTTTGTTATTGTTGCAATGGTAAATGGGATTGTTGTTTTGTTTTTTTGTTTGTTTCTCTTTTGGAGAGTTCATTATTGGTGTATGTAAATACCATCGATTTCTGGATGCTGAATTTGTATCCTGTTACCTTGCCGAATTCATTTAAGTCTAGTAGTTTCTTGGTAGAGTCTTTAGGGCTTTCTATGTACAATATCATATCATCTGCGAATAATTGAGTTTTATTTCCTCCTTTCCAATGTGGATGTCTTTCATCTCTTCTTCTCTGATCGCTGTGGCTAGGACTTCTAGGACCATGTCAAACAGGAGTGGTGAAAGTGGACATCTTTGTCTTGTTCCTGTTCTTAAGGGAAACACTTCTAGTTGTTGCCCATTGAGCATTATGCTAGCTGTAGGTTTGTCATATATGACCTTTATTATTGAGGTTATGATCCCTCTATTCCCACTTTTCTGAGAGTTTTTATCAAAAAAGGGTGCTGGATTCTGTCAAATGCTTTTTCTTCATCTATTGATATGATCATGTGATTTTTTGTCTTTCAATTTGTTTATGTGATGTATCAAGTTTATTGATTTGCAAATATTGTACCAGCCTTGTATCCCCGGAATCAATCCCACTTGATCATGGTGTATGATCTTTTTAATATATTGCTGGATCTGATTTGCTAATATATTGTTGAGGATTTTAGCATCTGTGTTCATCAGGGATATTGGCCTGTGATTTTCTCTCTTTGTAGTGCCTTTATCTGGTTTTGGAATTTGGATAATGCTGGCTGGTCTCATAAAACGAGCTTGGAAGTGTTCCTTCCTCTTGAATTTTTGGGAATAATTTGAGGAGGATAGATTTTAGTTCTTCTTTGGTAAAATTCTCCTGTAAATCCATCCGGTCCAGGACTTTTGTTTGCAGGGAGTTTTTAAATTACTAGTTCACTTTCATCAGCTGTTATTGGCCTTTTCAGGTTTTCCAATTCTTCCTGATTTTTTGTATGTTTCTAGGAAGTTGTCCATTTGCCTAGGTTGTCCAGTTTGTTGGCATATAGTTGCTCATAGTATTTCCTTGCAATCCTTTGTATTTCTGTGATGTCCTCTGTTATATCGCCTCTTTAATTTCTGATTTTTGTACTGTTACTTTTATAAAATTATTACGATTTTCAGCAAATTCCTATGAATTATTTTAAATAAAAATTTCAAGGTATCTATTTTATTAAATCAAGATACAAATATTTACTCATTTAAAAATATCTTAAAAGTACAATAGAATGCTTTTTTCTGATAAGCCCGTTCACATTACGCATTATGCATAAAATGCTAAAATGTGACTATTTCCACTTTCAACCCAAAATAAATCAGAAATTAATTTTGGTCACTTTCTCTACTTTAAATATCCTCAAAGAATAGCTAAACCACACATATATTTGCATTTTGTAAAGATAGACTAAGATAAGAAAAAAAAGGGGCAAACTTTCTCTATAAAGGGCCAGATAGTGAATATTTTCGGATTTGTGGGTTATGATCTCTGTTGCAACTACTCAGCTATGCCATATAGTGGGAAAACAGCATAGACAATACATAAATGAATGAGCATGACAATATCTCAATAAAATTTTACATAAAAACAGGTGGTGGACTGTTGGTTGTTGTTGTTGTTTTTTTGGGGGGTCCATCTTATTTTTTAACATCTTTATTGTTGAAAGTATTACATGTCTCCTTTTTTCTCCCACTGACACCTTATAACCCATTCCTGCTCCCACCACCCTATTGTCTGTGTCCATGGGTTATGCATATATGCATACAAGTTCTTTGGTTGATCTCTTCCTACCCACCCCCGCCTTCCCTCTGAGATTCAACAGTCTGTTCCATGTTTCTATGTCTCTGGATCTATTTTGTTCATCTGTTTATTTTGTTCTTTAGATTTGGTAGACTGGCTTTGATCCTCCTAGTGTAGTTTGCTGACCCCTGGCCTAGACTTTATGTACCATTTTAAATGTCAAACTTTTTTCTAGGTAAAGGTCTCTCAGACAATAATAAATTCATAATGAAGTTGATTTGATAAATGAATAATACAGGAGTACAAAGTGATGGTTATCCAATTTAGCAAGAGAAAACTGTAAAAATCTCAGATAATGTTGAACTCCCTTAAAATAATAATACTTTATTCCATATGGACCACCACATAAAATGCAATAGAAGCTGCCAGGAGACTAACAGTTACTAAAAGGGCCCAGAACCTAATTAGAAAGGGAAACTCTTCTAGCACAGAAAATAGTTCTGAAAAGTAAATGAATACACTGAGTTCTGATTTTCTTCTAAATGTCCTATATTTATTTTTAGTACTAAGGGTTATAGCTAATGAGAAAGTCACTCTGGACATAAAGTAAAAAAGGCATGGCACCAGCACCACCACCTTTGTGATACTGCTACCCTTCTCTTTGGTCCAAAACCATAGATATGCCTCCTCAAACAGAAAAGCCATTTTATTTTCCAAGAGAGAATAGAATTGGGCCATGTTTGCCACTCTCCTGGCTAGAGGCTGGGGCTCACACTGAAGTATGGAGGCTTTATCTCTGGTGGACCGTGCCAAGTTTGGGGATTGTTGTCATTATATCCATTTAAAATGATTCACTCAGGCAGGTTGCCCAGGACCAAAGCTCTTAACTCGCTGACCAGATGAGCATCCATCAGGAAGCTGAAAGAGTGGTTCGATATGGCTATCACAGTCAAAGAAGCCTCGGGCACTTATCAAGGTTCAGCACTATCCATTTTGGAGCTGCGAACATGCTTATGTTGGTGTGTCTCTTTTAGTAAACAACTAGAATCCATTGTCCAAATATTAGGACCTGCCTTACAGGTGAGCTAAAGTCAGGGACTATGTAGATCGGCATGATACCATTTCCCTCTTTCTTATTGAGCAAGATTAGAATATGGGGAATTTAAAAATGAAAAATACTTTTATAGATACCTACCAATTGCCATTAAAGTAATAGGCTAGCATTTATGTTTACCAATATTTACTTATCTACCAAATGTAGATTTGAAATGAATATATACATATAAAATATTTTGTTATATACTATAGGATGGGCAATCTACAATGATATAATAAAGACTAGAAAACCTGTCTCTACACTAATGGTTTTTCCATTAGAAGATTTGCATGGCAGAAATACTTACTATCCCATATTCAGTGTTGGCATAACAAATTAAAATGTCATAAAATTCTTAATTTTCAACCCCATTTCTTTAAAAAATCATGTTTTAAGTTCTCATAATTGGTGAATTTCTATATCAATCTTCGTGTCCTAATTTTATAGTCCTCACAGTATTTAGTCAGATGAAGTGTTAAAAGTCCTTAGAGATTTATTACTCTGCATTAGTTTTACACATTTCAATAAATGATATACTTAAGTGAAGTGGAGCAGTGAACAGAAATAAGCTCTGCAGAACATCAATGGCCATGGTGCTGTTTTACAAAGTGCACTGCTCTGCACAATTAAAGCTGGTTCAATGGCAGGCCAGCCGATTTGAAATCTGAGTTTCGTTTCTAAGACCTGAAAGAACAAGTGAAAATTAGTTTTGAGGAAGAAATGTATACTTTTTGTCCATAAACCACGAGGGCTCAAATGTGCTAGGAGGAATGTTCTGGATCCAGAAATCAACCCGGAAAAGAGGCTGTCATTGTATATATATCAGGTTCCAATTGAGAGTATTTTGGCAAAATTGACACAGTGGGCACACTGGAAGCATGGAAACTGCACCTAGGGAAGCCAAGACTCAAGATAAGTTTGTACTTCTCCAGTAGTGCTTTCTCTAACAGAAAAAAGGGGGGGGGGAAGAACCCATGAATGAATATATATGTTATACTCTTATATGTTATACTTTGCTCTGTAGTTAACAGAACAAAAACTGAGCAGTCCTTTTGTCATAATGAGGGGAGCAGAGTTTGCCACCACAAAATACACCTTTGGGGGGGGGCGCTATTGATTATTTTAAGCTGATTATTTTTAAGAAACAAAAAACTCAGGAAACAACTTAGACCTGCCCCCTAACTGCCTAAAAGAATTTAGGTAGAGGACCTGCTCCAGGAAGTGAGCTATCATCAGAGGTAACTATAGTTTAATCTGATCCAGTGTGTGACAGACAGGGAGGCACCTAGCAAGGCCCTTCCTTGACCAAGTCTTCTAGGTACCCCACTGTTAAAGTTGGCCCAGAAAACTTTTGTTTACCAAACATTTGCTTTTCCTCTCCATGTGAACAGCCTTCTCCTCTTTGAAGTCCAACCACTACAGTCCTTACTCCTTAGGTCCAGAATGGCATATAAACCTCAACTGCCCTATTTGTCCTAGGGGCCCCATATTCTTATGGAACCACCATAAGTACATAGGTAACGAATTTGGTTATTTTTTCCTGTTAATCTGTCTCATGTCAATTTAAATCTTAGGCCAATTTAGATTTGCAGCCTCTCCACACCCCACAATAAAATCAAGTCCAAAATTAATATGCAACACAGGAACTAAATTCAAATCCTCTTTCAAGGTATTTTTATTAGTTGGCACCAGAATTTCCAATGTTTACAAATGCTTTAGTATTCTACAGAATTGTGCAGACTTATTTTACAGTCTCACATGACAGTTTTGAAACCGCCACTGCATTATGAAAATTCTATTGGCCACATTATAACTGCCAAATCAGAGAATTCCCATTCCCTTGGGGAATTCATGGTCAAAATTTACTTCTGATTTTTAGGAAAGGCAAAATATTTTTTTTAATATTTTATTGATTTTTTACAGAGAGGAAGGGAGAGGGATAGAGAGTTAGAAACATCGATCAGCTGCCTCCTGCACACCTCCTACTGGGGTTGTGCCCGCAACCAAGGTACATGCCCTTGGCCAGAATCAAACCTGGGACCCTTGAGTCCGCAGGCCGACGCTCTATCCACTGAGCCAAACCGGTTAGGACAGGAAAGGCAAAATCTTGACGATGATAAATTTTCCACACTTTGGAGCCAAGGTTGATGCACCACACCGGTACCTAAAACTTTCCTTCATCCATTTCATTTCAAAACATTTACCTTGTCAAACACTGGCTAATTTATTTATCTCTGTAGATATCTCTGTAGTTACTGCTTATAAGCTGAGATTAGTTCTACTGCATGTAAGTCCCTAACCTAAGCACACAATTGCCACTTTTTTTTTTAGCATATTAGATATAATTAAAAATAATGAAGAAGCCGATTTTAACCTTAAAATTCAACTCCCAGTTTAGGTGGGGTAGTATTTCCCTAAATGTATTCTAATATTTTAATGCATGATTCTCACTTTTCTATATAACAAATTAAAATAATATTGATTTTTAGTAATTTTTTAATCCTCCTCCAAAGATATGTTTTTATTGATTTTTAGAGAGGAGGGTGGGGAGAGAAAGAGAAAAAACCATGTGAGAAACATAGATTGGTTGCCTCCCATACACGCCCCAACCAGGGGATCAAATCTGCAAACTTTTGGTATGTGGGATGACGCTCCAACCAACTGAGCCACTGGGTCAGGGCTGATTTTTAATAATTTTTGTTATCACATTCAAATTTGCCAGACATGCACTTATGTTTTCACTTCTGAATTCCCCAAAAGGAAATTATATGAACCAAAATGACATCCATGATGGCAATCAAACTCATTCACTATTCAACCTATCATCTTGTCACCACCTCACATGGGGTTCACCTACTAGCTCTCCCCAATTCACCCACATGGACTGGATCATTTCACTCAACCCCTGCAATATTCAGTTCTTCTAAATACCTTTATTCACGTGTAGGACATGTTTTGAGCAAAACATTTAAATTTATTTTAGTTATATTGGTGAGAACTCAAAAAGCAAATTCAGTATTGCTAATTCCATTCTGTCATCAGAAATTGGAAGTATTGGGATGGTTTATGGTTGTTTAAGGGGAAAAAAAGCTCAGTTACAGAATAACATTTTAAACCCATATTCTCCAAGATATCCATCTCTTCACTGAAGACTGTGTCTTTTCCCCAACCAGTTCACATGGTCAGAAATTATGGCATTTAATTAATTCATCAAATGTAATGTAAGAATTTATTTTGAGGTTAATACTACATCCTTGCGAGTTTGGAGAGTAAGGCCATTGCTTCATATATGGAAAATGAACCAAAATGGTGCTGTTATTTTGTGCAAAAGGAACACAGAAATATTTCTGGAGGTATAAAATGACATACTTAACTTTTTTAAGTTAGTCTGCATGTGGCAAATGAAGCAGAACACCAAAACCATTATCACGGGGGTTTAAACTTTGTTTTTTTGGCTACATTGCATTTTGACCTAAATCCGTCAGTGTTGCATTAATTTTCCACTATCCCATGAGATGGAGACATAAAAGCAGCAAAAAAAAAAATGGATTCCAATTTCAAAAACTAAAATGACCACCTCTTTTTCAAACAACTAATAGCAAAACTAACATTCTTCATGTTCGAACAATTATTTAAGGCAAACAATGCTGTCTTTTATAAAATGACCAACAACATAGACACTACATGCACTGGACTGCACAAAGTGAAGTGATATAGCAGAGAAGCACTTATTTTACATACCCATGTTAATCAAATTGTAAACAATAGAATTTAGAGTCCTACTCTTTAGCTCATTTATGGATTAAAAAAAAATGTGTCAAAAGTACAGTCCCAATCTAATTTTAAGCACATAAATGACTCGGGTAACCATCCAAATTAGTGATGCAAGAAACTCAAATGACCAAAGTGCAGATCAATTTTGCCAAATTTTTGGAAAATTCTGGTTACCCAAAAGTACCAAACAGGTTACTAATTTTCAATCCATGAAAATTTTGTTCAAGCCCTTTGAGTTGCTTTGTACTGATGTTAGAATCAACAAAGCAGCATTTTAGTTGCTTCATTGACTTCTATCTTAGGAAATTTGGTGGAAATGCAATTTATCATCTAAATACCATAGCATATGGGATTTTTAACCAAAATAAAACCATTGTATACAGAGCTTAGCGAAGAGCCTTGCTATTAAAGCAAATTTCAGTATTTAGACAAAAGGAAAGTCACCATCACTGCTATTGACTGCTGTTTCTTCCAATGTACTATATTATTAGAACACTTTCATTAGCATTTGGTGATAATATTATCTAATGGGTACAGGTATTTCTCAATAGTAATTTATAATCATAGTACTTCTATAAAGTTGTGATGAGTCTGTTACACTGAACATTATTCCTTCATTCCTTAGAAAAAAATTAAGAAGGTGACAATTGGAAAACTTGGCTATTTTGAAAAGCAGGAAGAAGAAAAACCACGCCAGGAATAGGAGGGGTAACCTTCCTCTAAGCAACTAAAAAGCTTTTGTGGTGGATTTATGGTAGCTCATAACAATCAAAGAGAAGACAGACGGACAGTCACCCACGATCAGTATTAAAACACCCCCTTAGTAAATAAATATGGAAGGATAAAATTGGCAAGCTACTGCCCCAGTTCCCTGTTAGCAAGCTTCTTTAGATGAGATCCCTTATATCCTCCTGCAGAAGTCAAACT
The DNA here is from genome assembly GCF_963455305.1 of Plecotus auritus. Lineage (NCBI taxonomy): Eukaryota > Metazoa > Chordata > Mammalia > Chiroptera > Vespertilionidae > Plecotus > Plecotus auritus. Next base: position 27,551,460 of record NC_137784.1, read on the forward strand.
TAAACATCCTCCTTTCCAGAACTTTGCACATTTATATTATTTCATTAATTTGCTTCATTCTTCACCTTACCACCTAGCAGCACAGTGACACAGAACTGACTGGTTGACTTTGTACCAGGATAATTCCTACTCCCTGCTAGGAAATCAATGAATATGTGTTGGTAAATTAACTCCTTGGGCACATATGAGAAGACAGGAAAGAGGAGAGAAGTCATTTCTATCTCTAAGTCACCTAATGGTGCTAGGAATAAACTCCAGGTTGCATTCACAAAGCACTATGGCAGCATTTTGATGAACGTTTGGTTTAGAGACCTTAAACATGACAGCAATAAAATCTTCTTTGATGGAAATTTGAGTTCTTTTGTGGGTGTTCCTTTCTATGCATAGAGAACATGTGACTCAGAGGTCCTGACTTCTATTTTTTATCATCTTTTTGCCTACTAAACATTTATTTTGAAAAGACAGAATCAGTATTTGTGACATTATCTTGAAACATGGCTCATTAAATGATCATTTTAAACCTCAAAAGTTAATAAGCTAGTAGAGACAAAAATTATCTCCTAGATATTTTTCCCTTGTTCTTTGGGAACCATGGTACCACATTTTTGTAGGATTTTTTTTTTTAATGGGAGTCTTTGGTGCCAAAGGCAAGATTACAGTAGAATAGAAAACTGATGATCTACTTATATCTCAAAATCCCATACAAATATAGGAGCAAAAAAAGGTAAGGAAAGGTATCCTTGTCTAATTTTTAAGGGAGATGATCCAGTACTTTGACAAGACTGGTAAAGATTTAAATGTCAGTAATTTTGACATGTGAGGATGAAATTCTGCTCAAGGGAAAATCAGTCTCTTTTGATAGATAAGTGTATCTTTTTAAAAATAAAGACAGAATGTAGTAATAAGTTGATATAGTAAAATTTATATCCATTTAATCCATTTAAGAAGCTTACATGGCTGGCTTCCACATATTTTTGGAATTATTTTTCAACTTAAAATTAAGTAGCTGTTTTAAAGTACCATATCATGGAGAAACCTAAAGAAAAACGTCTTTTGATTTTTAAGGACTAGCCATGGTGACACTGTAAATTTGGTGACAATAAACATCAAAAACTTAACTAACTTATCAATATAAGAGTATTTGAAGACTCTAAATTCTATGTGAAATCAAATTTTGGATGATAATCTTTTAAGAAGTAGATGTTTCCCTAGCCAGATGGGTGTATCCTGTACACCAAAAAGGTTGCAAGTTGGATTTCCAGTTAGGGCACATACCTAGGTTGCAGGTTTGATCCTGGGTTGGGGCATATATGGGAGGGAGACAACGCATCGATGTTTCTCTCTCTCTTCCTCTCTCTGAAATCAATAAACATACCCTTAGATGAGGATTTTTTTTAAAAAGTGGACATCTATTTCCTGTGGAGTCTTTAACCTCTTCATCCAAAATTCCATACATGACAGTATGCAACAATCCTTCAAGCAGCAAGAGAATCATCTGAAATATTAAAGGAAATTTTGAAAACCGAGCCTGCAAAAATACTACAGCTACAACTACAATATCCCTATTGGATCTTTAACATTGTACCTTGACTAATTTTTCTTAATATTTGCAATAAATTTGATTGGGCAGAATTATTTTTAAAATCTTTCCTACTCCAAATGTGCTATGGTTCTTTGACTCAGTATATGGGTAGTTATTAGGCAAAGAATTATGTTATTTATTTTTTAAAAAAGTAAATAGCCCTAGCCGGCTTGGCTCAGTGGATAGAGCATCAGCCTGCGGACTGAAGGGTCCCAGGTTCGATTGCGGCCAAGGGCACATGCCTGGGTTGCAGGCTTGATCCCCAGTAGGGGGCGTGCAGGAGGCAGCCAATCAATGATTCTCTCTCATCATTGATGTTTCTATCTCTCTCTCTCCTTCTCCCTTCCTCTCTGAAATCAATAAAGAAATATATTTAAAAAATAAAAAATAATTAAAAAGCAAACAAAAAACAACTCTGCAACTCCAGTATATTTCAAGCGCTACAAGACTTGGCTCCTGTCTGGAATTTTAATGTTTCAGTATTTGTTTACAAAGCATCTCATCAGACTCACAAAACTTTTTTTTAAAATATTAAAATTTTATCATGCAACATGAAGTAGCAGGTTACAGTCCAGATTCTTAAGTCAGTTTGAGCCTTAGTCATTTGAGACTGTAAATCAAAGATGACCTAAGGTTATACAGAGAGAAAAAGTTCTCTATTTGTGGATAGGTTAGGTTCTTGAGTTCATTTGATTCCAAATCCAAAGTAACTGCCTACAAGTGACCTATCATTAAAGCCACGTGTTGGTTCAGGGTAGTTTTTGACCTAGCCAAACATTATTTATATAATCTGTTCAAAGTTCTTAAGAAGAGAAGCTATGTAGTTAGTTGTCTTTGTTCTTTGGAGGCAATAAAGAATGCAGATTTGTAGCTAGACTCCAGGATCAAAATATATGCTGTAAATGTGGCCCAAAAGCATATCCTATCCTGCATGCTCTTCTATAATGTGACATTGTCAATACATCAAGAGGTGAAGTCCAACTGTCCTCCCCTGGAATCTGGGCTGGCCATATGGCTCCTCTGTGATGTTCCGGGCTAGTTCAGACAGAGCCTGTTTCTCTTGGGACCCTGGCTCTGAACAAACACACTCATCCTGTAACAAGTCCAATTACCCTGAGACCACCAAGCTAGAAAAGCCAGTCCCAGCTTAATCCAGTCTTTCAGCCATTCCCATAAAGGTGCCAAACCCAGGAAAACCATTTGGAAGAGGATCCTGTAGTTCTAGATCTTTTACTTCCCAGACATTCAAGTTATCCTCCGCTATGGCCCCAGACATTCTGGAGCAGAGACAAGCCATCCTCATAATGCCCTATCTGAATCCCTGACCCAAAGAAGTCATGAGCACAATAAAATAATTATTTTACACTACTAACTTTAGGGGTGGTTTGTTTCCCAGCATTTGTAACTGGAACACTATTGGAGAAATCCTGTCTCTACCACTGACTGAGAACTTCATAAACTTACAAAAATCCCTGGTCTCTTCAAACAATATAGGGATAGCATTCACTACAGTGCAAGTTTATTGTAACCTTGGGAATACTTGAGATGTCTGGCCTGTAAGAATAATGAATAAAAGGCACCTTTTATTTGTGATCATGATCTATCTACCAAGAGCACTATTAAATGCTAGGTAATGCATATCAAAATTTAAATTTGAAACTAACAATGCACTTCATTGTTTAATGAAAAGAAAATGTGCCCCTTAAGGGGGAAAAAGTCCTTAATTATTGAAAAAAATCACCTTGGGTTTGTTTTTCTGAATATATACAATAAGGAAGAAACATAACCTTAATGAGCATGTACTTTTGTATATTTAATCGTCATAACAAACCATTTAAAGACATTAAGTTGTATGAGATCACGTGATTGGTAAGTGGCCAATTTCAGGGCATTTTGAAACCAAAGCCTCATGTATTCTTACAAGACTACCCCACCCTCCTACAGGATCATGTTATAATTTGGCATAGTTCATATAGAAATTTACTGTGGTATTTAGGTAATGTATTCAGGGACTTATTTTGAAGCACTGATAATCCTTTTCACTAATATATCTAGTAGCACTGGAAGTGTATTATGGTTTGGCTGAGTAGACTTACTATTAAACAGAAACTTAAAAGAAATTCCTAAAGGGTACTCCTGACAGCAGGCTAAATCTATTGCTTAAGATATGTTTTTGATTGTTTTGAAATATTTTATGAAAGACCAGGCTTCTCATACACCCATCAAATCCCTTAGCTGACAAAGATGCATCTAAATGGCTCCCTGGAGATTACAATCATTCTATAAATGTGAGCAAAAGAGAAATTATATCTGCCCACAAATTAAAATGTCCTTTGTGAAAGTCAATTTCAGGAATTTGAAGATCTTTTTTCTAAAAATGTATTTTATTTTTCCTATCACCATTTATCCCCTTTATGTCTTCTTCCACCTCCACCCCCCCTAATCACCCCACAGTCCATGTCCATGAGTTCTCTTTTTTCTTTTTTGCTCAATCCCTCCATACCCACTATCCTCCCAAATCTTAGGAGATATTAAAAGAAAATCATCATGAAGATCTTGACATACGTTATACTTGGTTTTCCATGGTTTATTACTTGAGAAAGTTTTGGTGCTAAGTGCTGTTCTTTGCATAATTTTTCCATAAATCTGAGCTGTGTAGGTTAAAAAAACAACAACACAGCATTTGTTCTACTTATGTTCTTTTACAGGAAGCCGGAAGAGGGTATAACTGTTGTGACCTCCAGGCTTCTGAGCTATTTGTAAACATGCATCAATATAAACTCATTTTAAGCAGCAAACTGAACCTTCCCTGGAGTAAACTCTATTAAGAGCTTTCCCAATGAAATGTTGTTTTCCAATTAAGGTATGGATTTAAAATATGCACATATGATATCTCTCTGAACTCAGAATCACTGTATTTCAGATTTTCTAAGATTTGCAGGTGTTTAGGCATTTCGGTTTATCTTAAACTACCAGTGAAGATAAGTTTTCTTATGACTTAAAGTGGATTTTTATACTACCATTTTAAAAAGTGAGCTACATATAAAGCACTCTTAAAAGAACCTCTTGTCAACTGAAAATAATAATATTCACCTGTTATTAGCATACGGTGCACTGTCATTTCAAAACTGCCGGTGACTCATGTTACAAATGCAGCTATTTTTAGGACAGAGCAGGAATGATGTTAACAATATTCCTTGAAAAGCCACTAACTATTTAATCAAATATTTTGCAGATGGAAAAATGGATACACTTGTTATATCCCAAAATTACTCAGTAAAATGTTTTCATTTGGCCATCTGAGTGTCCTTGCTTTTTGCATAGTAAACAAATCACACAAACAGAAAAAAAAAAAACCACACACAAAGAAAAACAAAACAATTTGCTTTACATGAAATAGCTACATATTTATGAATCTTAAAGAAGAAATGCAAAACCACCCTAGAGGTTATACAGCACGTTTGATATCAAGTTCACGGCAGCAGCACTCTGTATACACTTCAGTAATCCTATTTACAGATAGGATTCTCCTGTAGTTGCTATTGCTGTGAAACCCTAACTATATTCTTTTTTAAAAGTTATTAAAACTAAATGTGACTAAGCAAAAGTCAAAACATAACTACCATTTAAAAAATAAGACTAAACATGAATTAAAAGCATTTATTAAAAGCCAAAATCGGTAGTGGGGAAAACTATCCTTAGAAAGAAATTCTATGGCCAGCAGCCATGTGAGTACTACTGATTCGAAACTTCCTAACAAGCATACTCTATTATTTCTTTGTTTGTTTTCACCGCAAATGGCAGTCAATTAGCCATTTTCTCATTTGTGGAAAACCTAAATCTTAAAATAATGCCCAGACTGTCCTCCATACACTGAATTGGGACACAGGAGAAGAGCATCAGTGCTGATTGACACCGGGATTACTGGATCCTACTAGAAGTGCTGACGCAACCTTCAACACACCAGGACACAAAAGGCATGGTTCTGCTTTGGCTTGGAATCATAAAGCAGGTTATAAGCAGCAAACGATGTATATTTGGTACCAAAATTAAAATGCAGCTTTAAAAATAATGGCTGAGGAGAAAGTTTCTGTAGAAATTGGGCCTAAGTAGGACAGATTGTCGTCAGTAGAAACATTCCTGAAATTTCCCTTCTGTAAATACAAGCTGGCCTCTTCACGGCAGTTTTAATTCTAATTAAGATAAAGGTTTTTAATTAAGCCCTGAAGATCCTGGTAAAGGGCCTTCTGTAAAACTGTCCTTGCTGGTTCCTCCAGAGGTAATTCATTTTGAAAGACAATGAAGTGGATCTATTAAAATATTCAGAGAAAACATTTCTCTCCCTGCTTTCTGCTACTCCACAGAGCAAACAGACTGAGAAAAGCTGCTGGCCCTTTGGAACACGCAAGAAAAGCACTGCTCATTTTAAATTCAAGCTTCCCCCTTCGTTTCAAAACACTGGTGGATACAGGCTTTAAGTCCACAGAACATGGGAAGAAAACTGATTCTGTAAAGTGGGAGCTTGAGCAATTTTCCATATTGTTTAATTCCCCTCCACACACATACATACCACCTTGGGGAGACAAAAATGAACTGCTACTCCATAAAGAAAGCCAACAACTTGTTTCCGATAGCCTTAAAAATGCCATCTCTACTCCCCACCCCACCCCCATTTGCTTACAAAGTATACTTTTTCTAGGATGAAAACTATTTGGGAAGCAAAATAAAACTAAAGCTGATTTTCAGGAGCCCAAACAGAAGTCAATGCTGATGTATGAGTTTCAACATGAGGGCAGAATAACGGGTTGAGGGAAAATATCAGAAACTGTACCTGCCTTTGATTTTTACCTTGCCTAGTCCTATTATCACTACTTTTGCATTAATCTCTGGTCTCCCTGCTTCCTGGCCTGGAGAGGGGAAAAGAGGAGAAGATAATGAGTATGGAGGCAATTAAGGAGAGATTAGCCAGCCCTGCATACTGCTCCACAAAATGAGCTGGCTTCTCCCCATACCTCGCATTCCTGGCCAAGAGAAAAGGATTCAGGCCTGAAAAGAAAATGGGACTTGAAGCTGGTTTCTCTAACCTAGCTGAAAAGTCTTCATACAATCAGGGGGCTATTATTTGAGGAGACAGTGGGAAAGGGGCAAAAGATTCAAGTTGCTAAGGAGACACACTGAAGTTGGCATTCCTACATAAATTTCCATTTCTATTGAAGAGGAGAAAGAAAAGATATTTTCCCCAAAGTTTATTTGGATCCCCTGGTTACTGAAGAAAGGCATTTTACCAACTTATTTCATCTTTAGTTGTAAACAACCAACCCTGAAAGAATTAAAGGCCTAAATGTTGACCTCCTGCTGCCAACCAGTCCTCTCCACAGTGAATTAAGTAACAAAACCAAAACCCTTCCATGGAAATTTTGAGGAATTATCAAAGAAAAGGCCTTTGTAAACAGAAAAATCAATTTTATGGCCCAAACTTAACAAAGTGAACTAATCTCTCTTCTAACAAGAAACCAAAGACAAAAGTCAATCAGATTCTTGTGGATGTGTTATTTCAACTTTCTTGGAACTGGAAACGTTTCCAGCAAAGCTTTATAAATAGTCCCAAAGACATGAAACTGGCACGAAGGAATTTAATGAGTTTTTCAGGGGTGCGTTTAAGTGCAGAAAAATCACAGGCAGGTCCTCTCTCTTCATTCCCCTTTCTCTGAAAGGACACCAGCTGAAGAATCAAGATTAGCAAGGAAAAGGGTTTGCAGCAAGAAATCGTAAGTTGGCAGATTTCTACTAAGGGCGTAACTGGGGTACAGGGAAAGGCAACTGGGGATCAAGGAGAGAATAAAGCAGTAAAGCCCCCATGGGGCTGGTAGCCCGAGTAACTACCTTTGTCTCCAATCCCCCATCTTTCCACTTGCAGCTTTCAGTGCTGGCTGAAAAGGATACTAGGTCCCAGGCTTTTGTGAATAGTTCATGAAGAGAAAAGAAAGGAAGGTCTGGAGGAGAGAGGAGGTTCTTGGACTGGGAAAGAAGGCAACTCACAACCAAGGGCAGTGTCACCATAAAAGGAAGAGAAATAAGTCTGTCCCTCTCCCAACTCTTCACATCCCTCAAAAATGTCAGGAAATAGAAAGTCCGAACCTAAACTTATCGGGGAAAAGCCAGATAAAGTGGAGACAAGGCAGAAACGCGGGCACTAAGAGGTAAACTCGGGCGGTTTCCCGCGGAGAGAGAGGAGGGAGAAAAGAGCAAAGAAAACCGAGAGAAAACCCAGGGCATCCCGGTGGAGTTGGGGCGTTTTTATTTTTCCCTTTTAAAGGGGGCGAGGAAGCCACAGACACATGGTTCTCGCCTTAAATGATAACAATGACCCCAAAGAGCATACATGTTACTCCAGAGCCCGAGGAATGACCACGGGAGGAAGGGTGGAGGGCGCGGGACGTCGCATTGGGTTTTTGTGGCGACTAGGACCAGGGAGAGGGCAGGGGTGGACATCCGAGGATCCGTGTAGGGGCCAGGATGGAGCGGGGCGGAGAAGGGTAGGGGACACGACACAGAAAGTGCGGGGAAGAGGCGGTGGCTGTCCTGGCAGTGGGGCGCGGGGCAGTACAGGGCGGGAGGAAGGGATCACAGCGCGCCAGGCCCTTACCGCTGCTGAGCGTGGACTCGCAGTGCCAGATGTCCAAGCTGGCGGGTTTCCGGCAGGACTCCCACAGGGACAGGTAGTACTGGTGGTCGGCCGTGACCCAGGCCGGGCTCAGTACGGCCCCCAGGTCCAGACACAGCGCCAGAAAGATGCACACCAGCCCGACCAGCTTCAGCGGGGTTAGCACCGACACGCGCACCTCCTCCATGCCGCTGCCCGCCGAAGCCATGCCCCGGGCGCCGCAGTTAGCCGGCCCGCCAGAGGCGAAGACGCCAGGCGGGTCCGGAGGGCTGGGTTCCGGACCTTCCTCGAAGGGAAGCAGCGGCTCCGCCGGGCGCGGGAACTCGCTCCCTTGGGGTTCCGCGCCTCCCGCCGCCGCGAACTTGGTGTGCGGAGGTGGCCGGCCGAGGTGGAGGTCGTCAGCAGCTGCAGGGACTCCGATCCCACTGCGAACCTTCGCCACCGAACCCGCGCCTCGATCTGCCCGCGCCCGTTCGGGTGCCCGCTCCGCCCCGGCGCAGTCTGGCTAGCTCCGCCCCGGCCCCGCCCCTGCTGTGGGAGGCGGTGCCGAGTGGGGCGGGGCGGCGGTCTGCACTCGGGCGGTGTCAGGCTTTGGCTCTCAACTCCAGGCACTAGATGGAAGCTTGCGCCTGCCCCGCCCCTGTCCGATGCATGCGGAGCAGGTCCCTATCTCTGCCCCTCGCACGCAGCTCGCGAAGAGCGATTCCTCTTCCAGGCTTCCGTGCGCAGAACCAGAAGGAATCTCCCCCGCCCCCCACCAGCTGCACGGGGCAATTTCTTGATGCTGCCGAGCCCCTGGCCCCGCCCCTGGCCAAGAGGGCTGCAGGGTCGCCTTGCTTCCCATCCCCACCCCCGCCATCACGTGGGTTTCCGTTTCTTAGCAAGTTGGGTGGGTCCTTTGCTAGAAGGCTTAAGCTGAGGAATCCTAGGTTTTCTGGGCTGTAGCCTTTAGACCAAGAAAAGGTTCTCTCAGTGATGTAGCAAAGCCATCACCACCCCCCTCTACAGCCCCGTCAATGTCTTATCCTGGGGGATTTGGAGGAAGGAGGAGAAAGGTGATAGCAGGTATTTTGTCCTCCCTTTTCAAACCCAGGAGGGACCCTGACTCAGAGCCAGTGATCCCCCAGTTTTCCCTATTTCCTAACTTTCCCTCTAAAACTGCTGTGGCTTCTATTCTCTGGACTCGCTTTCTTTCACGCCCCCTATGAAGGGCGATTGCTCAGGGGATGCAGGCGTTAAAATGGGATTGAAAGCTCCTGCAAAATGTGAAGTAAGCCTTACGTGCTTACCTGCTGCTCTGTTTTTGGTTTGGTATTGACTAAAACCGTTATTCTTTGGACTTTGTACAATGCAAAGTTGGATCTAAATCCCTCCCAGGGCATAAATCTGTTCTTGACCTTAGCCCAAGGCCTGGCATAGAAAAAGTGGCATATCTGTAAGTGCTCAATCTACACATATGTATTGAGCACCTACTGTGCTCTCCTGGCTAAGGATTCAGCCATTTATGACCTTGCCCCTGTTCTTGAGGAAAGGCTCTATTTTTTTAATCTATACCTGAGGAATAAACACCTCTTGGAACTGAATTTGCAATTCTGTATTACGGTAACTAGGTCAGCTTGTGATTGGTAGGTCATCTGTCTTTTGCATCTCTTTGACTGCTTTCCATTTTTCCTGTAACAATTCCTTGAATAATGGATCACTAGGGGTGGGGGTGTTCCCAGACCTTTCACCATCTGGAAAATTTGGTAAGAAACCCAAAATAGTGGTTAAGATCTGAAGAAGGGAATAAATGCCTTCTCTCTTTTCATGAAACACAGTCCTTGACACTACAAGATTCATGGTTTTTGTTAATAACCATTTCCTTCTAACCACATCTTACCATGGGGCTTACCACATTTTGACCCAAGCAACATTTTGAATGTAAGAAACAATCAGTGTCAAGTGGCTTGAGAATAAGAACCAACCCAAAGTGAAATAAAAACCCATGGTTTTCTTATATTTAGAAATTAAAGAACTGGTAACTTTTTCCTACCTGCCAATCATGATATTTGTTGCCATTAATAAAGAATGCCTAGAGAACTCTGAGCTCCTTAACCTCTGACTTCTTGGCCTCCCACTCTCCCAAGGAGGAAGAAGCTTAAGTGCTTCTCCTTGAAAATGGTTCCTAATGGAACACTGAAAAATTAAAAACCAAGATGATTAATAGGGATGGCCAGGCTTGTGATGGTTTTCTTTTACCTGGAATTATGTTCATGGGCTTATAATGTACTTGTGAAAATAATGTGTAAGGAAATTTCTTGACTGTGCCCTCTAAGTTATAAATAAATATTTTTCTTCAAGTTCTACCATCTGCCCTTTAATAAGTTCCATTTCTAGTCAGCCAATGTTTTTTTCTTTATCTTTGTTCCCTCTAATTTGAGCTTTCTTGCCATAGCCGGTTTGACTCAGTGGATAGAGTGTCAGCCTGGGGACTGAAGCGTCACAGGTTTGATTCCTTTCAAGAATACTTACTTACTAGTAGGTTGCAGGCTCCATCCCAGGCCCCAGTAGGGGCAGGTGCGGTGATGTGTCTCTCTCATATGGATGTTTCTCTCTGCCTCTCCCCATCCTTTCCACTCTCTCTAAAAATCATTGGGAAATAATATTCTCGGTGAGGATTTAAAAAAATAAATAATTTGGGCTTTCTTCCTCCTCCACCCTCACTCTAGCAACCTCTGCACTTATTTCACTTCATTTTTCTGGCTTGTTCTCAACAGATTACTTGAGTAACTCCATCCTTCTTTGTACTCCCTACAAACTTGTCTGTATACTGTCTCCAAAATTAGAAAAATAAGCCATTTTAACAACAAAAAGCCAAATTCTCCTAAAATTTTCTATTCTTCTGTCAATCGTTTCTAGAATTTGCACAACATAATATAGATTAGCTATCTTTATTCCTAACTTTCAAAAAATGAAAAGCTCTCAGCACAAAAGTTGTTTGTTTTTTTGTTTGTTTGTTTGTTTTGTTTTTGCTTTTCATAAGTTTGTAACAAACCAATTTCAAATTTATCTGAGGCTATTTATTTTTTTATTTATCCCACTTAGTGTGACTAAATAGTCACACACCCTGTTGGGTGTTGTCTCACAAAATGTGTAACATAGTACCCTTCAAAAATCTGAAAAAGTCTGAATTCCTTAAAACAACTGGCCCCAAATTTTGGAGATAAGAGATTGTGGACCTGCATTCATCCTAAAGATGGAAAAAGTAGGGGGGATTTCAACAATTACTAAACATTGAATGAAAATCTACAAAAAATTATCTGGCTGGAAGTGGAATGGGAGGTGACAAATAAGGGGTGTGTGTGTGTGTGTGTGTGTGTGTGTGTGTGTGTGTGTGTGTAGGAGAAATGTAGAAACAATGATTGAAATAGACCCATATCTGAGAAATAGTAAGAGAAAAAGAGTTCCTAGCTCAAGATAATTTGAGATCTCTTAGAAACAATGACTTTGTTGGCCCTGCACTATAGTGTCACACAAAGGCCAGAGATGCCCTCTTTCACCTGAGCCTAACATAGGGCAGCATGTCACAACAGTCACCCTTATCCATGGACCTCCAGGTATCAAAGTCTAGGTGTCCTAACTCTATCCCACAATATAAGAGTTCCATGAAAATTGAAAATTTGAGTCACAGAACTCTGACTGTGTGAATCTATAGGAGTTGTGCAGCCAAGGAGAGGCAGGAAGAAGTCATTCCCTAGACCCTGTAGTAAAGGAAGAAATCAGTCCTATTTGAATCAAGCCAGAAAAAAGGGGAAAGCAATGTGAAAATAGAGGCTTGAAAAGGTTGGATGGAAGTGACTGGGAACCTCATCAGAAAAGTACAAATGTGTCATGATGGGAAGTAGAGGGTATAGCGGAGATGGGGAGGAGGAGCATGTTCCAGACTTTGAAGGTCTCTTAAGAGAATAAAGAGGAGTAAATGTCATGTTGTCTGCTCACAGTCTGTCAGCAAGGGCACCATCTCTACATTTACTTAGCAGTTGAGATGTACAACTACTAAAGTTCAGTGCTTTGGGATAAACCAGAGGGGACTTAATCAGTTAGGGACTAAACAGGGATAATTTACTGTTTCAGGAATAAGCCAAGCAATCTCATACATTGTTCAAGTCACCAATCTTATCATTGTCACAGTAGCTTCTGGTCAATGTCAACCTTCTACCCATTATTTAGATACACAGTGGGGAGGTGTTCTCTAGTTATTCTGAATCCAGGTCACCATCCATATAGAGAAGGTTCCCTCCATCAAGGACAAGCCATTTTGTTTTGCTCTTTGAGTCCTGCTTCTCTTCCCAGATCCTAGAAAGGTCTTCCTACACTGCAGACTTTCAGCACTGGGATGGCATCAGACATACACTGGTTAGAACCGTTTACTCTTGGAGAAGAAATAAGAATGGATGGGAAAACATTGATGAAATAATCATTAAAAGATTATAAATATCCATCAACTTTTTTTCAATGTAACAGATAAGGTTGGCAAAATACAGTGGAAGTTAGAAACAAAGAATACTTCAGTGGTTTACTTTTATTATTCCATGTTTGAGATCTATGCTAGAAAGATTCTGATGAGAGCAAAATCATGATATAATGAGGCTTGCCTGCTATTTATGATAATTAATCATGTCCAAGAGAGATCCAGGTTATGGTATATTGTGTATTGCATTATTGAGTTTTCTTGTTGCATTGCTCTTGGCTTAGAAATATCACAGATAATTGTGACTGATATTTGCTATTTCTGCTTTTTTTTTAAGAAAAAAAGAACATTGATGAAAATAAAGAATCCCACCTTCAAAAAACTAAATTCCATCATTTCCTAATGTGTTTTCCAATTTAAAAATGTATGATATTATTGAATCAGTTAGATTTAAGTCAGTAGTAGCACATTCACTATTCACATTATGTGTTGATGTTTTTACTTCAAGGTAATTGTTTTATAGTAGTACCTATAATTTACTCACCCACAAAGAAAGAAAATAAATCGTAAAAGTGAAAACACAAGAGGCCAGTGGAGTTGAAGAATGATTAGTTTTAAATAAATATGTTTATTGTAATGAAAGAAGTATGAATCAGATGCCCAGGAGGTAGGAATATAGGGAAAATTAGAATATTCCCAGTGGGACTAAATTTAAATGCCTTTCCCATCTTTTTCAAGCCTCTATTTCCTTAATAACAGTCACTTATAGGATCAGATCTTCCTTCATATTTATATTTTATTTGTATTCACTTACAGCTTTGTGGAATATAAGCACTTCAAGCACCTCATGACTGCATTTAAAATTTTCATTTCTTTGTTTCTACAAATATAAATTGAAGCTTTTGGTTACTCTGAAGCAAGTGCACACCTACCAATATATTCTTAGCCTGATGGCATTTCAGTTATCCTTGACCACCATCAGCATAATACATCATTTTTACATCTCTCCTGGTGTGCGCCACAGTTGAGGGCTGATTTGAAATGGGGGGTGGGGTGGGGGAGAGGGAAGCCTGAGAAATGGTTACCCTGAATAACTGAATAGTTAGGTGTGATGAGCAGGTTATCTTATGCTTGGTGGAGCTGGAAGCTGATTAGTGTTAAATCATGACTTAGCTGTTGACTTCAGCACAAGCCAATGGAAGTTAGAGCAGAGATTGAATCATGGCCTGTGGAGAGCAGCTACAGTATTTGGACAGGTTCAAGCCTCGGACTAATGAGAGGTCCCAGTCCTCTCATTGCCACGTGCAAGTCCCAGCTTGGAGGGCAGAGCCCTCCCAGCACAATTATAGCCAACAGCTGTAGTTGTAACCTTGAACCTATGGTCCGAACATGTGACCCCACGTGCCTAAGTGATATAGGCTGCAAGTAAATAAAGCTTGATCAGGTGCATGTAATTGAGTAGGATCAAAACCCACCAGAATGTTGTAAACATCTTGACCACGTCCTTACTTTGCCTCGTGGCATCTGGCTATAAAATAAAGACACAGCTTGTAGTCTGTGGCGCTGTCGCTAGCTCTCCATCAGAGAGGCTCTCCATCAGAGAGGACAGCGCCCCACTGAGACCTAGCTTTCATTCTCTTGTCTGTCTTTTCTCAATCCTTCACCACTCCCACTCAGGTTCACTCTTGGCCATGCTGGCACAGCACAATGGCCATCAGGAATCACCACGGATAATTGTTGTCACCCTTTCCATCACTCTCTTTGGAGCTTGTTAGCTAAGCCTCCTCTGTCACTTTAGATTTTACTCTAAAGCCATCTTTGTTTACTTCTTGGTGAGTTTTCAAAGAGACCTTTACCCTTGGACATTTGAATGAAGACAATTGTGACTAGGCAGAAAAATTCTGATAAATGCCTGCATAGAACACCCTGACCCCCCTTGCCAAATTAGACAGCAACATGGTCAGTTTCTCATCTCAAAAATAGTTTCATCCATGATGATTGGCACTGCTGTATTCTCTCCCATGTGTTCATTTTTTTGTAATATAGACAGTCTCAAACTTGTGGCTGGAAGCCCTTCCCAGTGTTCTCCTGATAGGGACTATGTCTGTAGTGTAAGAAATTTCTCTTTCATTAGCAAGTGTGGGACCCTCCTTTCTTTGTGGCCTGAAGGATTCACATTATCAATGGGGAAAAGTGAACACCAAATTTATACATCTCAAATATAGTGATGGCTCAAAGGTAATTGAAGGAAAGGCTAACATTTTAAAAAAGGATTAAGTAGAAAGGGTACCTGGAGCAATTTATACTCACACTTCCAAGGAAAAGAATGCAGTTAAGCAATTTCTCTCCGGAATTTCCAAAAGGTGGTCTTAAATGTCAGCAATACTAGGGGACTGAGGCTAGTGGAAAAATGATCCTCTTAGGAACTGTATTTCAGTATAGCTCACACCTCTAGATTTCACCTTTTAAAATGTGTCTGTAAAGTGAGTCAGTAGTATTGTATGATTTGTCAGCAGTCTGTCAAATTTGAATGTCAGCTAATTTAGGTCCAAACAAATATATGTGGAAATATCAGAACTATATGGAGACCAGTGTTGTTTGTCATTCCCTGAATCTTTTTCTTTCAACTTTTTCTTATCCTACTGTTTCACACCCCCCCCTCAGAGATTACAATAATTCTATAAATGTGAGCAAAAGGGGATTATATCTGCCCAAAATTAAAATGTCCTTTGTAAAAGTCAATCTAGGGAACTTGAAAATTTTAGGAGATGTTAAAAGAAAATCATCATGAAGATCTTGAAATAAATTATACTTGGTTTTGTCTGGTTTATTACTTGAGAAAGTTTTGGTGCTAAGGTCTCTTTGGTAAATAAGACTAGAGATTGCTTTTGATTTGGCCAGACCAGGGCTAAAATACTCACTCTGGAACCTACTGACTGTACGGATCTGGGCATGCCATTAAACTCAGTTCCCTCCTTTATAAAATGGGATGATAACTACATGTTTAAGTTGGTGTGAGGATTCATGAGGTAAATTATATAATGTGTAATGTCTGGCATATGGTAAGCACTAAATATAATTATTATTTTTTATTAAATCTTTATTGTTCACATTATTACATTTGTTCCTCTTCCCCCCCATAACTCCCCTCCACCCGAGTCCCAACCCACCCCCTGCCCTTCCCCCCCCACACTGTCCTCATCCATAGGTGTACGATTTTTGTCCAATCTCTTCCCACACCGCCTTCCCCCTGAGAATTGTCAGTCCACTCCCTTTCTATGCCCCTGATTCTATTATATTCACCAGTTTATTCTGTTCATCAGATTTTTTATTTACTTGATTTTTAGATTCACTTGTTGATAGATATGTATTGTTGTTCATAATTTTTATCTTTACCTTTTTCTTCTTATGCCTCTTCTTAAAGAATACCTTTCAGCATTTCATATAATACTGGTTTGGTGGTGATGAACTCCTTTAGCTTTTTCTTATCTGTGAAGCTCTTTATCTGCCCTTCAATTCTGAATGATAGCTTTGCTGGGTAGAGTAATCTTGGTTGGAGGTTCTTGCTCTTCATCACTTTGAATATTTCTTGCCACTCCCGTCTGGCCTGCATAGTTTCTGTTGAGAAATCAGCTGACAATCGTATGGGTTCTCCCTTGTAGGTAATTAACTGTTTTTCTCTTGCTGCTTTTAATATTGTCTCTTTGTCTTTTGCTCTCGGCATTTTAATTATGATGTGTCTTGGTGTGGTCCTCTTTGGATTCCTTTTGTTTGGGGTTCTGTGCGCTTCCTGGACTTGTAAGTCTATTTCTTTCACCAGGTGGGGGAAGTTTTCTGTCATTATTTCTTCAAATAGGTTTTCAGTATCTTGCTCTCTCTCTTTTTCTGGCACCCCCATAATTCGGATGTTGGTACGCTTGAAGTTGTCCCAGAGGCTCCTTACACTATCTTCACATTTTTGGATTCTTTTTTTCTTTTTTCTTTTCTGGTTGGGTGTTTTTTGCTTCTTTGTATTTCAAATCTTTGACTTGATTCTTGCGATCCTCTAGTCTGCTGTAGGATCTCTGTATATTATTTTTTATTTCAGTCAGCGTATGCTTAATTTCTAGTTGGTCCTTTTTCATATCCTCGAGGGTCTCACTAAATTTATTGGCCTTTTCTAGAAAATTCTTGAAAAACCTTATAACCGTGGTTTTGAATTCTATATCGAGTAGTTTGCTTTCCTCCATTTCTTTCATTTGTGACCTGTTTCTTTGTCTCTGCATTTTTGCTGCTTCCCTGAGTTGATAGAGTGGCTTTGTGTGCTAGGTCTCCTATAGGGCCCAGTGGCTCAGGCTTCCCAGTTACCTGAGGTGGCCACTCTTGGTGCACCCCTTTGTGGGCTATGTGCACAGTCTTGTTGTAGTTAAGCCTTGATTGTTGTTGGTATCCCTGGGAGGAATTGACTTCCAGGCCAATTGGCTGTGAGGATCAGCTGTGTCTATGCTGGGAGAACTTCTGTGATGGAGACACCCTTATGTGGCAAGACTTGCTTCAGTGGGGCTTTGGTGCTCACTGAGTCTGCCCCCTGAGTGTGTCCCTTATGGATCTGAGGAGTTGTAATCTGGATGGTCCCACTCTGACCCCTGGGTACACTGGCTCTTGGATCTCCAAGGAGGTGCTAATTTAGCCTCTGCCTGAGGCCACTCAGCAGGAGCTAAGGAGAGATCTGCAGATTCCTCTTTTTTGTTTGGGTTTTGGAGGTGCCCAGATGAGGCCCAGCTGTGAAACATTGCAAGCTGCTGTGGGGCCTTGGGTCTTCTTTTAGATGTTCTGGGTCTCTCTGACTCAGCTGCAGTGTGTTAGGTAAGTTTAGATTTCAAAGGACCAGGCCATTCATATGCAAAAGCCTCTGCACACAGCTTGGATGGGGCAAAGTCTCAGGGCGGAGCAAACAGCAATGGCTTCCCATCAGCCCTGCCCTAAGAGGCCCCCAGGTCTCAATGTCCCTCAGTAATCGCTGCAAGCACCTCTGAGAGAAAGCTGCCCTCGAGTTCCGCCCGCTGCCAGACAGTCCAGTTTCTCCCCGTATGAGACTGGTTCCCCAGAGTTTCACCCAGGACTGGAGTTCAGAGCAGTCAGGAGCTTGTGTCTCCCTCCCAGTTGAGAAAGCCAGCCGCATACTCAGTTGCCAGCCCTCTCCGCACGCCTCCCTACCTCTGCACTTTACTTCTGCAGCTCCTCTGAGTCTCAATGTGCTTTTCTCTTTCCTTCTAGTTGTAGAATTTCTACTCAGCCAGCCTTCCTGTGGTTATGGATGATGTCCATTTTGTCTTTTAGTTGCAGTTTTGAAGTGGTTGTGCGAGGCAGCAAGTTCAGATGTTTACCTATGCCGCCATCTTGGTTTCTCCCTATAATTATTATATTATTACTAGAGGCCCGGTGCATGAAATTCATGCATGGGGGTGTGTCCCTCAGCCAAGCCTGCACCCTCTCCAATCTGGGACCCCTCGAGGGATGTCTGACTGCCCGTTTAGGCCCGATCCTACCGGGATTTGGGCCTAAACGGGCAGTTGGACATCCCTCTCACAATCCAAGACTGCTGGCTCCCAACTGCTCACCTGCCTTCCTGCCTGATTGCCCCTAACCGCTTCTGCCTGCCAGCCTGATCACCCCCTAACCATTCCCCTGCCAACCTGATTGATGCCTAACTGCTCCCCTGCCAGCCTGATTGCCCCTTACTGCCCTCCCCTGAAGGTCTGGTCCCCCCCAATTGCCCTCCCCTGCAGGCCTGGTCACCCCTAACTGCCCTCCCCTGTAGTCCTGGTCACCCCTAACTGCCCTACCCTGCAGACCTGGGTCCCGCCCAACTGCCCTCCCCTGCAGGTCTGGTCCCCCCCCCCCAACTGCTCTCCCCTGCAGGCCTGGGTCCCCTGCAACTGCCCTTCCCTGAAGGTCCAGTCACCCCCAACTTCCCTCCTCTGCCAGCCTGGTCACCCCTAACTACCCTCCCCTGCAGGCTTGGTCACCCCCAACTACCCTCCCTTGCAGGCCTGGTCCCTCCCAACTGCCTTCCCCTGCTGGCCTGATCGCTCACAACTGCCCAACCCTTCTGGCCTGATCCCTCCCAATTGCCCTCCCCTGCTGGCCATCTTGTGGCAGCCATCTTGTGTCCACATGGGGGCAGCCATCTGGTGTCTTGGAGTGACGGTCAATTTTCATATTACTCTTTTATTAGATAGGATAGAGGCCTGGTGCACGGGTAGGGGTCAACTGGTTTGCTCTGAAGGGAGTCCTGGATCAAGGTGGGGGTTCCCTTGGGGCGTGGGGCGGCCTGGGCAAGGGGCCTATGGTGGTTTGCAGGCCAGCCATGCCCCTCCCCCCCACTGCCGGCAACCCAAGCGGAGGCCCTGGTATCTGGGATTTATTTATCTTCTATAATTGAAACTTTATAGACTTCAGCGGAGGCCAGGGCAGGCCAAAAACTTGGCTTCCTCCATCGCTGGGGAAACCCAAGCCTCCTGCTCGCTCCGTGGCCCCAGCCATTTTTGTTGGCATTTATTTATCTTCTATGTATGAAACTTTGTAGCCTTCAGTGGAGGCCTGGGCTGGCCAGGGTGTGCAGGAAGCTTGGCTTCCTCCATCACCGGGGAAACCCAAGCCTCCTGTTCACTCAGTGGCCACAGCCATTTTTGTTGGGATTTATTTATCTTCTATAATTGAAACTTTGTAGCCTTGAGTGGAGGCCTGGGCCAGCCAGGGTGTGTAGGAAGCTTGGGTTCCTCCATTGCCAGGGAAACCCAAGCCTCCTGTTTGCTGTGTGGCCACAGCCATTTTTGTTGGGATTTATTTATCTTCTATAATTTAAACTTTGTAGCCTTGAGCAGAGGCCTGGGCTGGCCAGGGTGTGCAGGAAGCTTGGCTTCCTCCATCACTGGGGAAACCCAAGCCTCCTGCTCGCTCCGTGGCCACAGCCATCTTGGTTGGGTTAATTTGCATACTCGCTCCTGATTGGATGGTGGGTGTGGCTTGTGGGTGTAGCGGAGGTATGGTCAATTTGCATATTACTCTTTTATTATATAGGATAATCCATGTATCAGCTAGTCCCTGGGAAATTTAGGTAAACTTTGTTTGAATCTAATTCCATGAATCTTCAGAGTCTAAAATCCTTGCTGCTTCTTTTCTTCTCTTTAAGGGGTTCTACAGCTAGTCAAATACTTACTTCTACCCCTAACCAACCTAGATACAAATGTCAGCTCCTTCACCAATTTCCAGGAAAATCATCAAATAGCACTATATAGTTTTGAATTACTACACTTTCTAAGTACTTGAGAAGTCCTGAGAAAGGGGTACTGCAGAGAAAGAGTAAGCCTTCCAGGTCTTCCTTGCCTCATCAGAACCTGCATTTATCCCCTATTCTCTCTCTGTAAGTCCCATCCCTCCCTCCTCTCCCCATCTGCTCATTCAGTAGATTCAATCCCTATTGCTCTCAATCCTTGCTAAACGAATGATGCCAGGAGTACTGGATTCACCTGGGAGTTCACTAGAAATACAGATCCCTGACCTCTCCCCAGACCTACTGAATTAGAATCTTTAGTTTAACAGATCTGTACTGATTCATGTGCAAGTTAAACTTCAGGAAGCATCTAAGCACCATTATCTTCTCAGGCCTCACTTCTACTGCAAGTAGCTGTATCAAAGTAAGTGCTAAGAGATTTTAAAAGTTGCAACTTTCTTCCTTACTCTTCAACACATTATTTGGTGACCAAGACAATGCTGTTTCTTTCATGCCCACTTATCAGGCTCAAGTCGCTGCTGATGTTTGTTCCATTAGCAAGAATTAATCAGCATTGTGTACCTTAACTGGCATCAGTGTATTTTCTTTCTTTTTTTAAAAGAGAAAATCAAAGCCCGTGTTTATTGAGGCACCAGTGGACTGATCTACAATTTGGAAGAGATGGTAATGTGAATACAGTACTCATCAAAGCAAATTGAAATACAAAGATATCGGAAATGACATGATGCTTTAATAAGTTAAGGAAATGAATTGCTCACTAACTGCTTTCTCATTTTATGTTCTTTCCAAACTCTTCTTTTTTCTTGATTGAGGCTTTCAGCTCAGGAATGACTACAGCTATCATCTTCTCTTTGAAAAGGATGATTTTGCCAATGCTTACATCCTTCTTGATGCCCTTTTCCCCCAGTAGCTTTGGTGTAGAGAAATAGGGACAGTACATTTCTTGGGACTTAACAAAGGAACATTTGACAGCTTCTTCCTTTCTGTTGATTGCATACACAAGGGAAAAGATATGGACAGGGTGGCAGAGCCTGTTTCACCTTTAGCCTTGACCACCGCAATTCTGGCCAGTGAAGGTTGTCAGCTGGACCTGGGGAAAGTCCACCTTGGCAGTGCACTGGGTTTCTATCAAGGATGATGGTCTTTCCAGCATGATTGTCAAATACCGGAACATTGACTCCAGCTGGATCCAAACCTTTTAGTTCTGTGATGAAAGTGTTGGCTCTGACATCGTCCAGGGTTGTCACCCCAGAGGTCTTATTGGCGTTGTACACTCCATGTTTCTTGAAACCTTATGATGTGATGGGATGGTGGAGTTACCTGAATTTGAAATGATGCAGATCACAGCCTCAGGGCAATGCTGGGCACAGGCAGCAGTCAAGGTGACCACAATTGTATCATTGGTGTTGAACAGGTTATCCCATGTTATGCCTGATTTTGTTGGGACGCCGGCTGGAATAACCACCAATCATAACCTTTCAGGTAGTTTGCCAGCTTCTCAGGTCTAAGGTAGCCTTTCACAGTCACTCTGGTCTCTATGTGGCTCAGATCTTTGGCCTCTCCTGGTGTATGAGCAATATTGTAGAGTGTCAGGCGGCTCACTAAAGGGCTATTGTTCAGGAGAAGTGAAAAGGGCTGCCCAATTCCTCCAGAAGCCCTGGGCACAGCTATTTTAGCATTGCTCTGGGGGCCTAGGTGCTGAAGCTT
The DNA here is from genome assembly GCF_963455305.1 of Plecotus auritus. NCBI lineage: Eukaryota > Metazoa > Chordata > Mammalia > Chiroptera > Vespertilionidae > Plecotus > Plecotus auritus. The sequence goes on from NC_137784.1 coordinate 27,573,139, forward strand.
CAGCAGAGAGTGGTGCCAGCCTGGCAAGGCAAGAGCAGAGAGCATGGCTGGGGCGGGTGGGACTGGGACCAGCAAGCAAAGGAGCTAGAGGTGGGCAAATGACTACAATGATGTTTACACTGCTCCACTCCACCTGGCCTCACTGGCATCATTATATTCTTGGCATAATAGTTCTAAATCACCTTGTTTTGTTTTGCTTCCACTTCTGAGGGCTACGATTCTCAGTGCAGTAGCAAGATTCTGAAGGTGTGTTAACTAACTGATGAAGACAAATGGTGATGCCTCTTCAAGTATACCTTATAAAACAACTTTTAAGACAGGAACACTGAGTGACCCCTGGCTTCTTGTGAATTCACTTTGAGATATTTATGCAGTTTCACAATACATAAATAAACTACTAGGGATCTCGAAGTAAAAGGCAGAAGTTCAATTATGCAAGCCATCTGAAAGGAACCATGGAACAAAGTACAAAAGGGCAGCTAGTCCCCATTGATACAGAGCATTAAATACCAAGAGTCACAGGCCTGGAAATGATCTAGATAAAGTAAGAGGATGAAGCTGCATTGTAGTTTCAAACTCTGGCTGCTTTAATATTTACTCTCCAGACTCCTTTTAAATTCCTTATCTTGAGCCAACCCAGTTATTAGATTTTGGAAATTTATATGTAGTCTTCTTAATTGACAAATTGACAAACAAAAGGTGGTATGCCAGTGAATAGTGTTGAAAACATAAACTACCTGTGGTAGCAAAAGTAAGCTAGAGATGGCATTTGAAAAAGTTGATCCAGGGGACATGATGTATAGAGAGAGTAGATACAGGATTATCAGTATGATGGAGAAAAAACTAAAGTGGAAGATGAGTAAAATTTACTTTAAAAAGATCAATAAAATTATATATGAATAGCTGGCAAGTCAGGAGAAAAAATAAAAAGATAAAGAAATAAAAGTTATTGATTACTACAGTTGACAATTAAGACTGAAGGACATGCTAGTAACCCTTGCAGGAACCAATTTTTCATAGCTAGCATAGAATCAGGGTGATTGACACCACCATTCTATGTTTTGACATCATTGCCCTACTATGTGAAGCTGTGATTTCTAATAACCCTTTATTGTTTCTGGACAAGTTATTACCAATTTTGATAAAGTGAGACATATAAAGAAAATTCCTAAACACATTTTAGAGAAGTACTTTTTTTGAAGTATAGTATTCTATTCAATATCTATTATAATTTTTCTCAAAATGTTTTCAATCATATTACCAATTCACTGTCACCTTCATTTTAATCTTTGGGCACTTCTTTGATCATACATTTTAATACTTTGTGTGTATCCATGATAGAAAGTACACATTTTGTGTGTTGTGTGTGCTTTGGGTGTTGTTGTTATTAATCCTCACCTGACGATATTTTTTCCATTGTCATTTTAGAGAGAGTGGAAAGGAGAGATGGAGGGGGAGGGAGAGAAAGACTGAGAAAGAAACATCGATGTGAGGGAGAGACATCAATTGATTGCCTCCTGCACACACCCCAACCACGGCCAGGCATGGAACCTGACTGAAAATTGAACCCAAGATCCTTCAGGGCACGGGCAAATGCTCTAAGCTCTGAGCTACACTGGCCACGGCAGTGTTTTTAGTGAATTTTTTCATTGACTGAAATGATGTGTACTGCTGTTGCTCAGGCCTTTTCCTAGAGTACATTCCTTTTTTTTAGAAACAAGCTTTCTTTGAGGAGAAAACCTAAATCTGGTTTTCATTCTTTGCTCAAGTTTCTGAGTGCAGGATCAAATAATGTAAGAAAAATAAATACATTAAATTTGTGCTTTGGAATCAGCAAAACGAAAATAAAAATCATCTTAAAGGGTGTAGTTTTATTGATAGACCTGCCATAAAATACTTTCAGTTATTCCATGCTTCTTAACTCAACTTTCACTTATTATATCCTTTTTAATTCAGTGTTTTCCTGATGATTGGCAATGTTTACTCCCCTTTCCTGGTGCCATTGAGAGAAACACAGAGAGATAAAAACAGTTAAAAAACATTTCTTAAGTATGTATACATTTTCCCATTAAAAAAAATCTTACTTTTGTTCTGTTTATGTTGTTGTCATATTCATTCTCTCACATGATCCACATTATGACCTTCTCAATTTTTGGAATAAGCAAGCCGTGGACCAAATTTTCTGAAAACACACACACACACACACACACACACACACACACACACACACAGTCCATACTGTATTATTTGTATGTCATAGAATCATCATGAATATCCTTGTCTCTCTTCAAGAAATATATGAAACTGTTTTTCCCTGGATATGAACAATTTCACCACACTGAAAACTCTGCATATTTTGAGATAGAGCCCCCACTGTCATTTTACTGACTATGGGGCTGGTTTTGCCATTACCAAGCCAGACCCATGCCAACCAGCTAGTTATCAAACCTAAATTTAGGACCCGGGTCTGACCAACTAAGTGTTCTAAGGGAACAACTAGGCCAGTTATTAAAACTCTGCAGTGTCCTGCAAAATCCAGATATAAAATTACAGAATCTGTACTAAAAAATGTTTACTCTGTCCTTGATATCTGTTCTCAGTAAGACTTATTTACTATTGAAGCTAAGCATTTGTCTTTATAACCATTCCATTTTTCTTTCATTCTTCCAAATTGTTTTCCAACCATGCCTGAGTTTCTCAGCATACCTGCTAATGCTGTAATGTTTAGTCTTGTAAGATGTTTCTTGCCTTCCAATCATTTCTTCTGGGAAGTATCAGAACAAATGTATAATAGCAGATTATATACATAAATAAGGATAGTTTGGTGGTAATCATTAATAGCCCTTTAAATGGAAAGAGATCAACATTGCTTTAGATTAAACTAGAGTTGACTATATTTTGAATAATGTATTTGACAGTGACTCCATAAGAATATAAAGTTTGGAAAAGCATTGTATAGAAAAAAATTTAAAGCCTTCATGGAAACAACCAAGATATGTGGATACTAAAGAATGAAGAATTGAAAATGATTCTACCATTTATGGTAATCCATGTATTAAAAAAATATTCAAAAAGCAACTCACAGAAAGTAGAATGGTGATTGCCAGAGGCTGGGGGGCGGGGGTAAGGGAGAAATGGAGAGTTACTGTTTAATGGGTTTAGAGTTTCAGTTTTATAAGATGAAAAGAGTTTTGGAGATTGATGGTGGTGATGGTAGCACAACATTATGAAGGCTTTTAATTCCACTGAAACATAGTACATTTAAAAATGGTTAAAATGATAAATTTTGTGTGCATCCTATATAATAAAAGGCTAATATGCAAATTGACTGAATGGCGGAACGACCGGTCACTATGCCATGCACTGACCATCAGGGGGCAGATGCTCAATGCAGGAGCTGCCTCCTGGTGGTCAGTGCACTCCCACAGGGAGAGTGCTGCTCACATAGCTGGTGAGTGCTGTGGTGGTGGCTGTAGCCTCGCCTGCCTCCGTGGCAGCACTAAGGATGTCCGACTGATGGCTTAGGCCCATGGGGAGTGGGCCTAAGCCATCAGTCAGACATATCTGAGGACTTCTGGACTGTGAGAGGGCACAGACTGGGCTGATAGACCCCCTTCCAGTGCATGGATTTTGTGCACTGGGCCTCTAGCTTTACTATAATAAAGATGGAAGAAATAACAGGCAACTTAATTTTTGTCCTTCCCCCAAGGTCTCTTTAAACATTTTTAGTATGGGGTAATCTTTCTCCACTCTTCATTGAAATCTCTTACAGAGCTCATGGGTAGATACTTTCAGGTTAATAAAGAGTCCCATGGTCACTTTAGGTGGCAAATATAATCTCAATTCAGCAACCAGAATGTCCAGATGCAATATATATATATATCAAAACTCCAAACTTCATTTAGCATTAAAACTTTTTTGTAGCCCAGGCTTGGTTCAGGTTAGACATATATAGTTGTTCTTTTTTTAAAGGTCTATATTTATGTTGTTGATCAGGCTGTTGAACAGATATTGAACTGGTCCTATGTTGTATTTTTTGAAAGTTTAATAGTTGAAAGAGGGAGTCTCTGTCACCGTCACTCTGGCATCCCAATATCTGTTCTATTTGGTACTTTATTTAAATTTTAGGCAAGGCGACTTCCATTATAAGACCTTGTTACATGTGCTGTCAAGTATGACCAAAAGGTTTGGAAAGAGAGAGAATACTGTGGACATCACTCAGATGTCTGGTCAAGGACTGTCAGTCAGAGACTCACTATTGTGACATACATATGTTAATGACATAGTGTGTGAGAGATGTCGGTAGCTCCAAATCAGATTTCATTACACATAATTTTCTTAATATTATTATTTGCTATAATTTTTGAGTTCTTACTAATTGCTAGATTTGTCTAGGTGCTTAACACATGCTTTTAAAATATATTAAATGAATATATCTCACAAAGAGATAGGTACCAGCACTGCTTTCCAAATGAGGTAACTGAGTTGTATAAAGTTAAGTCACTTATCTAAGGCCACACAAGTAAAAAGGCTGAGATTTCTGTCTTATGACATCTGAAATTGATAGATCATCAAGATTGCTTTATTGTTGCCAACTAATTTTTTTTACAATGGGGCCTAAAGCTATCTGATACCTAGAGAATCAGATGACAAGCATGGCTAATTGCCTTTTGTGTTATTCCTCCTAGTAGACTGCAACCCAGGACTGATCACCCATTCACCATTTCCCCCCACTGGCATTGCTAATAGCCTTTCTCTCCACGTGGAGACCCAGTCTTTCAGACTAAGCATTATTTATATTTAAAAAAAAACACACACACAACAAGCTCATATTGTGTATAGTATAATTTTCATACTAATACAAACCAAAAATTTGTAAGACTACCCTATTAACCAAGAATGAATGAAGGCATTTTCACTAAAAGATAGTAAATATAGGGAGACCTGTGTTTCCTAGTTCAGATTTCTTTTGTACTATCATATTTTATATGTCATTTTAATGTATTATCATCTCATATAAGAAGCCTATTTCTACTCAACCAACTAACCAATTTAACTAGCACTTTTCACTGTCTCTGTAAAGCAAGCCAACTGATGGCCAGTGAATATTCAAGACTCAGGGCTAGTAGGCTACTGAACTGTAAGCCCGCTCCCATGGGGAGATGAATGTGTACCAAGAACTGTTTGTGTTTATTATGATACCTGTTAACAGTGCTTGTGCATATTCCAATTATTGTCAAATTAAATGTGGGAGAAGCAATGGTAAAAAAATCAGAAATAATTATACAAAAATCTGGATGCAGTCCAAATCCAGAATGTCTTTTAAGTCTCTAAGTTCTCTTTGGTTTTCAAATGAAACTCCTCCCCCATTGGGTAAATATTTATAACTAGAGGCCCGGTGCATGGATTCGTGCACCAGTGGTGTCCCTCAGCCTGGCCTGTGGGGATCAGGCTGAAACTAGCTCCCAAACATCCCCCAATGGGTTCTGGATTGCGAGAGGGCAGTTCTCAGGTGACATACCCCAGAATCGGGTTCCCTCCTCTTTGGGTCCGGGGTGCAGGTGAAGCAGATTCGGGGCCAACAGTGCCCCAGCAGCAACCTAACCCATGGCTGATTCCCTGAGGAATCAGGCTCCCTCCTCTACTGGTTGAAGCGTCTGCCCGCTGGTGGTCATTGCGTATCATAGCTACCAGACAAACAGTCAGACAGTCACTTAGGCTTTTATATATATAGATGAAAGAGATTAAGAAACTTCCATTAATGGACTCTTATTCAAAAGAAGTATCATGGGCCTCTATCACAAGATTCGTAAATAGGTACTCAATCTCTAAGTCTTATTTTACTTTGAAGAATAAGGACTAATAATGTGACAGTGACATTAAGAACACACACATGCACAAACACACACACACACACACACACACACACACACACACACACAAAACCATAAAGTTGATAACCTAGATCAGGGTACCCCTGTGTCCCATAGAGGATCTAAACCACCAAAGGCTTTACCTCAGCAGTGGACAAAAAACCATCACACGTTGGAGAGCCAGAGTCCAACTGTGACTCCATATGGCAACAACACAATGGTGTTAGAACAAGACTCTCTAGCTCTCTATGTAGATAGATTTTGGAAGAATTGATTTCTTTATACCAAGTAAACTCTCCTTTTCTTTTTTTTTCCATTTTTTTGTTAAGGTATTATATGTGTACATATCTTACCATTGCCCCCCCCCACCACACTTTCATACATGCCCTCACCCACCAATGTTTTGCATCCGTTGGTTACTCTTATATGCATGCATACAAGTCCTTTGGTTGATCTGTTATCTCCCCCACCTCTCCCTAGCCTTCTCGCTGTAATTTGACAGTCTGTTTGATGCTTTACTGTCTCTGTATCTATCTTTTTGTTCATCAGTTTATAATGTTCTTTATTATCCATAAATGAGTGAGATCATGTGGTATTTTTTTTTCATTGACTGGCTTATTTCACTTAGCATAATGTTCTACAGTTCCATGCAGGTTGCTGCAAATGGTAAGCATTCCTTCTTTTTTATGGCAGCATAGTATTCCATTGTGTAGATGTACCATAGTTTTCTGATCCAGTCATCTGCTGATGGGCACCTAGGCTGTTTCCAAATCTTAGCTATGGTGAATTGTGCTGCTATGAACATAGGGGTGCATATATCCTTTCAGATTGGTGTTTCCAGTTTCTTAGGATATATTCCTAGGAGTGGGATTACTGGGTCAAATGGGAGTTCCATTTTCAGTTTTTTGAGGAAACTCCATACTATTCTCCACAGTGGCTGCACCAGTCCGCATTCCCACCAGCAGTGCACGAGGGTTCCTTTTTCTCCGCATCCTCGCCAATACTTGTCGTTTGTTGATTTGTTGATAATAGCCATTCTGACAGGTGTGAGATGGTACCACATTGTCGTTTTGATTTGCATCTATCTGATAATTAGTGACTTTGAGCATGTTTTCATGTGTCTCTTGGCCTTCATTCTGTCTTCTTTCGAAAAGATTCTATTTAGGTCCGTTGCCAATTTTTTTATTGGATTATTTATCTTCCTTTTATTAATTTGTATAAGTTGCCTGTAGATGTCGGAGATTAAATCTTTATCAGTGATAACATTTGCAAATATGTTCTCCCATACAGTGGGCTTTCTTGTTGTTTTGTTGATAGTTTCTTTTGCTGTGAAAAAGCTTTTTATTTTGATGTAGTCCCATTTGTTTATTTTCTCTTTAGCTTCCATTGCCCTAGGAGCAGTATCAGTGAAGAAGTTCTTTTGGCATATGTCTGAGATTTTGCTGCCTGTGGATTCCTCTAGTATTTTTATGGTTTCCCGTCTTATGTTTAAGTCCTGTATCCATTTTGAGTTTATTTTTGTGTATGGTGTAAGCTGGAGATCTAGTTTCATTTTTTTGCATGTATCTGTCCAATTTTCCCAACACCATTTATTGAAGAGACTGTCTTGACTCCATTGTATGTTCATGCCTCCTTTGTCAAATATTAATTGAGCATAGTGGTTTGGGTCAATATCTGGATTCTCTATTCTATTCCATTGGTCTATATGTCTGTTCTTCTGCCAGTACCAGGCTGTTTTGAGAACAGTGGCTTTGTAATACAGCTTGAAATCTGGTATTGAGATCCCTCCTACTTTATTCTTCTTTCTTAGGATCGCTGTGGCTATTTGGGGTCTTTTTTTTATTCCAGATGAATTTTTGGAGAGTTCTTTCTAGGTCTGTGAAATATGCCGTTGGTATTTTAATGGGAAGTGCATTGAATCTATAGATTGCTTTGGGGAGTATGGAAATTTTAATGATGTTGATTCTACCAATCCATGAACATGGTATGTTCTTCCATCTGTTTACGTCTTCCTCTATCTCTTTTTTCAGTGTCGTGTAGTTTTCCGTGTATAGGGCTTTTACCTCCTTGGTTAGGTTTATTCCTAGTATCTTAATTTTTTTGGTGTGATGGAAAATGGGATTGCTTTTTTAGTCTCTCTTTCTGTAAGTGCACTATTGGTGTATAGAAATGCCAAAGATTTCTTGGCGTTAGTTTTGTATCCTGCTACATTGCCGAATTCATTTATTAAGTCTGTTAGTTTTTTGATGGAGTTTTTCGGTTTTTTTATGTACAATATCATGTCATCTGCAAATAAGGACAGCTTTACTTCTTCTTTTCCAATTTGGATGCCTTTTATTTCTTCTTCTTGTCTAATTGTAATGGCTAATACTTCCAGTACTGTCTGGAACAGGAGTGGTGAGAGTGGGCATCCATGTCTTGTTCCTGTTCTTAGGGGAAATGGTTTTAGTTTTTGCCCATTGAGTATGATGTTAGCTGTGGGTTTATCATATATAGTTTTTATTATGTTGAGGTATGATCCTTCTATTCCCACCTTGTTGAGAGTTTTTATCAAGAAAGGGTGTTGGATTTTGTCAAATGCTTTTTCTGCATCAATTGATATGACTATGTGATTTTTATCTCTCAATTTGTTTATGTGATGTATCACGTTTATTGATTTGCGGATATTGTACCATCCTTGAAATCCTGGGATAAATCCTACTTGGTCATGGTGTATGATCTTCTGATGTACTGCTGGAACCGATTTGTTAGAATTTTGTTGAGGAGTTTGGCATCTATGTTCATGAGGGATATTAGCCTGTAATTCTCCTTCATTGTGTTGTCTTTATCTGGTTTTGGTATTAGGGTGATGCTGGCTTCATAGAAGGAGCTTGGACGTGTTCCTTCCTCTTGAATTTTTTGGAATAGTCTGAGGAGGATAGCTTTAGTTCTTCCTTGAATATTTTGTAAAACTCCCTTGTGAAGCTGTCTGGCCCCGGACTTTTGTTTGCTGGAAGCTTTTTGATGACTGCTTCAAGTTCTTCCATAGTTATTGGCCTATTGAGCTGTTTAGATTCTTCCTGATTGAGTTTTGGAAGGTTATATTTTTCTAGGAATATGTCCATGTCCTCCAGGTTGTCCAGTTTGTTGGAATAAAGTTGTTCGTAGTATTTTTTAACAATCCTTTGTATTTCGGTGGGGTCGTTATTTCACCTCTTTCATTTCTGATTTTGTTTATTTGTGTCCTCTCTCTTTGCTTCTTGGTGAGCTTTGCTAGAGGTTCATCTATCTTGTTTATCCTTTCAAAGAACCAGCTCTTGGTTTTGTTGATCTTTTGTATTATTTCTTTGGTCTCTATGTCGTTTATCTCCTCTCTGATCTTAGTATTCCTTCCTTCTGCTTACACTGGGCTTTCCTTGTTGCTCTCCGTCTAACTCTTTGAGTTGTAGGGTTAGGTAATTTATTACCATTGTTTCTTTTTTTTTTTTTTTTTCTTCAAATTTTTATTAAGGTATTATATGTGTACATATCTTATCATTGCCCCCGACCCCCACCCCACTCCCATATATGCCCTCACCCCCCAATGTTTTGCATCCGTTGGTTACTCTTATATACATGCATATAAGTCCTTCAGTTGATCTCTTATTTCCCCCACCTCTCCCTAACCTTACCACTGTAATTTGACAGTCTGTTTGATGCTTTACTGCCTCTGTAACTATCTTTTTGTTCATCAGTTTATAATGTTTTTCATTATCCCCAAATGAGTGGGATCATGTGGTATTTTTCTTTCATTGACTGGCTTATTTCACTTAGCATAATGTTCTCTAATTCCATCCAAGTGCCTACAAATGGTAGTAATTCCTTCTTTTTTACGGCAGCATAGTATTCCATTGTGTAGATGTACCATAGTTTTCTGATCCAGTCATCTGCTGATGGGCATTTAGGCTGTTTCCAAATCTTAGCTATTGTAAATTGTGCTGCTATGAACATAGGGGTGCATATATCCTTTCTGATTGGTGTTTCTGGTTTCTTAGGATATATTCCTAGGAGTGGGATTACTGGGTCAAATGGGAGTTCCATTTTCAGTTTTTTGAGGAAACTCCATACTGTTCTCCACAGTGGCTGCACCAGTCTGCATTCCCACCAGCAGTGCACGAGGGTTCCTTTTTCTCCGCATCCTCGCCAACACTTGTCGTTTGTTGATTTGTTGATGATAGCCATTCTGACAGGTGTGAGATGGTATCGCATTGTTGTTTTGATTTGCATCTCTCGGATAATTAGTGACTTTGAGCATGTTTTCATGTGTCTCTTGGCCTTCCTTCTGTCTTCTTTCGAAAAGCTTCTATTTAGGTCCGTTGCCCATTTTTTTATTGGATCATTTATCTTCCTTTTATTAAGTTGTATAAGCTGCCTGTAGATGTTGGAAATTAAACCTTTATCAGTGATACCATTTGCAAATATGTTCTCCCATACAGTGGGGTTTCTTGTTGTTTTTTTGATGGTTTCTTTTGCTGTGCAAAAGCTTTTTATTTTGATGTAGTCCCATTTGTTTATTTTCTCTTTGGCTTCCATTGCCCTAGGGGCAGTATCACTGAAAAAGTTCTTTTGGCATATGTCTGAGATTTTGCTGCCTGTGGATTCCTCTAGTATTTTTATGGTTTCCCGTCTTATATTTAAGTCCTGTACCCATTTTGAGTTTATTTTTGTGTATGGTGTAAGTTGGTGATCTAGTTTCATTTTTTTGCATGTATCTGTCCAATTTTCCCAACACCATTTATTAAAGAGACTGTCTTGACTCCATTGTATGCTCATGCCTCCTTTGTCAAATATTAAATGCGCATATTGGTTTGGGTCGATATCTGGATTCTCTATTCTGTTCCATTGATCTATATGTCTGTTCTTGTGCCAGTACCAGGCTGTTTTGATGACAGTGGCTTTGTAATACAGCTTGAAATCTGGTATTGAGATCCCTCCTACTTTATTCTTCTTTCTCAGGATTGCTGTGGCTATTCGGGGTCTTTTTTTATTCCAGATGAATTTTTGGAGAGTTCTTTCTAGGTCTGTGAAATACGCCGTTGGTATTTTAATGGGGAGTGCATTGAATCTATAGATTGCTTTGGGTAGTATGGACATTTTAATGATGTTGATTCTACCAATCCATGAACATGGTATGTTCTTCCATCTGTTTACATCTTCCTCTATCTCTTTTTTCAGTGTCCGGTAGTTTTCCGCATATAGGTCTTTTACCTCCTTGGTTAGGTTTATTCCTAAGTATCTTAATTTTTTTGGTGCGATGGAAAATGGGATTGCTTTTTTAGTCTCTCTTTCTGTAAGTTCATTGTTGGTGTATAGAAATGCCATAGATTTCTTGGTGTTAATTTTGTATCCTGCTACATTGCCGAATTCATTTATTAAGTCTGTTAGTTTTTTGATGGAGTCTTTCGGGTTTTTTATGTACAATATCATGTCATCTGCAAATAAGGACAGCTTTACTTCTTCTTTTCCAATTTGGATGCCTTTTATTTCTTCTTCTTGTCTAATTGCAGTGGCTAATACTTCCAGTACTATGTCAAACAGGAGTGGTGAGAGTGGGCATCCCTGTCTTGTTCCTGTTCTTAGGGGAAATGGTTTTAGTTTTTGCCCATTGAGTATGATGTTAGCTGTGGGTTTATCATATATAGCTTTTATGATGTTGAGGTATGATCCTTCTATTCCCACCTTGTTGAGAGTTTTTATCAAGAAAGGGTGTTGGATTTTGTCAAATGCTTTTTCTGCATCAATTGATATGACTATGTGATTTTTATCTCTCAATTTGTTTATGTGATGTATCACATTTATTGATTTGCGGATATTGAACCATCCTTGCATTCCTGGGATAAATCCTACTTGGTCATGGTGTATGATCTTTCTGATGTAGTGCTGGATCCGATTTGCTAGAATTTTATTGAGGATTTTGGCATCTACATTCATGAGGGATATTGGCCTGTAATTCTCCTTCATTGTGTTGTCTTTATCTGGTTTTTGTATTAGGGTGATGCTGGCTTCATAGAAGGAGCTGGGAAGTGTTCCTTCCTCTTGAATTTTTTGGAATAGTCTGAGGAGGATAGGTTTTAGTTCTTCCTTGAATGTTTGGTAGAACTCTCCTGTGAAGCCGTCTGGCCCCGGGCTTTTGTTTGCCGGAAGCTCTTTGATGACTGCTTCAATTTCTTCCATAGTTACTGGCATGTTGAGCTGTTTAGATTCTTCCTGATTGAGTTTTGGAAGGTTATATTTTTCTAGGAATATGTCCATTTCCTCCAGGTTGTCCAGTTTGTTGGAATAGAGTTGTTCGTAGTATTTTTTAACAATCCTTTGTATTTCGGCGGGATCTGTTGTTATTTCACCTCTTTCATTTCTGATCTTGTTTATTTGGGTCCTCTCCCTTTGCTTCTTGGTGAGCCTGGCTAGAGGTTCATCAATCTTGTTTATCCTTTCAAAGAACCAGCTCTTGGTTTTGTTGATCTTTTGTATTGTTTCTTTGGTCTCTATGTCGTTTATCTGTGCTCTGATCTTTATTATTTCCTTCCTTCTGCTTACACTGGGCTTTTCTTGTTGCTCTTTTTCTAACTCTTTGAGTTGTTGGGTTAGGTAATTTATTACCCCTGTTTCTTGTTTTTTGCAGTAGGCTTGTAGAGCTATGAACTTCCCTCTCAAGACTGCTTTCGCTGTGTCCCATAGATTTTGGATTGTAGTGTTTTCATTGTCATTTGTTGTCATGATGTTTTTTATTTCTTCTTTGATCTCTCTGGTAACCCAGTCATGGTTTAATAGCATGCTGTTTAGTCTCCATGTGTTTGATTTCTTTGGGTTGTTTTTATTGTAGTTGATTTCCAGTTTTATGCCACTGTGGTCTGAGAAGATGCTTGATATGATTTCTATCTTCTTGAATTTGAAGAGACTTTGCCTATGTCCCAACATATGGTCTATCTTTGAAAATGACCCATGTGCGCTTGAGAAGAATGTATATTCTGTGGCTTTGGGGTGAAATGTTCTGAAGATGTCAATTAATTCCATCTGGTCTAGTGAGTCATTTAGGATTGATGTTTCTTTGCTGATGTTTTGTTTAGAGGATTTGTCCAATGGTGATAGTGGGGTATTAAAGTCTCCTACTATGATTGTATTGCTGTCAATGTCTCCCTTAATATCCTCCAGGAGTTTTTTTATGTATTTGGGTGCTCCTGTATTGGGTGCATATATGTTTACCAGAGTTATTTCTTCTTGTTGGATTGCTCCCTTTAGTATTATGAAATGGCCTTCCTTATCTCTTGTTATGTCCTTCAGTTTGAGATCTAATTTGTCAGAAATAAGTATTGCTACCCCAGCTTTTTTTTCAGTTCCATTTGCCTGGAAAACCTTTTTCCATCCCTTCACCCTCAGTCTGTGTGCGTCTTTTTTTCTGAGGTGGGTTTCTTGTAGACAGCAGATATATGGGTCGTGTTTTCTTATCCAATCTGTTACCCTATGTCTTTTGATTGGGGCATTTAATCCATTTACATTTAAAGTTATTATTGATAGGTACTTATTTGTCGCCATTCCTATTCTTTACCCCTGTGTTACTTCTTCGCTTCCTGTTTCTTTCTTTCTTTCTTTTTTTTTTTTTTTACAGTAGACCCTTTAGCATTTCTTGCATTGCTGGTTTGGTGGTAATAAATTCCCTTAGTCCTTTTTTGTCTGTGAAGCTCCTGATTTCACCTTCAATTTTGATTGACAGCCTTGCTGGGTACAGTATTCTTGGATTCAGCCCCTTCCTTTGCATGACTTTGTATATTTCATTCCATTCCCTTCTGGCCTGATGAGTTTCTGTTGAGAAATCAGTTGCTAGTCTGATGGGGGTTCCTTTGTATGTAACTTTCTGTCTCTCTCTTGCTGCTTTTAAGATTCTTACTTTGTCGTTGGTGTTTGCCAATTTAATTATAATGTGCCTTGGCGTCGGTCTTTTGGGGTTCATTTTGCTTGGGACTCTGTGAGCTTCTTGGATTTGTGTGGGTTTTTTCTTCCCTATATCTGGGAAATTTTCTGTCATTATTTCTTCAAAGAGGTTTTCTATTCCTTGCTCAGCTTCCTTTCCTTCTGGAACCCCTATTATGCGGATGTTGTTTTGTTTCGTGTTGTCCCAAAGTTCCCTTAGACTCTCCTCCTGCCTTTTAATTTTTTTTTCTAGAAGTTGCTTTTCTTGGGTATTTTTTTCCATCTTGTCTTCTAGCTCACTGATGCGGTCCTCTGCTTCTTCTAGTCTACTCTTGATGCTTTCTATTGAGTTCTTTACAGCAGCGATGTCATTTTTCATTTCTTCTTGGTTCTTCTTCATTTCCTCTTGGTTCTTGCTCATATTGTCGAATTTGTCTTCCATTCTTTTCATCCACCTTATGACCATTTCTCTGAATTCTTTTTCTGGAAGGTTGCTTGCCTCCATTTCGTTTACTTCCTTTTCTGGTGATGCCTGCTTTTCTTTCATATGCGGGCTGCTTCTTTGTCTCCCCATGGTCTCTCTTCTCTGGGTGTCTGGTTATGTAGTTCTCTCTCTCCTGGGTTGATTTAAAGGCACAAAATACAGCACTACCAGGTACAACTCACAAGGCACTGAACAGGAATGTATTCACGATATTAATAACCTCCAATAAAGGTGACCACCAGAGAAAGGCAAATTAGGTGATAGGAGAGAAAGAAGAAGAGGAAAAAAGAAAGAAAGAAAGAAAGAAAGAAAGAAAAAAGGAGTGTGAAAATGAAATTGGGAAAAGGGAAAGTAAAGAGAAAAGAAAAGTAAGAGAGACAAGAAAGTGACTAAGAGAGAAAGGGGAACAGACTATATATATTGGGGATAAAACTCCAATAGAACAATCACTAATCCCAGCAAATGCCAGCAACAAGTGCCTGGGGATTAATACAAACTACAACACCAACTAATATGGATTGAGGCAAGGGAAAGCTGAAGCACAAAACAAACAAAAAAATAAACAAAAGAAGAATAAGCAAAACAATCTCACAAAAACAGCATAAATATTGGATATAATCTACATTCAAGCAAACAACAACAAAAGGACAGAGAGAAGGACAAGTTTATGGATAGCTCAGACAGCGAAGGGAGAGGTGTATGTGGACTTGGAGCAGGGGATTAGAGATTAGATATGTAAGTAGGGTGAAATTATAACAAGGGGTAAACAGAAAGAATAGGGAAAATCTAAAGCAGTAAAAGGGTAAGACAAACAGGACACTGAAAAGGGGGAGGTTGGGAAGAGAGTGATGGCCTAAAGGTAGAGTTGAGATAGAGTAAAACGATGCTAAAGGAAAGATAAAAAATAGAATGTAGAACCCTAATCCCAAAATAAAATGAAGAGAAAATAAAATGACACTTTAAAAAAAAAAAGATAAAATAGCAGTAGTAATAATACGGATTGAAAATAAAAATGTAATCATTAAAAAGGTAAAATCAAGTGATGAAAAAAGAAAAAAAAGTTTCTTGATTAAAAGATGCAAAAAATGAAAATAAAAAAAAATAAAAAAATAAAAAAATAAAAGGTAAAAATAAAATGTGAAGTAGTGAAGGTCATTCACTTCCTCTGTTTTTCTGTTTGGCACGCCTGTTTCTCAGTCCAGACAGTATTGCAGTTCCCTGCGATCCACTGCTCTTCGGTGTTGTAAGCCAGTCCTGATTTTAAGCAGGCGGTGTGTCTTAATTTCTCGTATTCCTTTATTTTTGATTACGCAAGAGTCAATTTGTGATTCAGCCCCTGGGTGGCAGTGTTTCTGGATTGACTTCCGGGTCTATCTATGGCCTCTCTAGGCAGTGTTAGAGCCTTCTTTCCCTGTGGCACTGCCACCGGCCTGTGGGGGTGGTCTGCCTCAGAGCTGACTCTCTGATGGTCTCTCCCCGCTCCGATCCCCAGGTTCCAGAAAAACAACTTTCCCCTGCAGTCTCCCAGGGTGTCCCCAACTGGGTGATCCTATGTATTGGGCTTAGTAATCAGAAGCAAGGATTTGAAGAGGAAAAAGCCCAAGTGTGCGAACTCCAGGACTGCGAGTAAACCCAGGCACAAAGGGAGCGCACGGGCTGCGCGTAAGTCTGGACAGCCTGAAATTCTTAGGGTGTCCCTGCACTTCAGATCAAAATGGGTTGCTTTTTAGAGTGCCCTTCTCTTAGCAGCTCTGAGGACCCCTTTCCACAATCACAGATCACGCCAGCCCCTACAGCCACGGACTTTTCTAGGCACAGACTTCCCTGGTCCTCCAGCTCCCGCAAAACGCGCGTTCCTCTCTCCCGCAGGGACCAGAGACCTCACCTTATCCCAGGCGAAATCTGACCTTTCCGTGGTGGAGTGTAGAGCTCCTCTGAACCCGTGTGCTTGCGCCAGTTGGGGAGCGTTGTTCTGGGGCTCGCAGCTGTTCCTGGGGTGCCGCAGTTGTGGATTCTCAGGCTTCAGATAAGCTCCACTTTCCGGATCAAGATGGCGCAGACTCCGCGTCCAAGCCCGCAGCTCTGGGAGGGGACCCAGCCGCAGTGGGAGCTGCCAGGTCAGGGGAACCCCGTTCAGCAGTCCCCCACCTCCTTCTGGAATTCAGCTGTCTCCCAACCAGCCAACAAACACTCCTTGTGCGTCCCTCAGCTGTTCTTTCTTTCTGCTCCGGGACAAGGCTCGGAACACGTCTGTCTATTCCGCCGCCATTATTCCCTCACCATTGTTTCTTGTTTTTGTTTTTTTTTGGCAGTATTCTTTTAGAGCTATGAACTTCCCTCTCAAGACTGCTTTCGCTGTGTCCCATAGATTTTGGATTGTTGTGTTTTCATTGTCATTTGTTGCCATGATGTTTTTTATTTCTTCCTTGATCTCTCTTGTAACCCAGTCATTGTTTAATAGCATGCTTTTTAGTCTCCATGTTTTAGATTTTTTTGGATTGTTTTTATTGTTGTTGATTTGCAGTTTTATGCCACTGTGATCTGAGAAGATACTTGGTATGATTTCTATCTTCTTGAATTCGAAGAGAATTTGCCTATGTCCCAGCATATGGTCTATCTTTGAAAATGACCCATGTGCACTTGAGAAGAATGTATATACTGTGGCTTTAGGGTGAAATGTTCTGAATATGTCAATTAATTCCATCTGGTCTAATGAGTCATTTAGGATTGATGTTTCTTTGCTGAGTTTTTGTTTAGAGGATTTGTCCAATGGTAATAGTGGGGTATTAAAGTTTCCTACTATGATTGTATTGCTGTCAATCTCTCCCTTGATATCCTCCAGGAGTTTTTTTTTTTTTTATGTATTTGGTTGCTCCTGTATTGGGTGCATATATGTTTACCAGGGTTATTTCTTCTTGATGGATTGCTCCCTTTAGTATTATGAAATGGCCTTATCTCTTGTTATGTCCTTCACTTTGAGATCTAATTTGTCAGATATAAGTATTGCTACCCCAGTTTTTTTTTTCATTTCCATTTGCCTGGAAAACCTTTTTCCATCCATTCACCCTAAGTCTGTGTGCATCTTTTTTTTTTTTCTGAGGTGGGTTTCTTGTAGACAGCACATATATGGATCTTATTTCCTTATCCAATCCATTACTCTGTGTCTTTTGATTGGGGCATATAATCCATTTACATTTAAGGTTATTATTGATAGGTACTAATTTGTCGCCATTTTTATTCTTTACCCCTGTATTCATTCTTCGCTTCCTATATATATATTTTTTTACAGCAGACCCTTTACCATTTCTTCCATTGCTGGTTTGGTGGTGATAAATTCCCTTAGTCCTTTTTTGTCTGTGAAGCTCCTGATTTCACCTTTAATTTTGACTGATATCCTTGCTGGGTACAGTATTCTTGGATTCAGACCCTTCCTTTGCATGACTTTATATATTTCATTCATTCCGTTCTGGCCTGATGAGTTTCTGTTGAGAAATCAGTTGCTAGTCTGATGGGGGTTCCTTTGTATGTAACTTTTTTTCTCTCTCTGGCTGTTTTTAAGATTCTTAGTTTGTCGTTGGTGTTTGCCAATTTAATTATAATGTGCCTTAGTGTCGGTCTTTTGGATTTCATTTTGCTTGGGACTCTGTGAGCTTCTTGGATTTGTGTGGGTTTTTTCTTCCCTATATCAGGGAAGTTTTCTGTTATTATTTCTTCAAACAGGATTTCTATTCCTTGCTCAATTTCCTCTCCTTCTTGCACCACTATTATGCAGATGTTGTTTCATTTCATGTTTTACAAAAGTTCTCTTAGGCTCTCCTCCTGCTTTTTAATTTTTTTTTCTAGAAGCTGCTCTAATTGGGTATTTTTTTCCACCTATGCAGGCTGTTTCTTTGTCTCCCCATGGTCTCTCTTCTCCAGATGTCTGGTTATGTAGTTCTCTCTCTCCTGCATTGATTTAAAGGCACAAAATATAGCACAACCAGGTACAACACACAAGGCACTGAACAGAAATGTATTCACGATATTAATAACCCCCAATAAAGATGACCACCAGAGAAAGGCAAATTAGGGGAGAGGAGAGAAAGTAGAAGAGGAAAAAGAAAAAAAAAAAAAAGGAGTGCCAAAATGTAATTGGGAAAATGAAAAAAAAAAGTAATAGAGAAAAGAAAGAGGCTAAGAAAGAAAAGGGGAACAAATATATATATATATGGAGAAAACTCCAAGAGAACAGCCACTAATCCCAGCAAATGCCAGCAACAAGTACCTGGTGATTAATACAAACTACAAACAGCAACTAATATCAAGCGAGATGAGGGAAAACAGAAGCAAAACAAACAAAAACAAAGCAAACAAAGAAACCACACAAAAAAAGAATAAGCAAAACAATCTCACAAAAAAAGCATAAAGAATCGATATAGTCAACATTCAAGCAACCAACTGCATAAGGACAGAGAGAAAAACAATTTTTTTGATAGTTAAGACAGAGAAGAGAGAGGTGTCTATGGACTTGGAGCAGGGGATTGGAAATTAGATATATAAGTAGGGTGAAATTTTAACGGGGGGTAAACAGAAAGAATAGGGAAAGTCGAAAGCAGGAAAATGGTAAGAGAAACAGGTCACCAAAAGGGGAAAAGTTAGGAAGAGAGTGATGGCATAAAAGTTGAGTTGAGATAGAGTAAAACAATGCAAAAGGAAAGGTGAAAATAGAATGTAGAATACTAATCCCAAAGTAAAATAAAGAGAAAATAAAATGACACTTAAAAAAAAAGGTAAAATAGTAGTAGTAATAATACTGATTGAAAATAAAAATGTAATAATTAAAAATGTAAAATCAAGTGAGGAAAAAAGAAAAAATTAGTTTCTTAAGTAAAAGATGAAGAAAATAAAAATAAAAAACAATAAAAAAATTTTAAAAAAGTAAAAAAAATAAAATGTGCAAAATGTCACTTCCTCTATTGTTCTGTTTGGCACGCCTGTTTCCCAGTCAGAACAGTGTTGCAGATCCCTGCGTACCACTGCTTCTCAGTGTTGTAAGCCAGTCCTGATTTTTAAGCAAGTGGTGTCTTAATTTCTCGTATTCCTTTATTTTTGATTACACAAAAGTCAATTTGTGATTTAGCGCCCCTGGGTGGCAGTGTTTCTGGATTGACTGACAGATCTCTTTGGCCTCTCTAGCCTGTATTTAGATCCTTCTTTCCCTGTGGCACTCAATACCGGTTTGTGGAAGTGGGCTGTCTCAGAGCTGGCTCTCCAATGGTCATTCCCCTCTCAGACCCCCAGGTTCCAGAAAAACACTTTCCCCTGCAGTCTCCCAGGGTGTCCCCAACTGGGTGATCCTCTGTATTGGGCTTAGTAATCAGAAGCAAGGATTTGAAGAGGAAAAAGCCCAAGTGTGCGAACAACGGGGCTGTAGGCAGGTCTGCGCAGTCCTCCTTCCCCCTTGAGTCTAAGCAGCTGGCACACTTTTAAGATTTTTAGGCTTTCCTTTTGCGTCAGAACAAAATGGGTTGCTTTTTAGATATCCCTTCTGTTAGCAGCTCTGAGGACCCCCTTCCACATTCACGGATCATGCCAGCTCCAACAGCCACGGATTTTTTAAGGCACAGACTTTCCCCGGTCCTCCAGCTCCCACAGTGCGTGTGTTTCTCTCTCCCGCTGGGACCAGAGACCTCACCTTATCCCAGGCGAAATCTGACCTTTCTGTGGTGGAGTGTAGACCTCCTCTGAAACCACGTGTTTGTGCCAATTGGGGACCGGTGTTCTGGGGCTCGCAGCTGTTCGGTGGGTGCTGCAGTTGTAGCTTTTCAAGCTTCCAATAAGATCCATTTTCCCCTTCAAGATGGCACGGTCTCCGCGTCCTAGCCCGTTGCTCTGAGAGGGAACCCAGCCTCAGTGGGGGCTGCCCAGTCAGGGGAACCCCATCCAGCAGCCCTCACCTTCTCCTGGAGTTTAGCTGTCCCTTAACTCGCTAACAAGTACTCCCCATGCGACCCTGAGCTGTTCTTTCTTTCTTCTCCAGGACAAGGCTTGGGACCCGTCTGTCTATTCTGCCACCATTTTTTTCCCCTCCTTTTCTTGATTAGTGCAAGGTAAAGTACTTAAAAAAGGAGAAATTGGAATACTGCTAATAAGGATGTGGGGTTTTAAGAAATCAATTTAAAAAAGAAAAGAAATATGACTCTGGTTACACCCGAATCTTTTGTTAAAGGTTATAAACATTAAACCCCACTTTAGGAAATATTGTTAGCTTGAAAATAAAATGATCAGGTTATCTTTCCAAGATCAGAAATAAAGTTATTTAATGTCCATTTATGCAACTGCAAAATTACTATGGGTTTAGAGAAACAATGGTTTGTATAAAAAGGCATAGTATCTGCATTTAATTTAAGGTTATTTCCTTACTTTTTGTTCATCCAATAATTTCACTTATATTGAAATATCCTGGAAAAAGTCTTTATAGTTTTAATATTAACTTTCTTATTTTGATATTGTAATTTGACGCATATTTGCTCCATCCAGGTTAGTTGTTTTTTTGAATCACAAAAATCAAAATTATTATGTTCCATTTTACTTAAAAAAGCTAAGCTAAAGCATATTCCCCTTCCTCCCTTATGACAGTGCAGGACAGGTTCTGAATTTGAGCCAGAGCATTACTTGTCCATGGGCAGTGCAAAGATTCAGATAAAGGAAGAATATAAGAAGCTACCTCCTGGGGAGAAGCCAGATAGACCATGTAAATACATTTTTAATCCTAAGGTGCCAGAACAAGAAGTAAAATCCAGGTATATTGCAGCCAGATAGAGTTGTGGGAATGAGATGATATTTAGGAGGTTCACAGAAGAGAGGGGAGAGGTAAAATGGAGAAAAGTTATCTGAGGAGAAGCAGTAGCTCCATAGACCTTTATAAGGTGTTCAAGGCCTCACACCATTTAGGGGGGAACTTTCTTTGGCTCTCCCCTGGTCTGAAAGGCTGTGGGTAATTTCTCAGCTAAAAACATACAGTTTCCTTTGGGTTTGTGTACATTATTCTAACTTTGTGAAAACACTGCTGGGCATGGGTGAGGTGGAAATGGGTATAGAAGCATGGGTAGGTGGGTCCTTAGAGGGGATTATGTCCAAGTCACCATAAATATTATAAATATTTACCTCTACTGTAGAGAAGCAAGTCTATACCTGACACAGTCCACCTCTGAGCAAACTGCCATCCTAAAAATTTTCTTCACAATCACATTTTTATTATGAAATACAGCATATTTACAGAAGGAAAGTATATCAATTTAACCAATAACAATTAAATAAGCAATCATGTACCCAACACCAAATTTAGAATAGAATATTAACACCTCAGAGCCCCCTATATAAACTGTTTTATTGATCTACTTATGTGATCATGGGTTTTTCCTTCCTATAGATTCTTTTTAAAAAATGTATTTTATTGATTTCAGAGAGAGGAAGGGAGAGGGAGAGAAGGATAGAAACATCATTGATGAGAGAGAATCATTGATCAGCTGCCTCCTGCACACTCCCTATGAGGGTTTGAACCCACAACCTGGGCATGTACCCTAACCAGGAATCGAACCATGACCTCCTGATTCATAGGTCAACACTCAACCACTGAGCAACACTGGCTGGGCTCCCTCCTATAAACTCTCAATCTAGTGAATTTATTAATGTTTTATTAATATTAAAATATTTCCTGGGATAATACCAATTTGTTAATAATGTGTGTGTGGTTTTTTCTCCAAAAAGACTATACTCAGGTTGTTGGTAGCTTGATTATGAGTAGTGCATCCATATTCATGAAATGTGCCTAGAAGGAAGTCACCATACACAGTCCACAATTAAGGAGTCAAGATTTATGCTCCCCTTCCTTAAGGGAGGAGTATTTACATAAATTATTTGGACTTCTGCACAGGAGACTTGTTTCTTCTCCCTTAATTGTTTATTTAATCACTTATTTATATCACTGTGGACTGGTGGATATTTATTTTATACTTTGGGTTACAGTTCAACTGTTGTCTTCTGTGTTCCTTTGGCATACCCAAATCATCAAACTATTTTGATTTGTTTTATGTGTTTTTTTCAAACACTTCCTTTATTTCTGGCATTACAAGATTCTCCAGGCTCACTGTGTATATTTTCCGCGCCAGTCCTAGAATCAGCCATTTCCCCATGCAACCCAGTCCTATAACTTTTAATTCATTATTTTTAAAAAAGTTACTATTAAGGTTATTATGTCATCATCAAATAAATTGAAGGAAGTATTCATTCATTTTCTCTACTAGAAAAGTTGATTTGGAATTCTTTGTTATTTCATGTTTACTTGAACTTCCCTCCAAAGCCACCCGATTCTAGCATTTTTTTGTAGGATATTTAAACTGTTGATTTTTAATTTTAATAGTTCTCTATTCTTTCTAATTGAACCAGTTTAGGCAGGTTGCATTCTAGATTTTTTTTTCTATTTCATCTAATTTTTTAAATTTATTAACAAAATTATTCATAACATCATTTTATCTTTGAATTACTATAGTATCTGTAATTATATAATTTCTTTCATTCCTAATATTGCCTATTTTGCCTTCTGTATTTTATTTGTTAATATTAGCAGAAATGTGTGCAAGTTATTAGTCTTTACAAATAATTGTTTAGGGGGCTTTGTTGGGCTCTTTTGATTCTATTTTTTTTATTTATGATCTTTATTATTTACTTCCTAATATTTTGAGGAGGTTTATTATACTGTGCTTTTTAATTTCTTAGGTTGGAGGACTGGTTAATTGTTTTTAAATGACTCTTCTTTTCTAATAAACATACAGAAGGCTATAAAAGTTCCTCTAAGTACTACTTCAGTTATATACTACAATTTTGATATGTAATTTAGTTTGAAATATTTTATAATTTCATTATGATTTTTTTCTCTGACTCAAGGGTTATGTAAAAAGTGATTTTAAATTTCCAAATTCATTCATTCTTATTATATACAGACAAAATACCAAGAACTAATCTAGTTACTAGTGATATGACAATAAATAAAGCGGAATAAAAACTATAGACCCTAGGAGATTACATTCTCATGAAGGGAGGCAGATGATAAAATCTGTAATATTTTGCTTTTAATTTAAAATTTATCTTTCTTGTTGAAAGTAGTACAGATGTGCCCCCTCCACCCAGTCCCCTCCCCATCCCCTGAGGCCTTTACTGCACTATTGTCTGTGTCCATGGATTATTTATTTTTTAATTGAATTTATTGTGTGACATAGGTGAATAAAATTATACAGGTCTTAGGTATACAATTGTACACTACATCTGTATATTGTATTGTGTGTTTATCACTTCATCAAGTCTCCTTCCATTACCATTTATCCCCCCTTTACCCTCTTCTACCGCCTCTACCGCCTTTCCCTCTGGTAATCTCCATACTGTTATCTGTGCCATGAGTTTTTAGATGGTATGAAATGATTTAGACAAAAATCAAGTCAGAATAAATGATAGAGAATGAGTTATGAATAGGGTGTTGAAGACCTCAGTAAAAAGTAATATTTGTAAAAGGACCTAAAGGAGCTGAAGGAGTCAGTGAGTGTTCAGATAACTGCATGAAGGATCCTGGCAGAAGAAACAGCAAGTGATTCAGAGGTTGAATCATTCTTCATGTGTTAATGGGACAGTAGAGGAAAGTGTACCTGGAGCACACTGAATGAGGGAAGGGAGAGGAGAGGAGATTGGAGACAAAGTTTGCTGGAGGGCTAGATGTGTAGGCTTTGTGGGTTACTGTAATGATAGGGATTTAGACTTTCACTTGTAGCAGGATGTGAAGCCATTGGAGAAATCTGAAGATAGGTATCCAAGTTAGGTTTTTCCAGGATCACTCTGGTTGTAAAGTTGAGTATAGAATGAATAGGGACAAAGGGGAAGCAAGAAAAAAAAGTATTGCCATTTACTTTGTAGATTAGAATATGGTTAGTTTTCATAATGCTCCTCAAGTTCTTTCAGAAAACATATTCTCTAGTCATTGTATGCAATGTTATGTATACATTCATTAGACCAAACTTATTCATTGTGGTGTTCAAATCTTCTACATTCTTGCTAAGTTTTTACCTGTTTGTCCCTTTATTCACTACAGGTATGTGTTAAAGTCTCCCAGTGTGATAGAATTTTTGTAATTTCCCATTAATTCTGTCAATTTGGGCTTTATATAGTTTGATGCTATATTATTAAGCCAATACGAGTTAAGAATCATTATTATCTTCTGGCAAATTGAAACTTTTGATCACTATGTAGAACTCTCTTTATCCTCAGTAATGCAATGCTAGGAAATGGGACAGATGCTATGGCAGAGAGATGGATAAAACACAATCCCTGAACTACTTTCTAATTTATCACCAGTCGTTGATTTCCATTATGATAATCATGGAAAATATAGTTAAAAGCTTATGGCATTTGATTATCAAAAATCAGAATCTTTTATAAAATACTGATAATATAAGCTCCTTGATAAGAGAAGTTTATTTTCTATTAGGAGTTTAGATTAAAAGAAGAACAATATATTATCTCTCTATTCAAGGAACCTTTTGTTAATGTATAAAAATGCAACTCGTTTGTATTGACTTTGTGTCCTGCAACTTTGTTAATTTATATATTAGTTTTAACAGTTTTCTTTGTGGGTATGTGTAGAATCTTTAGGGTTTCCAACATATAAGATCATGTCATCTGATAACAGTGATTTAATGGTTTTGAAATGCCTAATTGTCAGTGAACCTGATACCACAGCATTCCTTGTAAAAGTTTATCTCGGATCAATTGAGAGTGATTTTTTTTCTATTGTTCTATATAGTGAAAGAAGTACATTGAACTTTAATTTTAATGAATTAGAAGAAATCACATCAGACCTTATCTAAATAGAAATGATGATGTGTCATTTCTATTTACTGATTCTAATTACTGTGATTTCTATTTATTGATGCTTTTGCATCAATAAATAGAAGTAAAGTTCAGAGAAAGGAGAAAAATGGTGGCGGAATAGACAGATGTGTTCCGAGTCTTGTCCCGGAGCAGAAAGAAAGAACAGCTGAGGGTCGCACTAGGAGTGTTTGTTGGCAAGTTGGGGGACAGCTGAACTCCAGAAGAAGGTGGGAGACTGCTAGATGGGGTTCCCCTGACCTGGCAGCTCCCACTGCAGCTGGGTCCCCTCCCGGAGCTGCGGGCTTGGACGTGGAGTCTCCACAATCTGGAACCGGAAAGTGGAGCTTATCGGAAGCCTGAGAATCCACAACTGCGGCACCCACGGAACAGCTACGAGCCCCAGAACAACGCTCCCCAATTGGCGCAAACACACGGGTTCAGAGGAGCTCTACACTCCACCACGGAAAGGAGAGAGAGAACTACATAACCAGACACCCAGAGAAGAGAGACAATGGGGAGACAAAGACACAGCCCGCATATGAAATAAAAGCAGGCATCACCAGAAAAGGAAGTAAACAAAATGGAAGCAAGCAACCATCCAGAAAAAGAATTCAAAGAAATGGTCATAAGGTGGCTGAAAAGAATGGAAGACAAATTCGACAATATGAGCAAGAACCAAGAGGAAATGAAGAAGAACCAAGAAGAAATGAAAAATGACATCGCTGCTGTAAAGAACTCAATAGAAAGCATCAAGAGTAGACTAGAAGAAGCAGAGGACCGCATCAGTGAGCTAGAAGACAAGATGGGAAAAAATACCCAAGTAGAGCAACTTCTAGAAAAAAAAAATTAAAAGGCAGGAGGAGAGCCTAAGGGAACTTTGGGACAACACGAAACAAAACAACATCTGCATAATAGGGGTTCCAGAAGGAAAGGAAGCTGAGCAAGGAATAGAAAACCTCTTTGAAGAAATAATGACAGAAAATTTCCCTGATATAGAGAAGAAAAAAACCACACAAATCCAAGAAGCTCACAGAGTCCCAAGCAAAATGAACCCCAAAAGACCGACGCCAAGGCACATTATAATTAAATTGGCAAACACCAACGACAAAGTAAGAATCTTAAAAGCGGCCAGAGAGAGACAGAAAGTTACATACAAAGGAACCCCCATCAGACAAGCAACTGATTTCTCAACAGAAACTCATCAGGCCAGAGGGAATGGAATGAAATATACAAAGTCATGCAAAGGAAGGGTCTGAATCCAAGAATACTGTACCCAGCAAGGCTATCAATCAAAATTGAAGGTGAAATCAGGAGCTTCACAGACAAAAAAGGACTAAGGGAATTTATTACCACCAAACCAGCAATGCAAGAAATGCTAAAGGGTCTGCTGTAAAAAAAAAAAAAAAAAGGAAAGGAAAGAAACAGGAAGCGAAGAAGTAACACAGGGGTAAAGAATAGGAATTGCGACAAATAAGTACCTATCAATAATAACTTTAAATGTAAACGGATTAAATGCCCCAATCAAAAGACATAGGGTAACAGATTGGATAAGAAAACAGGACCCATATATCCTCTATTTACAAGAAACCCACCTCAGAAAAAAAGACGCACACAGACTGAGGGTGAAGGGATGGAAAAAGGTTTTCCAAGCAAATGGAACTGAAAAAAAAGCTAGGGTAGCAATACTTATATCTGACAAATTAGATCTCAAACCGAAGGACATAACAAGAGATAAGGAAGGCCACTTCATAATACTAAAGGTAGCAATCCAACAAGAAGAAATAACCCTGGTAAACATATATGCACCCAATACAGGAGCACCAAAATACATAAAAAAACTCCTGGAGGATATCAAGGGTGAGACTGACAGCAATACAATCATAGTAGGAGACTTTAATACCCCACTATCACCATTGGACAAATCCTCTAAACAAAAAATCAGCAAAGAAACATCAATCCTAAATGACTCACTAGACCAGATAGAATTAATTGACATCTTCAGAACATTTCACCCCAAAGCCACAGAATATACATTCTTCTCAAGTGCACATGGGTCATTTTCAAAGATAGACCATATGTTGGGACATAGGCAAAGTCTCTTCAAATTCAAGAAGATAGAAATCATATCAAGCATCTTCTCAGACCACAGTGGCATAAAACTGTAAATCAACTACAATAAAAACAACCCAAAGAAGTCAAACACATGGAGGCTAAACAGCATGCTATTAAACCATGACTGGGTTACCAGAGAGATCAAAGAAGAAATAAAAAACATCATGGCAACAAATGACAATGAAAACACAACAATCCAAAATCTATGGGACACAGCGAAAGCAGTCTTGAGAGGGAAGTTCATAGCTCTACAAGCCTACTGCAAAAAACAAGAAACAATGGTAATAAATTACCTAAAACAACAACTCAAAGAGTTAGAAAAAGAGCAACAAGAAAAGCCCAGTGTAAGCAGAAGGAAGGAAATATTAAAGATCAGAGCAGAGATAAACGACATAGAGACCAAAGAAACAATACAAAAGATCAACAAAACTAAGAGCTGGTTCTTTGAAAGGATAAACAAGATTGATGAACCTCTAGCCAGGCTCACCAAGAAGCAAAGAGAGAGGACCCAAATAAACAAAATCAGAAATGAAAGAGGTGAAATAACAACAGATCCCGCCGAAATACAAAGGATTGTTAAAAAAATACTACGAACAACTCTATTCCAACAAACTGGACAACCTGGAGGAAATGGACATATTCCTAGAAAAATATAACCTTCCAAAACTCAATCAGGAAGAATCTAAACAGCTCAATATGCCAGTAACTATGGAAGAAATTGAAGCAGTCATCAAAGAGCTTCCGGCAAACAAAAGCCCGGGGCCAGACGGCTTCACAGGAGAGTTTTACCAAACATTCAAGGAAGAACTAAAACCTATCCTGCTCAGACTATTCCAAAAAATTCAAGAGGAAGGAACACTTCCCAGCTCCTTCTATGAAACCAGCATCACCCTAATACCAAAACCAGAGAAAGACAACACAATGAAGGAGAATTACAGGCCAATATCCCTCATGAATGTAGATGCCAAAATCCTCAACAAAATTCTAGCAAATCGGATCCAGCAGTACATCAGAAAGATCATACACCATGACCAAGTAGGGTTTATCCCAGGAATGTAAGGATGGTACAATATCCGAAAATCAATAAATGTGATACGTCACATAAACAAATTGAGAGATAAAAATCACATAGTCATATCAATTGATGCAGAAAAAGCATTTGACAAAATCCAACACCCTTTCTTGATAAAAACTCTCAACAAGGTGGGAATAGAAGGATCATACCTCAACATAATAAAAGCCATATATGATAAACCGACAGCTAACATCATACTCAATGGGCAAAAACTAAAACCATTTCCCCTAAGAACAGGAACAAGACATGGATGCCCACTCTCACCACTCCTGTTTGACATAGTACTGGAAGTATTAGCCATTACAATTAGACAAGAAGAAGAAATAAAAGGCATCCAAATTGGAAAAGAAGAAGTAAAGCTGTCCTTATTTGCAGATGACATGATATTGTACATAAAAAACCCGAAAGACTCCATCAAAAAACTAACAGACTTAATAAATGAATCCGGCAATGTAGCAGGATACAAAACTAACGCCAAGAAATCTTTGGCATTTCTATACACCAACAGTGAACTTACAGAAAGAGAGACTAAAAAAGCAATCCCATTTTCCATCGCAACAAAAAAATTAAGATACTTAGGAATAAACCTAACCAAGGAGGTAAAAGATCTATATGCGGAAAACTACAGGACACTGAAAAAAGAGATAGAGGAACATGTAAACAGATGGAAGAACATACCATGTTCATGGATTGGTAGAATCAACATCATCAAAATGTCCATACTACCCAAAGCAATCTATAGATTCAATGCACTCCCCATTAAAATACCAACAGCATATTTCACAGACCTAGAAAGAACTCTCCAAAAATTCATCTGGAATAAAAAAAGACCCCGAATAGCCACAGCAATCCTGAGAAAGAAGAATAAAGTAGGAGGGATCTCAATACCAGATTTCAAGCTGTATTACAAAGCCACTGTCCTCAAAACAGCCTGGTACTGGTACAAGAACAGACATATAGATCAATGGAATAGAATAGAGAATCCAGATATCGACCCAAACCAATATGCGCAATTAATATTTGACAAAGGAGGCATGAGCATACAATGGAGTCAAGACAGTCTCTTCAATAAATAGTGTTGGGAAAATTGGACAGATACATGCAAAAAAATG
Organism: Plecotus auritus; assembly: GCF_963455305.1. Classification (NCBI taxonomy): domain Eukaryota; kingdom Metazoa; phylum Chordata; class Mammalia; order Chiroptera; family Vespertilionidae; genus Plecotus; species Plecotus auritus. Next base: position 27,602,617 of record NC_137784.1, read on the forward strand.
AAACTAGATCACCAACTTACACCATACACAAAAATAAACTCAAAATGGATACAGGACTTAAATATAAGACGGCAAACCATAAAAATACTAGAGGAATCCACAGGCAGCAAAATCTCAGACATATGCCAAAAGAACTTTTTCAGTGATACTGCCCCTAGGGCAATGGAAGCCAAAGAGAAAATAAACAAATGGGACTACATCAAAATAAAAAGCTTTTGCACAGCAAAAGAAACCATCAACAAAACAACAAGAAACCCCACTGTATGGGAGAACATATTTGCAAATGTTATCACTGATAAAGGTTTAATTTCCAACATCTACAGGCAGCTTATACAACTTAATAAAAGGAAGATAAATGATCCAATAAAAAAATGGGCAACGGACCTAAATAGAATCTTTTCGAAAGAAGACAGAAGGAAGGCCAAGAGACACATGAAAACATGCTCAAAGTCACTAATTATCCGAGTGATGCAAATCAAAACGACAATGCAATACCATCTCACACCCGTCAGAATGGCTATCATCAACAAATCAACAAACGACAAGTATTGGCGAGGATGCGGAGAAAAAGGTACCCTCGTGCACTGCTGGTGGGAATGCAGACTGGTGCAGCCACTGTGGAGAACAGTATGGAGTTTCCTCAAAAAACTGAAAATGGAACTCCCATTTGACCCAGTAATCCCACTCCTAGGAATATATCCTAAGAAACCAGAAACACCAATCAGAAAGGATATATGCACCCCTATGTTCATAGCATCGCAATTTACAATAGCTAAGATTTGGAAACAGCCTAGGTGCCCGTCAGCAGATGACTGGATCAGAAAACCATGGTACATCTACACAATGGAATACTATGCTGCCATAAAAAAGAAGGAATTACTACCATTTGCAGCAACCTGCATGGAACTGGAGAACATTATGTTAAGTGAAATAAGCCAGTAAATGAAAGAAAAATACCACATGACCTCACTCATTTAGGGATAATGAAAAACATTATAAACTGATGAACAAAAAGATAGTTACAGAGACAGTAAAGCATCAAACAGACTGTCTAATTACAGCGGTAAGTTTAGGGAGAGGTGGGGGAAATAAGAGATCAACTGAAGGACTTGTATGCATGCATATAAGAGTAACCAACGGATGCAAAACATTGGGCGGTGAGGGCATGTATGGGAGTGGGGTGGGGGGGCAATGGTAAGATATGTACACATATAATACCTTAATAAAAATTTGAAGAAAAAAAAAAGAAGTGAAGTTCAAGTTCCAAATACCCAAAAGATTTTTTACAGCACTCTACATAGACAGACATTGTATAGTATGAAGGAAAATATCATCACTGCCTCCGGAAGATATTTCTTTTAAAGACTTTATAAATGAGATTAATAGTTAACCAAGTGAAATATCATCTCACACTTTAAAAAATTTTTGTCAAAACCATTCCTTTTATCCTCACACTACTGCCACAGAGATGGCTATTGTCATTTCCTTTTACTGAGAAAATTTAAAATACATATTACATTTAAAATTTTTCTTTTAAGTTCGTCTTTTCCACTTATAAAACAATCAAGAACACCCCTAGCTTGTGAATCTTTTTGTAACTTCCATCACTTGGAATTTCAGGGGTCACTGGTTTCATGTAAAACTTAGGAAACAGTTTTAATCTATCCAGAAAATAATCTACTGACTATAAAAATAAATATGTAAGTAACAATTTGTGGATTATGAGCCATGCATCTTTTGAATTCCACAAGCATCCCACAAAGAAACACCTGCCTGAGAAACACAGCAGGAAAATGGGCAGCTGATATGATGCTCTTGGGATTTGCTTAGAGTAAAAACAATCCATGGTTCCATTGAGGCAGAAAGAGGATGTACTTTCTTGTAGCTGTTATTGTTCTGTTCTCTAGAAATGCAGAGTCACATTTATAGATTTTAAATAAATGGATTAAAAATATCTCCACATTTTTTAACTGACACATTTTGACTACCTAGCAGTCTTTCACATTTGTTAAAATTGTTGCATATTTATTTATTGGCTGGTTGCTTGTTAAACTACATTTTTTCCAGCCATTTAAGCTTGTAATTTATTTTCAAAAATCATCATAAAATAAGGTAATAGTGAGTTACAGGACTTGAATTTAAAAGGGCCTTTTTGCTGGTGGGAATGCAGATTGGTACAGCCACTATTTAAAACAGTATGGAGTTCCCTCAAAAAATTAAAAATGGAACTTCCATTTCACCTAGTGATCCCACTTCTGGGAATATATGCTAAAAACCCCAAAACACCAATCAGAAAGAATATATGCACCCCTATGTTCATAGCAGCGTTATATACAATAGCTAAGATTTAGAAATAGCCCAAGTGACCATCAGTAAATGAATGGATAAAAAAGCTGTAGTACATTTACACAATGGAATACTATGCAACTCTAAAAAAGAAGGATCTCTTACCCTTTGGAACAGCATGGATGGACCTGGAGAATATTATGCTAAGTGAATAAGCTAATCTGAGAAAGATAAACATCATATGATCTCACTTATTTGTGGAATCTAATGAACAAAATTAATTGACCAATAAAATAAGGCCCAAAGCAGGGAGGCATGGAACAGACTTACATACCTTGGTGTGGGTATTTGGAGAATGAGAAGAGATAAACCGAAGAACTTATATACTTATACACATAGCCCATGGACACAGGAAACAGGGGGGTGAAGACCTGGGAGGTGGATAGGGGCTGGAAAGAGGCAGGGAAAGTGGGGGGAGGGAATGGGAGACCTCTGTAATACTATCAACAATAAAAATATATCTATTTAAAAAAACAAACAATAAAAAAAAGACCTTTTCAAGCTATGACACTTCCACTAACTACTGGTAAGATCTTGAGTTAGAAATGTAGCCTCATAGTTTTATTGCTTATCTGCAAAGTAAAGTTGGTATAATTATTAAATGGACATGCTTGAGATATGATTGCTGACAATATATTAGGTGCTATTTTATGCTAAAATACCATAGAAATAGAGATAACTGAATGTGAAGGGTTCCTTAAGAATCACCTATCCCAAACCTACATTGAACTGGTAAAGAGATTAAATGAATTGTTAGTGATTACAAAGTTACTTACTGGCAGAATTAAGGTTTAGATGTAGATTTCTTAATTGATGTTCTAATTTTCATTGACATATTTTAATTCTAGCTCATGAAGAGAATTTTTCTTAGTGTAAAAGGGAGAAGAAATAGTTAAAAACAGTTGCTGACTACTCATGGCAATTTATAGTTGTAATATCACTTTCATGAATAAAGAATCCATTAAATAAATATTATAGTAACTCTGGATGTTAGATGTAGAAAAGGATAAAGTGGCCAGATGGTTCATTTCAATGTAAAAATATTTTTCTTGCCTATTTCAGGACTTTTCAAAATCTAAAAGAAAGCATTTTCTTCTCTGATTTAGGAGGAGAAAAACCAGCACAGCAAAAGTGCAACTGTTGAGAATGAGAAGGGTTGGGTTGGGATAAGGTTAAAATTACAACCTCACAAAATTTTATCTTGTAACAAAGAGGGATGGATCTATCCTGATTTTTCAATGGAGAAAATAAATTCAAACAATTAAATTAGATAAATTATTTCAAGTTCTTTTGAAAAATAATGATTTCTGCATTGCTATAACGTGTATATATGGTACTTATGTTGATTACAAATTCAAAATACTGATTTAAATACTTATGTATGTATGTCACTTTGCCTCATTTAGATCATAGATTGGTTGTTCCAGTGCCATCCTTAAAATAGGTCTCATTCACAATACTGAACATATTACACATACTGAGATCATTTACCTTTAGTGTTATCCTATGAAATATATACCATCTTCACTTTTTGGTGGAAGAAAATGAGGTTCAAGCTAATTTAGTTGTTTATTGAAATTATAGAATCAACATTTTATTCTAGTTTTCTTTTTTTTTAATACTGGGTTATAATTCTGTGAGGTCACTGTGCTTCATTTAGGTCATGGGATAGTCCAGCAGAAGCCTCACTCACACTCACTCTCATAGACAGGCCTTGGATTAGAGCTGAACTAGGGCTGATGTTCAGCAGCAAAAACCTATTCATCACAAGTGATTATTAATCATTTTTAAATATTTAGAAATACTACCATACTGCTTGATAATTTGCTGCTGCCATGAGCTTCCACGTGGATCCCTTGCACCAGCCTGCTGATACCTCCTTACCTGGAAATTCCTAGATTTTTCCACATTCCAGGGCAGAAAGCATAGCTGGAATAGCAGAAGGTTCCTATACTCTGATTAGGGTTTTGCCCCGCAGCAAACAGCTGTGGGCTGGGAAACCGACATCTCCTGCTTTCTCATTCCATTGACCAAACCAAAGAACAAAGGAGTCTAGGATATGAAGTCTGTAGACTCAGCCTCCTGAGGCACAGATCCAAGAAGAGGAGAGCTGGGCAAATGGAGTATAATCAGCATTATAGTAAAATGGAAGATTTTAACAGAAATTCAGATGAGCTCTAAAGCAGTAAATAAATCTGCAATTCTGGCACAGTTTTGGAGCCCTAAATTAAGAGAAGAAGAGCATATGGGTTTTAACTATTTCATGGGCTAGTAGGTTTATGCTGTAGTTGTTTCCCCTTCAGATCTAGAGGTTTCTCTAATAAACCCTTTGTGGTCTATTTAGATCAGTGGTTCTCAACCTTTCTAATGCCGTGACCCTTTAATACAGTTCCTCATGTTGTGGTGACCCCCAACCATAAAATTATTTTTGTTGCTACGTCATAACTGTAATTTTGCTACTGTGAATGAATTGTAATGTAAATATCTGTGTTTTCCGATGGTCTTAGGCTCTACAGCAGCAGTTCTCAACCTGTGGGTCATAACCCACAGGTTGAGAACTGCTAGCAGGGTCGCCTAAGACCATCGGAAAACACAGATATTTACATTACAATTCATTCACAGTAGCAAAATTACAGTTATGACGTAGCAACAAAAATAATTTTATGGTTGGGGGTCACCACAACATGAGGAACTGTATTAAAGGGTCGCGGCATTAGAAAGGTTCAGAACCACTGATTTAGATGCAGAGCCCTGAATTTGTCTTTCATTCAACTGTAGAAAAATGTCGATTCTTACCTCCCATTTACCATACTAACAGTCACATTGTTGAAGTGGGATGTATTTATGACAATAATCTTGGGGTTAGACTGTGGGGCTACTGACGTTCCAGAACCAGGGAATGCTGCGGCATGGGTACTTTTAGGGAGACCTGTTTAGAAAGGCCTTACTTTCTGTTGCTGAATAAGTAATGTGCATGTTCTTGTTCAGTTTTTTTTTAAGAGACAAAATGATCTAGTATTTATAAACATCTTAAATAGAAACATAGATTCTTATGTTAAGTCTTCTAAAAGAATGAAGTATAATATAAACAGCAGTAATATAGAAGCCCAAGTATAAAAGAGCAGGAATTTGAATGTTTTTCAACTCTGACAGGAATGTACTTGCATGAGAGTATCACAAGAAACTGTGTGATGAAGGAATCCAGCGTCCAATGAAAAACATGTAAATGTAATACCCCTGAATGAATTCTGTGTTCTTACTATACTTCCTCTAAGTTCTATAGAGCTGACTAATAATTTGATAATTACATTATCTCCATGTATTAGTTTTCTAAGTCTGCTATAACAAAATTCCAGACTGGGTGGCTGAAATGACAGAAATGTTTTGTTTGTGTTTTTTTTTTTTTTTTTTTTTTTTCTCATGGAGGGTAGAATTGTTCAACGCGTAGGCAGGTTTAGTTTCTTCTGAGGCCTCTCTCTTTGGCTTGCAGATGGCCACCTTCTTGCTGTGAACTCACATAGCCATCCCTCTGTCTGAGTTGTTTGTGTCCTAATCTCCTCTTCTTATAAGGACACCAGTCATAATTGAATTAGAGCCCACCCTAATGGCCCTACTTAAACTTAATTACCTTTTAAAGACTATCTTTAAATATAGTCATATTCTGAGTTACTGGAGATTGGGTCTTCAACATATGATCTTTGGGGGGACACAATTCCAAACCTGTAGGTTTCTTTCTTTTACTGTGGTGAATATAGCCCCCCCCTCCGAATATGGACAAGAAAGCATATAACCTTTGGAGTTTTTTGGCAGTCATTTTGTGACCATGGAAGGGGGCCAGGTCTAAGATACTGTTGCAGGAGAGAGTTGAAAAGGATCAGGGTTCTTGTAGGTCTATTGAATCAAACCAACCCCATGTCTGGACTTTCTAACTATGTAAACCAATAAGTTTACTTTATTGTTTGAGCTATATTCAGCTGAATATATTCTGATACAAGGCAGTAATGCTTTATGCTTTCTAATCTTTCAGAGATAACCTTCCATCAAATCAACAAATATGTGTTTATCTACCATGTATTTGCCAGTCACTCTAATAGGTTCAGGGGAGGTAACACTATACAAGCTAGACAACTCTTGATTTCTTAGCTTATAATCTAGTGCAGGAGAAACCTTACATTAAATAATCACACAAATAAATGTACAATTACAACCTTTGATGAGTATAATAAAAGAAATATACTCAAGGTTGTAAAAGACTAAAAGGAAGAACTCACTCAATACTTTCTCCAGTTAAGGTTTCTCTAAGAAGGGGAAATTTACCCTGGGATTTGGAAGATAAGTACCAGTTAACTAACTGGGTAACAGAAATGAACAACACGGACAATGTATCTGAATCAGGAAATAAGATAGCACAGCATTTAAGGAGCTAAATGAGTGCCAGGGTGGGTGGCTCGCATAGATTAAGTAGGAGAGGTTATGGCATGGCCCTCATTTCAAACAATACTTGTTACAGAATCTGAGCTCTGGGACTTCTCTAATCCTATTTAAAAACAAAATAACTGCCATTAGTTCATGTGCTTCTTATCTCCGTGGTGAGACAAGAAACTTCTTGTTGTTTATTTTATGCTAAAAACACCATGGACATTTCTCCATTTCATTTGGAAGATCTGATATATTGAACATATGTAAAGTTTAGTGCAGGATTTCTGGGTTTGCATGAATGTCTCTGTGTGTGTTTTAGATATGTGGGTGTTTATTAATGTGTGTCTACTTATGAATGTGTATACATGTGTATATTTATAAATATCCATGTATCTATGTGTACATATATATGAATGTGTGTGTGTATTGGTCATATGTATCTATTTATGAATGTGTGCATGTATAGCAAAGGCATTAAGTAGAGGTTTGGCTCTGTCAATGTCATGAGGCCAGGCCTAAGCAAACATATATAGTTAACTTCAAAAACCATTATTATAAAGGGATTTTCCTCTACTTGTCAAAAGGTTATATTGGGATAAATGGAACATTTACCAAATTCTTTAAAGTTTATTGCAAACATCAGCAGCATTCCTTTCCAGCTCCTTCTCTCTGGACTCCTGAAAGAACATTTTAGGTCTATTATCCTTCTGCCAAGAGTTAAGTTCCAAGAGCAGAAAAAAAGTTATGGTTTGAACACAAAACAAACTCTGAACTGACCCTTTGAGTGCCAGACACTTAATTTATTGTCTTAAAGGAATCAATTTATAGACTAAATCTTCCTTATAGAACATATCTGCAATGACTGGCTCTAGGTTTATTATGCAGTAGGATGTTAGCAAGACAGTCTGATGGATATGGCAGAAGATTCAGCAAAAAGAACTATTTAAGACTACAGTATTAAATAACACCTTTACAGATTGCTACAATACCCCAAATTTAATAACATAGTGGACATGTTCTGATAAGATACTTTAGCTATTATATAGTACTAGAGGCCCAGTGCACGAAATTCAGGGAGGGGTGTGTCCCTCAGCCCAGCCTTCACCCTCTCCAATCTGGGACCCCTCAAAGGATCCGAATGCCCGTTTAGGCCCGATCCCGGTAGGATTGGGCTTAAACAGGCAGTCGGACATCCCTCTCACAATCCAGGACTGCTGGCTCCCAACTGCTCACCTGCCTGCCTTCCTGATTGCCCCTAACTGCTTCTGCCTGCCAGCCTGATCACCCCTAACCACTCGCCTGCCAGCCTGATTGATGCCTAACTGCTCCCCTGCCAGCCTGTTTGCCCCTAACTGCCCTCCCCTGCAGGCCTGGTCACCCCTAACTGCCCTCCCCTGCAGGCCTGGTCACCCCTAACTGCCCTCCCCTGCAGGCCTGGTCACCCCTAACTGCCCTCCCCTGCTGGCCATCTTGTGGCGGCCATCTTGTGTCCACATGGGGGCAGCCATTTTTGACCACATGGGGCAGCCATCTTGTGTGTTGGAGTGATGGTCAATTTGCATATTACTCTTTTATTAGATAGGATAGAGGCCTGGTGCACGGGTGGGGACCAGCTGGTATGCCCTGAAGGCTGTCCTGGATCAGGGTGGGGTTCCCTTGGGGTGTGGGGTGGCTTGGGCAAGGGGTCTGTGGTGGTTTGCAGGCTGGCCATGCCCCCCAGTGACCCAAGTGGAGGACCTGGTATCTGGGATTATTTATATTTTATAATTGAAACTTTGTAGCCTTGAGTGGAAGCTAGGACAGGCCAGGAAGCTTGGCTTCCTCCATTGCCAGGGAAATCCAAGCCTCCTGCTCACTCCGTGGCTGCAGCCATCTTGGTTGGGTTAATTTGCATACTCGCTCCTGATTGGCTGGTGGGCATGGCTTGTGGGCGTAGCGGAGGTATGGTCAATTTGCATGTTTCTTTTATTAGTGTAGACTAGAGGCCTGATGCGCAAAATTCCCTCAGCCTGGCCTGTGCCCTCTTGCAGTCTGGGACCCCCTTGGGGGATGTCCGCCTGCTGGCTTAGGCCTGATCCCCACAGTCAGACATCCCTCTCACAGTCCAGGATCCCTCTCCTAGTCCAGGACTTCTTGCTTCTTACCACCCACCTGCTCGCTGCTCCTTACCTCTTGGCTCGCTGCTACTTAGCACTGCCATGGAGGTGGGAGAGGCTCCTGCCACCATCACTGTGCTTGCCAGCTGTGAGCCTGGTTTCTGGCTGAGCAGTGCTCCCCCTCTTGGACTGCACTGACCACCAGAGGGCAGCTCCTGCATTGTGCTTCTGCACCCTGGTGGTCAGTTCGCATCATAGCAACTGGTCATTTAGCCAGTCGTTCTGCTGTTTGGTCAACTTGCATATTAGGGTTTTATTATATAGAATAGGATAAAGTAGAAAAAAATGTAAGAAAACATACTTTCTCTTAAGTATGTTATGATAAATTTGTGAGTCACATAATGCAACTGTGTTATGTTTCGTTATGTAGGAAAATGTGAAAACAGCTAAGGTACACAAAATATTGAAATAATAGTTCAAGAGCAGACTAGAAGAAATACTGCCTTGTAGGGAAGGATTCATTGATAAATGAATCCCAGCAAACAGTCATTACTTAGATTCAGAGAAGAAAGCCTTTTTTTCAGCTATAGAAAGCAGTGTCTGATTATTGAGAACTGACAGAATTTGAATTTAATAAATGGAAGGGGTTTATTAATCAGGATTACACTTGGCTGCTAACTGAAGAAAGCCTGCAAACAGTGGCTCTTGCACATAAAAAGCCTAGGAAGAGGCAATCCATGGTAGTAGCAAGCACCTAAACTCCTGTTACCTTCCTGCTTTACCACATGTAGTATGTATAGCTTTCACCTTTTTGGTCATAAGGTGGTTGTTATACTTTCAGCCATAAGGTCTCCCCATTTTTTAGGTAGGAAGACAGGAAAAGTGTAAATAAAATGGAAACGATTCTGTCCTGGCCAGTGTGGCTCAGTTGGTTGGAGCATCATACCATACACTGAAATGTTGTATACCTTGGTTGTGGGTTAAATCCCCAGTCAGGGCATGTACAGAAGGCAACCAATCGATGTTCTCTCTTGCATCAGTGCTTCTCTCTCTCTCTCTCTCTCTCTCTCTCTCTCTCTCTCTCTCTCTCTCTCTCCCCTTCTCTCTCTCTCTCTTTTTCACTCTCTCTCTTCCCCTCTCTCTAAAAATCAATACACATTTCCTCAGGTGAGGATTAAAAAAAGTTTATTCTCCTCATGATGATTTGCATTTTCATTTTTTGATGACAACCTTCCCCAAGGACTTTTTTGTGGAACTTTTCACATGGCCACCCCTAGCTGCAAGGGTGGATGGGAAGTCAAGTATCTCCCTTTCTAGCTTCAATAGTAGAGGAAAGTGAGGGAAAGAGAGTTGGTATAGTTGACGAGTGAGACAACATATAGGATAACTCATCCCAGGACATAATATGTAAGTCTAAACTGTAGAGGAAGGGAAAATATGGTAGCTAAACTTTATTTGTTGAAATATAGAAAACAATAAAAGAATAGTGAAGTAAAATACTGCAAAGATGGTTGGGGTGAATATAAGGTTGAATAGTTTCTCTCCAATATTTGTAGCCACTCAGAACCTTAGAATGTGAACTTATTTGGAAATAGGGTCTTTTAAATATAATCAAGTTAAGATGGGGTCAAACTGGATTAGAGTGGACCCATCCTAATATATAAAAAGCCAGGGGCCGTAACGACCAAAACAACCAGACAGACGACCGAACAGCAGGCTAGGGAGCTGAGGGAGAAGGATGAATGATCACCATGAGGGGACCCCTGCCTGGATTGGGGGTGTGGCCAGCCTTCAAACCACCGGCAGCCCCTAGCCCAGGCCGGCCAGCGCCCCAGAGGGGAACCCCACCACGATCAGGGGCTTGGCTGGCCTTCAAACCATGCGCCCCTAGGCCAGGCTGGCCAGTGCCCCAGAGGGGACCCCTTCCATGATTGGGGGCATGGCTGACTTTCAAACTGCGGGTGGCGCTAGCCCAGGCCAGCCAGTATCCCAGAGGAGACCCCTGCCATGATTGGGGCCATGGCCGGCCTTCAAACCATGGGCGGCCTTAGCCCAGGCCGGCCAGCACCCCAAAGGGGACCCCTGTCATGATTGGGGTCATGGCTGGCCTTCAAACCATTGGCGCCTTCTAGCTGAGGATGCCCAAGTCTGTTCTGGACCTAGGGCCGGGCTCTCCCCGCGAGCGACTTGGAAGACACCAGTTTCTAACTGCCAGTCTCCGGTAGGTGAGAGTACATCCACTGTCCACCAAAAAGTAGGACCATTGAACCGTTCACAGTCTCAGTGCAGGCACAGGTCTGTGGCTGACAGGGTGGAGGCCAGATCAAAACAAAACAGCAGACACACCCTGCCCACCTCTGTGGGTGCAGCTGCAGTCCACATGGGCCTGAGCAGTATAGAAAGCGCTACCATCTCCCGGGTCCTGTGCTGGCACCCTCAAGCCCCCCTGAGTCCTGACAACGAAGTGTATAGGGCATCCTGCAGGAGTTGTGCCGTTCTGGGTGCTTTTGCACAAAGACACCCTCTGGGATGAATTCAGAGCCACATCTCACTTCCCATGAGACTGGAAGAACCATGTAAAAGGAATTCAACAAAAGCTTTCCACATCTCCGTTTATTCTTTTGAATCCGTAAAACGACCTTAAAAAAAGCATTTGGGCCACCTAAGAGAGAATGCACTTTCTGGCCAGAGCATGCAGGATTCTTTTGCCCAACAGGTTAAAGGAAGCAGACAGCTGGCACAGTGGAAATGGCCCTGGTGCCCTATGAGGAGACTGCGGGAATGGGGTTGCAGAAATTCCACAAGCCTCTTGCCACCTTCTCCTTTGCAAACCACACCATCCAGATCCACCAGGACTTGAGGCAACTGTGGGTCACAGCCGTGGTTTGGGACACAGTAAGCAAATCCAGGGGGGCGGGCTCTAAAAACATCTGCAATGGATTATAAGACTGGTCTTTATTTAAAAATTGCCCTAGCCGGTTTGGTTCAGTGGATAGAGCGTCGGCCTGCAGACTGAAGGGTCCTGGCTTCAATTCCAGTCAAGGGCATGTACCTTGATTGCGGGCACATCCTCAGTAGGGGGTGTGCAGGCGGCAGCTGATTGATGTTTTTCTCTCATCGATGTTTCTAACTATCTCTCTCCCTTCCTCTCTGTAAAAAAATCAATAAAATATATTAAAAAATAAATAAAAGGACAGCTTTGTTGAGATATAATTTATATACTGTACATGTCACCTAAAGTGTAGAATGAACTGGTTTTTTAAAAGTAAATTCAGAGTGGTACAACCATCACCATGCTCAATTTTTAAATATTTTCACAACCTCATCCCCTCCAAAAAAAACCTTCTACCCACTAGAATCACTTTCCTGATCATCTTCTCCAAAATAGATTGCATTTTAAGGGTGGGTAAAGGAAAGTTGAGGGAAGTTAAAATACTGCACAAAGGATATTGTAAAATGACAAAGCCCAAAGTGAAGATCATGTGTTTTCCTTTTTAATTTTTTTAAATTGATTTCAGAGAGAAAGGGAGAGGGAGAGAGAGATAGAAACATCAATGATAAGAATCACTGATCAGCTGCCTCCCGCAGGCCCCCTACTGGGGATTGAGCCCGCAACCCAGGCATGTGCCCCTGACCAGAATCAAACCTGGGACCTATCAGTCCACAGGCCACTGCTCTCTCCATTAAGCCAAACTGGCCAGTACCATGTGTTTTCTTTAAGTTCTGTGTGGTTGTAATGGTCACCAAATCTATACTAATAAAAGGGTAAAATGCTAACTAGAGTGGACATCTTCTGGACATCCTTCCAGACAAAGCCACAGCGGCTGTGAGGGCCAAGGCTCAGGCAGCTGTGGGCGGCTGCGAAGGGCTGAGGTTCAGGCCGGCAGTGGTAGCAGCAGTGGGGTAATGGTAGTGGTGCCTTCCCCTGATCCACCAGGTCACCTCCTGCAGAGGGAGGCCAGACTGGGGGCCAAGGCAGAGGCAGTTAGGGTTGATCAGGCTGGCAGGGGGGCAAGTTAGGGTTGATCAGGCCAGCAGGGGGGCAAGGCAGGGGCAATCATGCTGTAGGATTGGGCCTAAACTGGCAGTTGGACATCCCCCGAGGGGTTCCAGATTGGGGAGGGTGCAGGCCGGGCTGAGGAACCCCCCTCCATGCACAAATTTCATGCACCAGGCCTCTAGTCTATATATATATAAAAGCCTAAGTGACTGGCTGACCGGCTGATTAGACGACCAGCCAGTAGCTATGAGGCGCAATGACCTCCAGGGAGCAGACGCTCAATGCAAGAGCTGCAGTGACTTGGCAGCTGTGGTTCTCAGGTGACGCACCCAGAACCAGAGAGGAGGGAGCCCGATTCCGGAGTGCGTCACCTGAAAACTGCCCTTTCACAATCCGGGGCCCCTCAGGGGATGTTGGAGAGCTGGTTTTGGCCCAATCCCCTCAGGCCAGGCTGAGGGACCCCACCAGTGCACAAATCCATGCACCGGGCCTCTAGTAGAAACATTCTTTAGAGCTTCCCCATGCACCAGATGCTGTGCTAGGGATTTTATGAGTATTATCTCACTTAATCATATAAATAATACTGCTAAGGAGATTCTATTTTTTTAATAATTTTTTTTATTGTCTAAAGTTTTACATATGTCTCCTTTTTCCCCAATTGACCCCCTCCCCCAGCCATTCCACCCTGGACAAGCCCCCACTGCTCCAGTGTCTGTGTCATTTGGTTATACTAATATGCATGCATATAAGTCCTTTGGTTCCTCTCTAACCCTCCCTCCCCTGCCATTTGTCTCTGGATCTATTCTTGTTCATCATATTATGTTGATCATTATATCCCACATATGAGTGAGATCATGTCATATTTATCTTTCTCCAACTGGCTTATTTTGCTTACCATAATGCTCTCCACAATTTACAATAGCTAAGATTTGGAAACAGCCTAAGTGCCCATCAGCAGATGAGTGAATTAGAAAACTGTGGTACATCTACACAATGGAATATTATGCCGCTATATAAAAGAAGGAACTTACCATTCAACAGGAGATGCTACTTTTAGCATTGCCTTTTACAAACAAGGGAATTCAGTCTTATGGAGGCTGAGATGTTTGCCAAACGTCACGATTCTTGTAAGAGACAGCTGGCTCTTGAATCCCATTCTAACACTTAAGACTCAGGTTCTTGTCTTTTATGACAGTCAGCCTGTCAATGAATGAATGAAAACAAAAGCAGACTAATTAATACCATACACATGCTGATTGGGACTTTAGCAATATGCAGTCACGGGGACAGAGATGGGGGCCATTCAATGTATAATCCCAAACTAATCTTACTCATTTCTTTCTCTGGAGAATATATGTCTGAGTGTGTTTGTGTATTAGTTTTAAAATCTGGAAATATCCTTTGATTGTTTTAATACTGTTAAGGGAAGATCAGTGTATAGCATCACAGGTTGCATATACATCACCATGGGATGAATGTATCCGAACCCTTAGAGATGAGAATTCAAATGCACGAGATGAAAGACATTGCTGACAGAGGAGAGCTAAAGTGCATTTTCTTTTTATATATATTATTATTGATTTCAGAGAGGAAGGGAGAGGCAGAGAGAGAGAAACATCAATGATGAGAGAGAATTATGGATTGGCTGCCTCCTGTATACCCTCTGCTGTGGATTGAGCCCACAACCCAGGCATAAGACCTTTCAGTCTGCAGGCAAATGCTCTTATCTACTGAGCCAAACCAGCGAGGGCAGAAAGTGCATTTTCTTCAGATTGCATGTGCTGTTTCCAAAATGTTACCTTGAAAGGGAACCAACAGCAATTCCTAGTTCACAAGCCATTCCATGGGAGCCCAGGGAGTTGAAGTGGCTTGCTGGGTGGAGCTAAGTGATGCACCCATTGCCCACCAACACTGGGGATCTTCTGCCTCTGCCTCCAGCTCAACCAAATGAATGGCTGCTCTCTTCCCTATCCTATAAAATAAAAGGCTAATATGCAAATCTACCTAACAGCAGAACAACCGGTCGCTATGACATGCACTGACCACCAGGGGGCAGATGCTTAATGCAGGAGCTGCCCCCTGGTGGTCAATGTGCTCCCACAAGGGGAGTGCCACTCAGCCAGAAGCCCTGAGCCAAACTCAAGGTTGGCGAGCACAGCGGTGGTGGCAGGAGCCTCTCCTGCCTCCATGGCAGTGCTAAGGATGTCCCACTGACAGCTTAGGCCTGCGGGCTCCCAAACTGTGAGAGGGTGCAGGCTGGGCAGAGGGACCCCCCGAGTGCAATAATTTTGTGCCCTGGGCCCCTAGTATACAATGATTGGAATCCTTATAAGAAGAGAAAAATTTGGACCCAGAGAGACACATAGAGGGAAGTTGATGTGAAAACAGACACAGAGGGAAGATAGCCATGTGATGATGGAGGCAGCAAGTGGAAATATACAGCTGCAAGGTAAAGAATGCTAAGGATTGCTGGAAACCACTAGAAACCAGGAAGAGGTATGGAAAGAATCATTACCTAGAGACTTAAAAAGAGCATGGTCCTGCTGACACTTTGTTATTGGACTTCAGGAACTTAGAGCTGTGAGAGAATACATTTCTGTTGTTTTAAGCCACCCAGTTTATGGTACTTCATTATGGTAGCCTAAAGAAACTAATACAAGGCCCTGTTATGAAGTTCATAATATACTAGATTTGTAATTGAGTCATTACATTGTTGACTACTATCTCAAAAGTGTCCTTTTAAATGTTGGAAGATATTCTAGAAAAAAACACGATTTTGATGAACCAGTAAATTTGGAAAGTAATTTATGTTTAACTCTAATTTGGAAATTCACATTGAGTTTTTTTCCCTAATACAGAGCATTCATATTTCTGGAAGATTTATTCATAATAAATAAGAAAATATTATATTATGCCTATTAATGAAATAATCAGTATAGAACCATTTGATTGGTGAAATTTGCATGGGATTTCAAAGTACCTATAAGTACCAGGTTTACAAGTTTACTATATGGTGTAATGAATTCCTCAACTCTTTTTTAAAAATATATTTTTATTTATTTCAGAAAGGAAGGAAGAGGGAAGGAAAGATAGAAACATCAATGATGAGAAAGAATTATTGATTGGCTTCCACCTGCACATCCCACACTGGGGATCGAGCCCACAACGTGGGCATGTGCCCTAACTGGGAATCAAACCATGACCTCCTGGTTCATAAATCAACACTCAACCACTAAGCCATGATGGGCAGGCTGATTCCTCAACTCTTAGTTTAACATTATTTAACTGATTTTGTCATAATTTTTTTTAAAAGATGCATATATTTGCTGATATGATTATAAGTAAAAATTCAAAATAACATACTTTTCTTATGAAAAATTAACCATTAATGAGTGCTTACTCTTTTTTAGGCAGTACACTAGGTACTTTGCATACATTATTGCATTTCATTTTTAAAACAATCTGTTACCTATGATTACACCCAGTGCGCCATGGGTTACATAGATTTTTCAGATTAAAGATCTATCAATTCTATAGATACTACCATTTCTAATGGCAGACAGTAACCTAACAACATATGTTTGACCACTGTCATGCAATTTGCAAATATATTGACCTATTAGTAATTTTTCATTATTTCATTAATAGGCATAATATAATGTTTTTGTATTACATTATGAATAAATCTTCCATAAAATATGAATACTCTGTATTAGAAAAAATCAATAACATAAAATGAACATACAAAAATGCAAAAGTAATCCTATTTTATCAGAATAGTATTTCATAATGCCATGTCTCAGCCCAGTCTCTGTTCTCATTTTATAATTGGACTAGAGGCCTGGTGCACAGAATTCGTGTATGGAGGAGGGGTTCCCTCAGCCCAGCCTGCACCCACTCCAATCAGGGACCCCTTGGGGGATGTCCGACCGTCGGTTTAGGCCTGATGTGGGATCAGGCCTAAACCAGCGGTCGGACATACCTCTCACAATCTGGGACCACTGGCTCCTAACCACTCATCTGCCTGCCTGCCTGATTGCCCCTAACCCCTCTGCCTGCCTGCCTGATCGCCCCTAATTTCTCTGCCTGCCTGCCTGATTGCCCCTAACTGCCTCTGCCTGCCTGCCTGAACACCCCTAACTGCCCTCCCTTGCTGGCCTGATCTTGTCCCCGACTGCCCTCCCCTGCCAGCCTGGTTGCCCTCAACTGCCCTCCCATGCCAGCCTGATCTTGCCCCCAATGGCCCTCCTCTACTGGCCTGATCTTGCCCCTAACTGCTCTCCCCTGCTGGCCTGATCGCCCCTAACTGCCTCTGCCTGCCTGATCACCCCTAACTGCCCTCCCCTGCTGGCCTGATCTCACTCCCAACTGCCCTCCTCTGCCGGCCATTTGGTTCTGATTGGTCAGTTTCTATGCCAGTCAGTGAGTGTCAAAAGCTCTGCCTCCGAGGCAGCCATTGGCTCCTTACATTCACCCAGATTTGGTTCTGATTGGTCATTTTCTATGCCAGTCAGCGTCAAAAGCTCCATCTCCTAGGCAGCCATTGGATCCTCACAGTTGACCCAGATTTGGTTCTGATTGGTCAGTTTCTATGCCAGTCAGCATCTCTAGGCCTATCAACGGGGCCTGATCAGAAAGGCGGGGCTGATCAGCAGCCCCAGTGGAGGCCTGGAGAGAAATGGAATCACGGCTGTTGGCCAGGCCAGGAGAGAAAGAGAGGCAAGTTCTGATCAATGGCTGCCACAGAGGCTACGGATCAGACCCTGCAACTCTCTCTGCAGGCCTCTCTCCGGGCCTGATCTGCAGGCCCCTAGGCCAGTGGTCGGCAAACTCATTAGTCAATAGAGTGGCAAACTCGCGAGCCACAGTTTGCCGACCACTGCCCTAGGCAGTCAGTGCTGATTTGAGGCACCAGCAGTGGCCCCAGTCAGTGCTGGGTTGCCATGGCAACCCAGCACTGACTTCTGGTCTGGTTGAGCCTTAGGTTGTAAAGGTTGTTACGACCCTGGCTCTTTATTATATAGTTATATAACCTTCTAAGTATTAATATATAGATAAATATATATTGGTAACTGCATATAATATGTACAGATTTTTGCTAGAATCACATTATTTAGATAACATGGTATGCTTTTTTTAAGGCTGTTCATGGTTTATTGAGAACATTACAGTACAGCAAGAGATTCAAATGGCTCCACATGTTTTGAAATTCATCCCAACTGTAGGCTGAGTGACCTGCAGGTTGGACAGACTACCAAAGTCCAAGAGCTTCAACATTTCCTTAGTGTCAGAATCAATTTCACTGAACTCCTTCCTGATCCAGGGCTGACCTCAGGAACATAGTCATTTCTCCT
Source organism: Plecotus auritus (assembly GCF_963455305.1). Classification (NCBI taxonomy): domain Eukaryota; kingdom Metazoa; phylum Chordata; class Mammalia; order Chiroptera; family Vespertilionidae; genus Plecotus; species Plecotus auritus. The sequence continues at coordinate 27,620,832 of NC_137784.1, forward strand.
TTCTCTTTTCTCTTCTTGTAGCTTGATTGAGATGCATCTCACAGGGCCTCTCTGAATCAGCTTCATCAGATGTATGGCATAGCCCGCTATCTTGTTTTGAGCTTCTTGCTGGGGATAATGGTGATCTCCTTGCACATGTGCTTGTTGGTGTGGAAGTTGTTGCCTAAGCGCGTGTAGTATTCTCGATGATAAACCAGCTGCCTTCTTCAGGGTGTTAATGCAGCCCATCTTGGTGGGTCCCTGATGAAAGAGACACATGGTATGCTTTTAAAAAATTAATGTTTAATGTTTTATATATATTGAGAAATTGCTTGAGGCCACATTTTCTGATGGTTATTTTATCACATCATGTTAATTAAATTCTCTTTTTTATTTTCTGATATATTATTTGATTTATGAAACTTTACTTTTGTGAATCTTGTACTAATAATAAATCTAAAACTCATATCTATATGGTGCCTCTATGTGTGTGTTTCACTATATAAAAGGTGGTGATTGGATCATAACATCTATACTTATTTTTTTTGTATTCTTTTTTAATCTTTATTATTGCAAATAGAAACAATATGAAATTCACATACATATCACTCAGAGCCCATATGTATACATTTCTGGTATACATAAACCTAAGAGTGAAATTCTGCATTATAGGGTTTACATACATTTATTTTTTTTAGTTGTTTTTTATTTTTTTATTTTTTTATTTTTTATAATTGTTTGAAGTATTACAAATACTTGTACATATGTCTCCTTTTTTTTCCCATTGACCTCCCCCCGTCTTTCCCTTCCCCCCAGTACATGCCTTTACCTGCCCCCCACCCAGTGTATTTTATCCATTGGTTATGCTTATATGCATGCGTACAAGTCCTTCGGTTGATCTCTTACAGCCCCTCCCTCCGCAACCTCCTCTGCCTTCCAGCTGTAGTTTGACAGTCTGTTCAATGCTTCTTTGCCTCTGTATCTATTTTTTTCCCCATTTCTTTCCTTTAAAAAATCTTGCCTCTGCAGACTAGAAATAAACATATAATAACAAAAAATGTTTGAGTCCCAATTTCAATGTCCAACAGTTCTGAGTCTCCGTTTCAATGTCAAACAGTTCCTTAAGTGTACATGTCAGCAATGATATCTGGATGGTGGGCATATGGTGACAATGCAGGTCCGACCCTCTCTGGTTTGGTCCTAGGCAACCTGCTGTGTCGCACAGCTGCTGACTGCTAGCGTGGCAAGGCGTCGTCAGCATCTTCCATCTCTGGACTGTTTCTCCTCTTGTCTTCGTGGTTGGAGCAGACCTGTCAATTCCTCTCTGTTGCAGGAATCCACATGGTCTTGGAGTTGTTTTCTGAAAATATACAAACATATTCTCGACCAAAAGTTAATAAAGGAATCTTTTCTATATAATAGATTTGGGGTCCTTTTTATTTTTGCCCAAATGATTTTCCTTTGTCTTATTTAGACACCATGTGTGTTTTTCATGGGTGTCTTGCTGTTAGCATTACAAATGAAAACTAATTTTGTAAAGTAAAAGTTTTCTAGATGTAATTTACTTATAGGATATTTTTCCTTACATGATATTACCCTACTATCCCCCCTTTTTTGAATAATGGAGGCTTTTGTAAATTTTATAATGCAGTCTTGATAACTTTAAATTTTATTTTTTTTTTTGCACAAAAGTATGACTGCTTTAGCATAACATCTATACTTATGAAGGATGGTGTAGTTTTATATGAAAAGTACAGCTTATATCATATATCTGGTTAACTAATCTTTATGGCAAAGTGATCATGGCTTTCAGGTTAAAGATTGTCCTTAGGACTACAGTCTATTAAGTTATAGAAGAGAAAAGGTGAAAGGAAATTACTGCCCATCAAACCAACTCAAACAACATATAATTTCTCCTTAGCCCTTTGAGCTATAGCTAAACATACTAGTACTTCTACTGATCCAGAACACTTTCTAAATGATGACAAACACATTCAGGTACTAGTAAGTCTATGTTCTTCCGTTTATGTCTTCCTCTATCTCTTTTTTCAGTGTCCCGTGGTTTTCCGCATATAGGTCTTTTACCTCGTTAGTTAAGTTTATTCCTAGGTATCTTAAATTTTTGGTGCGATGGTAAATGCGATTGCTTTTTTAGTCTCTCTTTCTGTAAGTTCACTATTGGTGTATAGAAATGCCATAGATTTTTTGGCATTAATTTTCTATCCTGCTACAATGCCTAATTCATTTATTAAGTCTAATATTTTTTTTGATGGGGTCTTTAGGGATTTGTATGTACAATATCATGTCATCTGCAATAGGGACAGTTTTACTTCTTTTCCAATTTGGATGCCTTTTATTTCTTCTTCTTGTCTAATTGCAATGGCTAATACTTCCAGTACTATGTCAAACAGGATTGGTGAGAGTGGGCATCCCTGTCTTGTTCTTTTCTTAAGGGAAATGGTTTTAGTTTTTGCCCATTGAGTATGATGTTGGCTGTAGGTTTGTCATATATGGCTTTTATTATGTTGAGGTATGATCCTTTTATTCACACCTTGCTGAGAGTTTTTATCAAAAATGGGTGTTGGATTTTGTCAAATGCTTTTTCTGCATCAATTGATATTACTATGTGGTTTTTATCTCTCAATTTGTTTATGCGATATGCCACGTTTATTGATTTGTGGATATTGTACCATCCTTGCATCCCCGGGATAAACCCTACTTGGTCATGGTGTATGATCTTTCTGATGTACTGCTGGATCCAATTTGCTAGAATTTTGTTTGAGGATCTATGTTCATGAGGAATATCGGCCTGTAATTCTCATTCATTGTGTTGTCTTTATCTGGTTTTGGTATTAGGGTGATGCTGGCTTCATAGAAGGAGCTTGGAAGTGTTCCTTCCTCTTGAATTTTTTGGAATAGTCTGAGGAGGACAGGTTTTAGTTCTTCATTGAATGTTTGGTAAAACTCCCCTGTGAAGCCGTCTGGCCCCGGGCTTTTGTTTGCTGGAAGCTTTTTTATGACTGCTTCAATTTCTTCCATAGTTATTGGCCTATTGAGATTTTTAGATTCTTCCTGATTGAGTTTAGAAGGTTGTATTTTTCTAGGAATATGTCCATTTTCTCCAGGTTGTCCAGTTTGTTGGAATAGAGTTGGTCATAGTATTTTTTTAACAATCCTTTGTATTTCGGTGGGGTCTGTTGCTATTTCTCCTCTTTCATTTCTGATTTTGTTTATTTGTGTCCTCTCTCTTTGCTTCTTGATGAGCCAGGCTAGAGGTTCATCAATCATGTTCATCCTTTCAAAGAACCAGCTCTGGTTTTGTTGATCTTTTGTATTGTTATTTGTTTTGTTTTTGTTTTTGTTTTTTTTTTTGGTCTCTATGTCATTTATCTCCACTCTGATCTTTATTATTCCCTTCCTTCTGCTTACACTGGGCTTTTCTTGTTGCTCTCTTTCTAACTCTTTGAGTTGGGTAGGTAATTTATTACCATTGTTTCTTGTTTTTTGCAGTAGGCTTGTAGAGCTATGAACTTCCCTCTCAAGACTGCTTATGCTGTGTCCCATAGATTTTGGATTGTTGTGTTTTCATTGTTGTTTGTTGCCATGATGTTTTTTATTTCTTCTTCGATATCTCTGGTAGCCCAATCATTGTTTAATAGCATGCTATTTAGTCTCCATATGTTTGATTTTTTTGGATTGTTTTTATTATAGTTGATTTCCAGTTTTATGCCATTGTGATCTGAGAAGATGCTTGATATGATTTCTATCATCTTAAATTTGAAGAGACTTTGCTTGTGACCCAATATATGGTCTCTCTTTGAAAATGACCCAGGTGCACATGAAAAGAATGTATATTCTGTGGCTTTGGGGTGAAATGTTCTGAATATTTCAATTAATTCCATCTGATTTAGTGAGTCATTCAGGATTGATATTTCTATGCTTATTTTTTGTTTAGAGGATTTCTCCAATGGTGATAATGGGTATTAAAGTCTCCTACCATGATTGTATTGCTGTCAATCTCTCCCTTGATATCCTCCAGGAGTTTTTTTTTTAATGTATTTGGGTGCTCTTGTATTAGGTGCATATATGTTTATCAGAGTTACTTCTTCTTGTTGGATTGCTCCCTTTAGTATTATGAAGTGGCCTTCCTTATCTCTTTTTATGTCCTTCACTTTGAGATCTAATTTGTCAGATATAAGTATTGCTACCCCAGGTGTTTTTTTCATTTCCATGCTCCTAAAAAAACTTTTTCCATCCCTTCACCCTCAGTCTGTGTGCGTCTTTTTTTCTTTGAGGTGGGTTTCATGTAGACAGCAGATACATGGGTCCTGTTTTCTTATCCAATCTGTTACCCTATGTCTTTTGATTGGGTTATTTAATCCATTTACATTTAAAGTTATTGATAGGTACTTGTTTGTTGCCATTTTTATTCTTTACCCCTGTGTTCCTTCTTCGCTTCCTATTTCTTCTTTTTATAGCAGACCCTTTAGCATTTCTTGTGTTGCTGGTTTAGTGGTAATAAACACCCTTAGTCCTTTTTTATCTGTGAAGCTCCTGATTTCACTCTCAGTTATGATTGATAGCCTTTCTGGGTACAGTATTCTTGGATTCAGACCCTTACTTTGCATGACTTTGTATATTTCATTCCATTCCCTTCTGGCCTGATGTGTTTCTGTTGAGAAATCAGTCACTAGTCTGATGCGGGATCCTTTGTAGGTAACATTCTGTCTCTCTCTGGCCACTTTTTAGATTCTTACTTTGTTGTTGGTGTTTGCCAATTTAATTATTATGTGCCTTGGCATCAGTCTTTTGGGGTTCATTTTGTTTGGGACTCTGTGAGCTTCTTGGATTTGTGTGGGTTTTTTCTTCCCTATATCAGGGAAGTTTTCTGTCATTATTTCTTCAAACAGGTTTTCTATCCCTTGCTCAGTTTCCTCTCCTTCTGGCACCCCTATTATGCAATTATTGTTTTGTTTTGTGTTGTCCCAAAGTTCTCTTAGGCTCTCCTCCTGCTTTTTAATTTATTTTTCTAGCAGCTGCTCTACTTGGGTATTTTTTCCTACCTTGTCTTCTAGCTCACTGATGCGGTCCTATGCTTCTTCTAGTCTACTGTTGATGCTTTCTATTGAGTTCTTTACAGCAGCGATGTTATTTTTCATTTCTCCTTGGTTCTTCTTCATTTCCTCTTGGTTCTTGCTCATATTGTCGAATTTGTCTTCCATTCTTTTCAGCCACCTTATGACCATTTCTCTGAATTCTTTCTCTGACAGGTTTCTTACCTCCATTTCGTTTACTTCCTTTTCTGGTGATGCCTGCTTTTCTTTCATATGCGGGCTGTTTCTTTGTCTCCCCATGATCTCTCTTCTCTGGATGTCTGGTTATGTAGTTCTCTCTCTCCTGCATTGATTTAAAGGCACAAAATACTACACAGCAAGGCACAATGCACAAGGCATTGAACACAAATGTATTCACGATACTAATAATCACTAATAAAGGTGACCACCAGAGAAAAGAGAATTAGAGGATAAGAAAGAAAGAAGAAGAGAAGAAAAAACAAAAAGAGAGAGAGAAAAAAAGGAGTACAAAAATTAAATTTGGAAAAGGAGAACAAAGTAATAAAGAAAAGAAAGAGAATAAGAAAGAAGAGGGGAAAAAACTATCTGTATGGGGTGAAAACTCCAATAGAACAGCCACTAATCCTAACAAATGCCAGCAACAAATACCTAGAGATTAATGCAAACTATAAACAACAACTAATATCAAGCAAGGTAAGGGAAATCAGAAGCAAAAAGCAAACAAAAAGCAAACTAAAAAGAAAAAGCAAAACAATATCACAAACAAGTATAAAAGAACAAATATAATCAACTATCAAGCAAACAACAAAAGGACAGAGAGAGAAAAGATATTTGGATAGTAAAGAAAGGGAAGAGAGAGTTGTGTATGGACTTAGTGCAGGGGATTGGAAATTAGCTATATAAGTAGGGTGAAATTTTAACGGGGTAAAAAGAAGGAATAGGGAATATCTAAAGCAGGAATAGGCTAAGAGAAACACCACAACAAAAGAGGAAAAATGAGGAAGAGAGCGTTAGTATAAAGGTGAAGTTGAGATAGAGTAAAATGATGCTAAAAGAAAGATGAAAATAGAATGTAGAATACTAATCCCAAAATAAAATAGAGAAAATAAAATGGCAGTTTTTTAAAAAAAGGTAAAATAGTAGTAATAATACTGATTAAAAATAAGTGTAATAATTAAAAAGGTAAAATCAAGCGAGAACAAAATTAGTTTCTTAAGTAAAAGATGAAAAAAAATAAAAATGTACAGTAGTGAAGGTCATTCACTTCTTCTACTGTTCTGTTTGGCATGCCTGTTTCCTAGTTAGGAGAATATTGAAATTGCCTGCATTCCACTGCTCCTTAGTGTTGTAGGGCACAGTCCTGAATTTCCAGCAGGCAGTACTTCTCTGTTTCTTATACTCCTTTATTTGTGTTTACACAAGACTCAATTTGTGATTCAACCCCTGGGTGGCCGTGTTTCTGGATTGACCTTTGGGTCTATAGGTCCTCTCTAGCTAGTGTTTAGGATTTGTTTTCCCTGTGGCACTGAATACCGGTTTGGGGGAATGTGTTGCCCCAGATCTGGTTCTCTGCTGGTTATTCCCCACTCTGATCCCCGGGTTCCACAAAAACAACTTTCCCATGCAGTCTCTTGGAGTGTCCCTAATTGGGTGATCCTATGTATTGAGCTTAGTAATCAAAAGCATACATTTAAAGAGGGAAAAAAAAAAGGAGCCAGTGTAAGTGCTCGAATTCCGGAGCTGCGGCGCAAGTCTGTGCAGTCCTTTTTCCCCTTGGGTCTAAGCAGCAGGCACACTCTTAAAAATTTTAGGCTGCCCTTTTGTGCCCAGTTCAGCTATGGGTTGCTTTTTAGAATCCCCTTCTGTTAGCAGCCCTGCAGATCGCCTTCCACATTCATGGATCACGCCAGCCCCAACAGCTGCGGCCTTTTCTGGGCGCAGACTTCCCTGGATCCTCCACCTCCCAAGTGCGAGTTTATCTCTCCTGCCTGTACCACAGACCTCACCTTATCCCAGGTAAAATCTGACCTTTTTGTGAGGAGGCGCAGAGCTCCTCCGAATCCGCCTGCTCATGCCACTTGGGGACCTGTGATCCCAGGTTTGCAGTTGTTCGCTGGGTGCAGTTGTTGTAGAGTCCTGGGATTTTCAGGCTTCTGACAACATCCACTCTCCCCTTCAAGATGGCGCTATCTCCGCGTCAGAGCCAGTCGCTCTGGGAGGGATCCCAGCAGCAGTGGAGGCTGCCTGGTCAGGGGATCCCCTGTCCGGCAATCCCCTACAGTCCCCTGGAGTATAGCTGTCCCTCAACTCACAAACAAACACTCCCTGTGCGACCACACACTCTCCCTTTGTTCTCTCACTCACACACTATTTGCAGTCAAGTTAGACAATCCTAAAAAATTGTGTCAGCAGCCATCTTCCTTCCTGACTTAATTAATTTTAAATTTGGTTTCTTGTTTCAGGAAGAAGCTTTTATATTGACAAAGATATATTGTCATAGGAAAATAATGGAAAAGGTAATATTCTGCTTGAGAAGGCTTTCACATACACACGATGTGTAACAATGTGTATCAAACACCACTAAAACCAACCTTAAAATTGACCATTAAAGCCAGGTGAAGAAGTAAAAACTGATATTCTAGATCCTCTTTTTCTGGTTCTATCAAATGCATTGAAGAGTTAGTAACACTCAAAGCTCAGATATAGTACACATTGTATGCTATTAGTCAAAGCCAAATAATATAATAAGTTATTTAACTTTCAGAAGATTCCTTGGACAGAAATTAAAATTTGAGATTAAACAATAGTTCTATAGGCATTTTATGAGTAGTCATTATAATGACCAAATAAAAAATCAGGATGATGTGGTTTCCAGTAGAGGAAAATAAAATTGTTATTTAGATGAGGCTAAATTATGAAAAGCCTTAAAAATTAGATAGAGAAATCTACAAGTGATGTTGGAAACAAAAGGAAGACATTTACTTTGGCAGAATGAAAGTATAATTTTAGGGAGATTAATCAAGGTTAATATTTTTAAGTAAATAAGATATTGGAATTACATAATGGATTAAGAACATCTTATATTGCCAAGTAGGTTCACTTTATAAGCAATATAAGCAACTTGTAGCATTTCCAATGATCTGTAGTTGATGAAATGATTAGGTACATCACTCTTCAATCATAAGAAAATCACAAAGTAATAAATCATTCAAAAAGGGCAGATCACCAAAATAGGAATTAATAGAGTATAAGTTTCCTTAAAAATTAAGATTCTTGACTAGTTTCTATCACCACCTGTAACAGCTTTTCTTAACTCATTAGTCCTCATGGACCTACTGTGAAAAATGAAGAAATTAGACATCTTTACCTCTAAAGTTTTACCTTGCAATATATTACTGTATTTCATAAATCCTATGATGCACACTTCTCACATTTTAACTTTTCTGAAATCAGGATGTGTCTGTATCTTATAACAACCATCGTCTAGCTAGTGGTCATGTTATACTTGCCATTGCCTGCCCATGTGTATTCTTGGTAATAGCTTTTAATATCATTTCCATTGAGTTTTGTTACTAAACATATTGAGTTTCATTGCTTTATAATTTTATCAGTAATTAGAGTATCATTTGCTTTGAAAACTAGAATTACTTGGGCATGGAAATACAACAGTAGGGCATAAATGTAGTACTATTAAAGCAAATACCATTGGGGGCATGGACATGAGTTCATGATTTTATGCAAAGAACTATAACATGAGATCTTAGAGAGATTCCCATCATAAAGAGATGTTGCCATTTAGAAGAGCAGACATCAATGAAAAAAGAGGCTGATGTGACCAGATCATGTGTCATGCAGGACTTTCATTAATGCAATCCTATATAATAAAAGCCTAATATGCAAATCAACTGAATGGCAGAAAGACCGGTGAAATGACAGGTCACTATGATGTGCAATGACCACCAGGGGAAGATGCTCAACACAGGAACTGCTCCCCGCCCACAGGCTCCAGGCCAGCCAAGGCAGGTGCCGGTAGCCCTGCCCCCTGATCACCCTGCCAGTAGCCTCACAGAGGGAGGTGACCACCGGTGGCTGCAGGGAGCAGCGCTGGTGAGCGGGTGGTGCCAGGCCAACCAAGGTGGGTGCCAGTGGGGGCCCCTACATCACCCTGCCGGTCACCCCACAGATCGGCCCTGATCACTGGCCAGGCCTAGGGACCCTACCCATGCACAAATTTCGTGCATCGGGTCTCTAGTATATTATAATTCAATTTGTGACATATTTCTTCCTTAATTGTTTTATTTTATTTTTTAAATATATTTTTCATTGACTTCAGAGAGGAAGGGAGAGGGAGAGAGAGATAGAAACATCAATGATGAGAGAGCAACATTGATTGGCTCCTCCTGCATGTTCCCCACCAGGGATTGAGCCCTCAACCTAGGCATGTTCCCCTGACAGAATCAAACCCAGGACTCTTCAGTCCGCACGCCAATGCTCTATCCACTGAGCCAAAGCAGCTAGGGCCCTTAATTGTTTTAAAAAGTCTTACAGTTGATGTTCTCTTAGATTGGAAGAAAAATCACTTTTAAGCAGCCAAAATTGATTTCCAAAATTTCAGGCATTATCTAACATATTTTACTCACATATATGATTCTGGATCTCTTATGTAGCTGTCTCAAGTTAGACAATCCTAAAAAATTGTGTTAAATTCACAACAGATTGGGAAAAAATCCATAATTTTTATAGGGAGGTGTATAAGTTTTAGATTTTACTTGACAATATATGCATAGAAATAACTGTAGAGTCAACATTACATCAGATTTTATACTTGCAATAGCACAGTGAATTTACAAGCAAACTATAAACAAAGACTGAAACACTAGGGATTATTTCTTGAGCTGCACTGACAGTTGGGAATCATTAAAATTAAAGATTGTCTGCTATGAATTCAGTTGTGATTATCATACCAGAAAATTATGATCAGAGGCAAATGTAATCCCTATATCAGCAATCTTGATAATTTTTATAACTTTCAATGAGTATTCAGATTCCTAACAAGAAATCCCAGGTTACTTTCAAATTATGAAGTGTTGTCAAATACTATAATACCAGAGTAAAGTAGGCATAGTCCTTTTCCCACATATTAAAAGTAAGACTTAGGTGTTAAATTGTAAAAAACTGCGTTCCAACATGTATAGTTTTAAAATAGCCAACTCTGCAACATTTTCTCAAGAGTTGCTTTCCTGTGCTTTGTGCATCTATTATTTTTCTTCATGTGTACACCATTGTTTTGCAATTATTGGCCATCTTTTACTCCTGATTTCCTTTGTAGAAGATTGATTAGCACAAGCAGTCACTGGAAAACAATTTTCATCTCCAAAGGCAGCTTCTTTACTCTCTTGATTAGCAGCCCTGCTGCAAGTTATTCAGCAGAAATAGATAATCTGTAAGGACACTACCAGACAAACATTCTGATAAGAAAGAGGATTGAACCTGAATATTACTGACAGTATCCCAGGTAGACAAGTGATCAATGAAGCCTCGCTGCCTCATGTTTCTGTGATATTCCTCTTTTATTTAGAGAACTGGGCCTTCAGTACTGGTTTTGTCTTTCTCATTTCTGTATGAATCTTTGGGTCTTTGGGAACACACATTTGTCTGTGATTTGTGTGAAAAGGAGAATGCCTATTATGTATCATTATCACAAGCCACTGATTCCTTGTTTCTAAATGAATGTTCTGCCACCCACACTAAAAGCAATGTCTAGCTGTAGAAGTAAGTCAAACAAAATTCATTTGAACCAGATAATTGTCAGCTTTTTCCTTTCAATTATGTACTATTATTTAATAGCACTCCTCTTTCAATTTAAAATAAGTTTAGGGAGGAAATATTTATGTTGGCAGCAGAATGATAAAAGGAAAAGTTCCATAATTATTTCCTCCTAATGCTTTCTTTACTTTCTCTGCCCAGAAGGAAGAATGCTTAGGGAAGCAGCATGACGGAATGGAAAATAGATTTTGGATTCATACATATCAGGTTAAAATCTCCAGCAGGTATACTTAGTAACTGTGGGGCTTTGAACAAGCCAATTAACATTTCTGAACCCCAGTTTCCTCATCTGTAAAATGAGTACAATAGTAATTACTGTGTCAGGATTAGAGATACGGCATACAAAATGTATACAGTGCTGCATTAGATGAAAAAAAAACAACAACACACAACAACAACAACAACTCAAACAATTGACCATCCAAAACCAATTGGAAAACCATTTCATTTTCATGCCTTAGTCTCTGCAGAAATGGCAATGAATGTTTATACTTTTTGACAATAAACACAACTTAAAACCCTCTTTCTTCTTACTCTCTATCACAATATGCTGTGCAAGGCAACAGAAACAAAGTATTTTCCCTTCCATTGAAATGCTCCCAAACTCCCCAAACCCCAAACCTACTTATAGTTAAATCCATGCTCTCTTCACCACTTACTCTCTGCTGTTTCCAATATAGTTCAAATGTATTAATCTTTTGTCACCCTTTATCTTGACCAGTTCTCCAATTCTGCCCAACCAAAGGCCCCAGAATTTCAGGCAAAGAGTTGAACAGGGGAGTATATTGTGAATACTTTTTATTTAACTACATCCTCCAGCCCAAGCCATCTCCCTCCCCTTCAGGTATATGTTGAATACAAATCAAATTTAGAGGACTCATTCCTTTGTTTTCTGTTATTCATGTTATTAAGGAAGATTCCTTGGGCTATTTTAACCCCATTTATTTATAATTTTTATCAATGTGACAGCAGAAAGAAAAACCAAAATTTTATATATTGCAGAAAACTAAGAACTGGTTTAAGATTATAAGAATCCCTCTGAAAACAAATTCTAAAAATAGTATGAAGTATTTTTTGATTGGGACCTATTTCATTGATTTACAGGGAAAGTTCCACTGAATGTAGTATGTCTGAATAGACTAAGAGTATGGTTAAGAATGGGTAATAATCAAGGCCAGACTTTTTTATTTCATAGGAAACAAAGATGAAGTTTGTTGCTTTTCCTGGAAGATTAGGAATGGACATGATGAAAAACTCCAGTGGGTCCGACCAATTGTGCTTTACATTAATCTCTTTTATGCTTTGGGCTATTTCTAGCTAACACATTCCACTTCCAGAATAGAAAGGAACAATGTACTAGTCAATTTCCTAAAATACAAAATAAAGCCCATTTAATGTATCAACACATGTGAATAAGCTATTAAGAGCTGAGATTGGTTGCAGCATAACTTCATCTGAATTACCTTAATAATTCAAATTTAAAAGGATCCAGAACAGTTTTGTAAGGAAGGAAATATACAGGGGGAATAGGCCAACATATACCAAATTTAAATTTATATACTCCCAGCTGTTAGAAAAATGCAAAGCTGTACCAAAATGGAGGCAAGGGCTGTAGGAAAGTTTCTGAATATTAGAATGAAGTTAATATAGTGTATTTTTGCTGTAATGTGTAAAACTAATTTTTAACAAATAGCAGCCTCTATCATTGTCTCTTTATTATAATACTAGAGTCCCAGTGCATGAATTTGTGCACCCGTGGGGTCCCTCAGCCTGGCCTTCAGGGATCAGGCTGAAACCAGCTCTCCAACATCCCTCGAGGGGTCCCAGATTGCGAAAGGGCACAGGCTAGGCCGAGAGACCCCCACGAGTGCATGATCAGGGTTGGAGAGGGACTGATGGAGGACTCCAGGGCATGTCCAGCCCATCTCGCCCAGTTACAATCTGCTGGACCCCAGCAGCAAGCTAACCTACCAGTGGGAGTGTCTGCCCCCTGGTGTTCAGTGCTTGTCATAGTGACTGGTTGAATGGTCGAATGAACCGTCAGATACTTAGCATATTAGGCTTTTATTATATTGGATGTTTTTAACTAATTTCTTAAATTATGTAAATTTAATTAAAAATCACTGATTGAAACTACGATATAGTTATTCATTCAGAGGTTGGCAAAAGTAGGTGTACAGTTGTTTGTATGGAAAATAATACAGTAATTAATAAAAATAATATAAGAATAAACTGTTTCATGTACTCAAAACTGTTAACCTACTTTTAATTTCTTTTGGTTTTTATTTTAATATATTTTATTATTCGTATATTTATTCTTGCAAGAATTACAGATGTCCCCATTATTTGTGTTTTTCCCGCATTGACTTCCTCCACCCAATACCCGCCCCTCCCAGGCCTTTACCACTCTATTATCTGTGTCCATGGGTTATGCATATATGCATATAAGTTCCCCTGTTAATCACACCCCTTCCAGCCCTCACCCCTACATTAGATGAAAAAAAAAACAAAAACACCACAATTGACCATTGAAAACCATTTCATTTTCATACCTTAGTCTAGTAGTCGGCAAACTGCAGCTCAGGAGCCACATGTGGCTCATGAGCCGTGGTTTGCCGCTCTGTTGACTAATGAGTTTGCCGACCACTGCCTTAGTCTCTAAAGAAATTGCTATGGATGTTTATACTTTTTGACAATAAACACAAATTAAAACCCTACTTCTTCTTACTCTCTATCACAATATGCTGTGCAAGGCAGCAAAAACAAAGTCTTTCCCCTCCCATTGAAATGCTCCCAATGCTGCCTTCCCTCTGTAATTCATCGTTCTGTACGATGCTTTGATGTCTCTGGATTTATTTTATTCATCAATTTATGTTGTTCATTAGATTCCACATATGAGTGAGATCATGTGATACTTATCTTTCTCTGACTGGTTTTATTTAGTTTAGCATAGACTCTCCAGGTTCCTCTATGCTGTTGCAAATGGTACGAGTTCTTTCCTTTTTACAGCTGCATTGTATTCCATTGTGCAAACGTAAGCTTTTTTATCCACTCACCTGCTGATGGGCACTTGAGCTGTTTCCAAATATTAGCTATTGTAAATTGCACTGCTATGAACATAGGGGTGCATATATTCTTTCTGATTGATGTTTCTGATTTCTTCAGAGTCAAAGGGCAGTTCCATATTTAAGTTTTTGAGGAAACTATACTGTTTTCCATAGTGGCTGCACCAGTCTGCACTCGCACCAGCAGTGTACTAGAGTTCTCTTTTCTTCACATCCTCGCCAACACTTGTCATTTGTTGATTTGTTGATGATACCATTCTGACAGGTGTGAGGTGGTACCTCATTGTCATTTTACTTTGGATCTCTCTGATGATTAGTGACTTTGATGATTTTTTCATGTCTCTTGGCCATCTGTGTGTCCACTTTGGAGAAATGTCTATTTAGGTCCTTTGCCCATTTTTAAATTGGGTTGTATGTCTTCCTTTTGTTAAGTTATACGAGTTCCTTATATATTTTGGAAATTAACTCCTTATTGGATGTATAATGGACAAATATGTGTCCCATGCAGTGGGCTCTCTTTTCATTTTGCTGATGGTTTTTTTTTACTGTACAGAAGATTTTATTTTGATGCGGTTCCATTTGTTTATTTTCTCCTTAGTTGCTTTGCCCTAGAAGATGTATCCATAAATATATTGCTACAAGAGATATCTGAGATTTTGCTACTTATGGTTTCTTCTCAGATTTTTATGGTTTCATGACTTACATTTAATTCTTTTATCCATTTTGAATTTATTCTTGTGTATGGTGTAAGTTGGTGGTCTAGTTTCACTTTTTTGCATGTACCTGTTCAATTTTCCTGAAACCACTTATTGAAAAGACTATCTTTACTCCATTGTATGCTCTTGCCCCCATTGTCAAATATTCATTGAGCATAATGGCTTGGGTCAATTTCTGGGATCTCTGTTCTGTTCCATTGAACTATATTCCTGTTCTTTTGACACTACCAGGCTGTTTTGAGTACAGTGGCTTTGTAGTATAACTTAATATCTGGTATTTTGATTCCTCCAATTTTGTTTTGTTCTTCATTCTCAAGATTGTTATGGCTATTGGGGCATCTTTTTGGTTCCATATAAATTTTTTGTTGTGCTATATATAAATAATAATAATAATAAATATTTTTTTTTCAGTGAGGAAGGGAGAGGGAAAGAGAGATAGAAACATCAATGATGAGAGAAAAATCATTGATTGGCTGCCTCCTGCAAGCCTCACACAGGGTATTGAGCACGCAACCTGGGCATATGCTCTGACCAGGAATCCAGCTGTGAATTCCTAGTTCATAGGTAGTTGCTCAACCACTGAGCCACACAGGTGGGGGCGCCATTGGTATTTTAATACAGATTGTATTGAATCTATAGATTCTTTTGGGTAGTATGAACATTTTGATGATGTTGATTCTACCAATCCATGAACATGGTATATTCTTCCACTTCTTTATGTCTTCCTCTATCACTTTATATATCTTCCTCTACCACATCCTGTAGTGTTATGAGCATAGGTCTTTTACCTCCTTACTTAAGTTTATTCCTAAGTATCTTAATTTTTTTTGTTGCAGTGGTAAATGGGATTTTTTTTTTTACTTTCTCTTTCTGAGAAGTTATTATTGGTGTATAAAAATGCCATGGATTTCTGGTAGTTAATTTTCTATCCTGCCACATCGCAGAATTCATGTATTAAGTCTAATAGTTCTTTTTGTTGTTTTTTGTTTGTTTGTTTGATTCTTTTCAATTTAAGTTCTTTATTGTTTCATGTATTAGATAAGTATCCTTCACCCCCCCCGCCCATTGACCTCTCCCTGGCTGCCCCCAACCCCCAGCACATGCCCTCACACCCCTCCCCTGGTCTGTGTCCATTTGTTATGCTCATATGCATGCATACAAGACGTTTGGTTGATCTGTTACTCCCTCGCCTCTGCCTTCCCTCATAGGTTGGACAGTCTATTCGATGCATCTATAACTCTGGTTCTGTTTTTGCTCATCAGTTTATGTTGATCATTATATTCCACAGATGAGTGAGATCATGTGATACTAGTATTTATCTTTCTCTGACTGGCTTATTTCACTTAGCATAATGCTCTCCAGTTCCATCCATGCTGTTGCAAATGGTAAGAAATCCTTCTTTTTTACAGCAGCATAGAATTCCATTGTGTAGATGTACCACAGTTTTCTAATCCACTCGTCTGTTGATGGGCACTTAGGCTGTTTCCAAATCTTAGCTATTGTTAATTGTGCTATGATCATAGGGGTGCATATATTCTTTCTGATTGGTCTTTCTGTTTTCTTGGGATATATTCCAATAAGTGGGATTACTGGGTCAAATGGAAGTTGCATTTTTAATTTTTTGAGGAAACTCCATATTGTTCTCTACAGTGGCTGCACCAGTCTGCATTCCCACCAGCAGTGCAAGATGGTTCCTTTCTCTCTGCATCCTCGCCAGCACTTGTTGTTTGTTGATTTATTGATGATAGCCATTCTGACAGATGTGAGATGGTACCTCATTGTTGTTTTGATTTGCATCTCTCAGATGATTAGTGACTTTGAGCATGTTTTCATATGTCTCTTGGCTTTCTGTATGTCCTCTTTAGAAAGGTGTCTATTTAGGTCCTTTGCCCATTTTTTATTGGATTGTTTACCTTCCTTTTGTTAAGTTGTAGGAGTTCCCTATACATTTTGGAGATTAAACCCTTATTGGAGATAACATTGGCAAATATGTTCTCCCATGCAGTGGGCTTTCTTGTTGTTTTGTTGATGGTTTCCTTTGCTGTGCAGAAGCTTTTTATTTTGATGTAGTCCCATTTATTTATTTTCTCCTTAGTTTCCATTGCCGTAGGAGCTGTATCTATAAAGATATTGCTACGACAAATGTCTGCTATTTTGCTGCCTATGGCTTCTTCTAAGCTTTTTATGGTTTCCCATCTTATGTTTAAGTCCTTTATCCATTTTGAGTTTATTGTGTATGGTAGAAGTTGGTGGTCTAGTTTCATTTTTTTTGCATGTACCCATCCAATTTTCCCAACACCATTTATTGAAGAGAGTGTCTTGACTCCACTGTATGCTCTTGCCTCCTTTGTGAAATATTAATTGAGCATAATGGCTTAGGTCGATTTCTGGGTTCTCTATTCTGTTTCATTGGTCTATATGTCTAGTACTTATGCCAGAATCAGACAGTTTTGAGAACAGTGGCTTTGTAATATAGCTTGATATCTGGTATTGTGATCCTTCCAACTTTGTTCTTCTTTTTCAATATTGCTGCAGCTATTCAGGGTCATTTTTTTTTTTTTTTACCCCAGATGATTTTAGAGAGTTTGTTCTACATCTTTGAAGTATGCCATTGGTATTTTAATGGGGAATGCATTGTATCTATAGATTGCTTTGGGTAGGATGGACATTTTAATGATGATGATTCTAACAATCCATGAACATGGAATATTATTCCATTTGTTTATGTCTTCCTCTATCTCTTTTTTCAGTGTTCTGTAATTTTCTGAGAACAGGTCCTTTACCTCATTGGTTAAATTTATTCCTAGGTACCTTAATTTTTGTGTTGCAATGGTAAATGAGATTTTTTTTAAATTTCTCTTTCTGTGAGTTTATTATTGGTGTATAAAAAAAATCCATATATTTTTGGGTGTTAATTTTGTATCCTGCTACATTGCCAAATGCATTTATTAAGTTTAGTAGTTTTATGATGGAGTCTTTAGGGTTTTCTAAGTACAATATCATGTTATCTACAAATAATTAAAATTGCACTTCTTCTTTTCCAATTTGGATGCCTTTTATTTCTTCTTGTCTGATACTATGGCTAACACTTTCAGTACTATGTCAAACAAGAGTGGTGAAAGTGGGCATCCCTGTTTCATTCCTGTTCTTAGGGGAAATGGTTTTAGTTTTTGCCCATTCATTATGCTATTTGCTGTAGGCTTGTCATGTGATGCTTTTATTATGTTGAGGTATGATCCCTCTATTCCCACTTTGCTGAGAGATTTTATCAGGAACGGGTGTTGGATTTTGTCAAATGCCTTTTCTGCATCAATTGATAGGATTATGTGATTTTTGTCTCTCAATTTGTTTATGTGATGTACCATGTTTATTGATTTGTGGATATTGTACCAGCTTTGTATCCCTGGGATAAATCCCACTTGGTCATGGTGTATGATCTTTCTAATGTAATGCTGGATCTGATTTGCTAGGATTTTGTTGAAGATTTTAACATCTATGTCATCAGGGATATTGGCCTATAATTCTCTTTCTTTGTAGTGTCTATCTGGTTTTGGGATTAGGGTAATGCTGGCTTCCTAGAAAGAGCTTGGAAGTGTGCCTTCCTCTTGAATTTTTTTTAATATTCTGAGAAGGATAGGTTTTAGTTCTCTGAATGTTTGGTAAAACTCCCCTGTGAAGCCATCTTCACAGGGATTTTGTTTGCTGGAAGTTTTTCGGTGACTGCTTCAATTTTCCCCTTAGTTATCAGCCTATTGAGATTTTTTTTTTATTGTTCCTGATTGAATTTTGGAAGGTAGTATTTTTCTAGGAATATGTCCATTTCCTCTAGGTTGTTAAGGCTGTTGCAATAGAGTTGTTTGCATTATTTTTTTTACAATCCCTTATATTTCTGTAGGGTCTGTTGTTATTTCACCTCTTCATTTCTGATTTTGTTTATTTGGGTCCTCTCTTTTTGCTTCTTGGTGAACCTGGCTAGAAGTTCATCAATCTTGTTTATCCTTTCGAAGAACCAGCTCTTAGTTTCATTGATCTTTTGTATTTTTTTTTTTTTTTTGGTCACTATGTCATTTATTTCTGTTCTGATCTTTATTATCTCCTTCCTTCTGCCCACTCTGGGTTTTTCTTGTTGTTATCTTTCTAACTCTTTAAGTTGTAGTGTTAGATTACTTATTAAGAGTTTTATTTTTTGAGGTAGACCTGTAATGCTATGAACATCCTTCCCAGGACTGCTTTTACTGTGTCCCATAGATTTTGGATTGTTTTGTTTTCATTTTCATTTTTTTCCAGAATGTTTTTTACTTCTTCTTTAATATTTTTTGGTAACCCATTCATTGTTTAATAGCATGCTATTCAACCTTAATGTGTTTGAATTTTTTTATTGTTTTTACTGTAGGTGATTTCTAATTTCATGCCATTGTGATCAGAGAAGATGCTTGATATGATTTCCATCTTCTTGAATTTGTCAAGACTTGTTTTGTGTCCTAACATGTGATCTATCTTTGAAAATGTCCCATGGGCACTTCAGAAGAATGTATATTCCATAGCTTTGGGGTGAAATGTCCTGAAAATGTCAATTAATTTCATCTGAACTAGTGTTTAATTTAAGATCGCTGTTTCTTTGCTGATTTTTTTTTTTTTTGTCTAGAGGATTTATCCAGTGATGTCAGTGGGGTATTAAATTCCCCCAACATATTGTTGTTGATCTCTCCCTTATAGTCCTCCAGAATGTTTTTATGCATGTGGTTGCTCCTGTATTGGGTGCATATATGTTTACCAGAGTTATATCCTCTTTTTGTATGGCCGTCATTATTTATTTTTATGGCCTGCACTTTGACGTCTATTTTTTTTTCAGATATAAGTATTGCTACCCCAGATTTTTTTAAAATTTCATTTGCTTGGAAAATTGTTTCAATCCCTTCACTTTCACTCTGTGTGAGTCCTTTGTTCTGAGGTAGGTCTCTTGTAGACGGCATAAATATGGGTCAGTTTTTCTTACCCATTCAGTTACCCCATGTCTTTTGACTGGGGCATTTAAGCCATTTATGTTTAAGGTTATTATTGGTACGTACTTATTTATTGCCATTCTTACCCTTTATGCCTGTGTAATTCTCTTTATATTTCTTTTTCTTACAACAGTCCCTTTAGCCTTTCTTGCAGTTTTGGTTTGGTAGTAATAAACTCTCTTAGCCTTTTTTTGTCTGCTGAGCTCTTTATTTCACCTTTGATTTTGAAAGATAGATTTGCTGGATAATCTTGGGCTCAGTCCCTTGGTTTTCATTACTTTGTATACTTCATGTCATTCCCTTTTGGCCTGAAGTGTTTCTATTGAGAAGTCAGCTCTCAGTCTAATGGAAGTTCCCTTGTACGTAACTTTTTATCTCTTTCTTGCAGCCTTAAAATTCTCATTGTCTTTAATATTTGCCATTTTAATTAATATGTGCCTACGTGTGGGTCTTTTGGGGTTCATCTTGATTCAGACTCTCTATGTTTTCTGAACTTGAGTGACTTTTTCCTTCACCAGATTAGGGAAATTTTCTGCCATTATTTCTTTAAATAGGTTCTCTGTTTCTTTCTTATATTCTTCTCTTTCTGGTACCGTATAATGCAGATTTTGTTACATTTCATATTGTCCCAAAGCTCTCTTAGACTGTCCTCCTGATTTTTAATTTTTTTGTCCATTTGCTGCTCTTAATGGGTGTTTTTCTTTTTTCTTGTCTTCCAATTTACTGATTCGATCCTCAGCTTCTTCTAGTCTCCTGTTGAATCCTTCCAGGGTATTCTTTATTTCAGCTATGTCATCCTTCATTTCCAATTGATTCTTATTTATTTTTTCAAGCTTTCTTTTCATGTTGATGTGGCTGTCATTAAGAGGCTTATAATTCTCATTAAGTTTCTTGTTGTTCCCACTGAATTGTTTGAGCACCCTTATTACCATTACTCTGAATTTTTTATCTGACAAATTTATCTCCATAAATTGGTTTTATTTATTTCCTTTTCTGGCAATTCGTCCTTTTCTTGCATTTAGGGGTTGTTTATATTTCTCCCCATTTTTGCTGTCACTTTGTTTTTGTTTCTATGTATTATATCAAACTTCTATGCCCCCAGATTTTGTGGGGTGCTTTTATGTAGCTGGTGTTTTGTGGGACTTGGTGGTATAGCCTCTTAGATCTCCTGAGCTGGGTGCTCTGGGAAAGCCCCTTATTTGAGTTGTTTGGGTTCTCCTGTTGTATTTGTGTCTTGATTTTTATTGTCCCATTCATTCATGGGATCTCCTCTCAGGTTGGCTGACTATGTGGCTCACCCCATACTACATCCAGAAACAAAGGAAACAACAAAAAAGACATACACAAGACCCCTAAAGCACCAAAAAAGCAACCACCAGAGAAGAGAGAATTAGGAAAGAGAAAACAGAGCAAGAATAATTGAAAAAAAGAAAGAAAATGTACAAGGGGAAAAGAAAAGAAACAAATAAACAAACAAACAAAAACCCAAACAAAAAAACAACAAAAAGTTGGGAAGGAATATGTAGATGAAGAGCTGAAATAAAGAAAACTAGAATAAATAATTGGGAGAATGGGGGAAGCAACGTGGTTTAAAATATAGGAGGGAGAAAAGAAATGAAAACAAAAGAAAAAAATTTGAAAAGAAAAATAGAGGAGAAAACAGATAGACCAAAAATAAGAAAAGGAAAAAACAAACAAACAAAAAAAGATGAGAAAGCAGGAGAAAAAGAAAAGAGAAAGAAAAAATGAGTAGTGAAAAAAAATTAAAAAATTGAGTAGGAAATGGGAGAGGATAATTAGATATATGAATGAACAAGAGACTAGAATAATAACAAGTCAATAAAGAAGATAGATATAACAGATAAATTAAAAAGGGAAAAAAAGAAAGGAAACAAAAAATAAAAAAGAAAGAAAAGAAAAAAGGGAAGAAAAAGAGAAAAAAGAAAAGAAAAAAATTGAAGTGGTGTTCATTTCAGCAGAGTTTAGTGCCTCATGGGTGCTCCCTCTGGATCCTATTCTTTAGTTCTTTCTGCCAATTCTGGGCTTCATGTGATGTATTTAGGTGCTAACCACTGTCATGAACTGTCTTCCTTTGGCTCTCAGTAACCTGTTTGAAGCTCCAAGTGATCCACGGATCCACCATTTGTGTTTGTCTCCACAGGACTTGACTGCAAGCAGAAGGGGCCAATCTGCCCTCTAAAGTAGGTTTGTTAGCAGCATGGAGCCCAGAGCTGGATTAGCAAACTTCCCCTGTTCCCCAAGCTCCACCTCTGCCTGCCTTTGCCTGCTAGCCAGCTGTAGATCTTAATAATTCAAAGGTGTGTTTCTCTAATGCCTTTATGCTGAATTGGGAATCTAGTTCTCTGGGTCTCCCATGATGGGGAGCTGCTGTTTAGCTTTCAGGGAATGTGGTGGGTGTGTTTCCCTGTCCCAGAGCTACTCCTCTGTGAGTGGCCCAAATATTACTCTGCCTTCAGCTGGACAGAGATCCTTGTATGGAGACCAAAGTGGTCGGCAGGAAACCTGGAGTTTCTATCAGCTTTCCCATGTGGGTAAAGTACCAGTTTGTTTCTTAAAAATAACCAGCTTAAAATAATTAATATCCTAAAGAATCGTATTTGGGATTGAAAAACTCTGCTCTCCTTCACCAGTTAGGGAAGTCATCAAATAAAAAATATTTTTTAATCATGTCTAATCTTGCACTCTGTATTTTCCTTTTTATAGCATTTGAAAACAAGAGATTGAATTGGCAGATATTGTTTATGGCCCCTGATGTTGTTTTGAATAGTTAGGTGTCAGTTTTATTGAATCCTTGATTATAGGAGTAGGATTTTCATTGGGGATATTGGAAAGATCTGTACTAGATGTTTTCTGAGAGACAGACAGTGAAGCTTTTTAGTTTTTAGATGAGTCATATTTTTCTTTATATAAAGTTGTTTCTCTGCTTTTGTTTTCGCATGCCCACTCAAAACAAGACCATTAGCATCTTCATGTGTTTTTTTCTCTTCTGCCTTGGTTTTCTTGGAATGTTTTTCTCTATAAGAGGAGGATGTTCTCTTGACTCCTATTATGGGATTAGGTTATTTTGTTGCTACAGTACCTGAAGGTCTAGGTGGTTGATTTAGTAGACATGTTGAAGAATGGACTGTAGGCTTCAGTGGTGGCAGATTGAGGAATGCTTACACTTGATGTGTGCTCTGAACTTTCACTGGAATTTACTTGTGGCACAAAAACTTCAGTAGTCTATATGTTGGTCACCCATGTTACTATTACAATTGGAGCATGACTGTTTCTGTGCCAGGGGCTGTCAGAACAGTGTGATGGAACAGTGTTCAAAGCTCTAGTAGGTTACCTCAGAGGCATGCAGTTATCACTGTTCATTGGTAAGTAGAGGCTACCTACACTCATAGGTATCAGTCTGGCACCTTCTAGCAAATGATTTAGCCTTTTCTGAAACACATGATTAGGTATTAGTTGAAGCTGATTTGTTTTTACATGCACTGTAGCAATTTTCACATTAACTTCAAACATCTTGCCGCTTACTGCTTGCCTATAAACTGTATCTGTCAGGGACTGATTATCATAGGGGAAATCAACTTTGGGGTTATCAGAATATTTTTTAAACATTAAGTCAATCACCTATATTGTATGGAATTCTTCCTTATGCTTTCTCATCCTCCTCCTTTTAATTATTGCTGGAGATCAATTCTTTCTCTGCCCTTGTATGAAATCATTGATATGCTCTCCAGTTTTTCTAGTCCTTCTTAAACAATAAAAAAATTAATTTCTTTAAAGCATTGACAAGTTCAATCTCATCTCATAATGACTTAGTTCCAGTCTACTCTAGTGTTATTTCAAATGCCAACCTTATTCAGAGTTAAAATTTTCTCTTCCTTAAGCACAACCCCTTCTTGAGTACTGGAAACCTACTGAAGGAAAAGGACAGAAATTAGTTTCTTCTCTTAACCATTGCTAATTATTATATGGTTGACCCCAGGGCAATAGTGAAAAGGGTAAGATTTTAGTTGCCCTTAAGTGGCTGTATTAGTTGAAATCTGGTGTTGGGGCACTCTAGTGATAATATTTGTTCAATGATGCCTCTTTCCTTCCCATGGTGTGTATTTATGAGATCCTTAGCAATTTTCCTATTGGACATCTCCCACTTCAACTCCTTGGTGAGGTGAATGCCTTTTTGTCTGGCTAGCTGTACAGGACTTCAGCCTTGGCCTCTGGACTTTTAGCTGCTTATAATTGGGGTCCCTGTGTATCTCTAATCAATCCTCTAGATTGGAGTAAATTTGGAGAAAACCCAGATTGTTTCTTTTTTTCAAAGTAATATCAGGAAATCTGCACTTCTGCTCCACCTTTGTTGGAAAAGGAGCTGGCTCCCAGGGCAGCCCTCTCCACTCTGCCAGTCACAAGGGCAGTAGTATCAGTTGTCCAAGCCAAGAGTAAGCTGGCTCCAAGATCTCCAAGATACCACACAATGGCATATGATTATTTTGAACTAAAATCACCTGAGAAGCAATACAAGCAGGAAGATCTCTATAACTCTCCTAGGCCCCCCTAAAAGCAGAAGGTAAGTCTCCATGATAGGTGTACTCCCTATTCCTGAAGGGCTGAGAGACAACCTTATCACAAGAGTTATAAAATATAGAGTCAAAAAAGCCTGTATAAACTAGCCTTGTTATGCCTTTACTAATTTACTACCTAGCTCAAACCTTGTTTTGATTCCTTCCTAATGAGCACTAACTTTCTTTGTCCTATCAATTTCTCACAAATTTCTTTTTTTTAAATATATTTTATTGATTTTTTACAGAGAGGAAGGGAGAGGGAGAGAGAGTCAGAAACATTGATGAGAAACATCAATCAGCTGCCTCCTGCACACACCCTACTGGGGATGTGCCCACAACCAAGGTACATGCCCTTGATTGGAATAGAACCTGGGTGACGCTCTATCCACTGAGCCAAACCAGTCAGGGCATCTCACAAATTTCTTGTGTTTTTGTTTTTGTTGTTGTTTTAAAAGTATAAAAATGTGTATGGTTCTATCATTTCTTTGAGCCTCGTTTTATGATCTGAATATCATATTGTGATCTCTCATGCTCAAGTATTAAATTGTTTTTCTCCCGTTAATACAGTCTTGTTTCAATTTTATTATTTATTGGTCTAGCCATAAAAACAAAAGAAGGATAGGTGAGGGAATTCTCCCTATCCCCAACATATTCATAGAATTCATTTGCAGGAGTCAGATGTCCTATTGTTCCTCAAGCTCTTACAAAAACGTTTTAAGGTTTTCTTGTAGATCCAAATCTCCTCTCACTTGAGTTTAGGGGAAGTGAAGCACAGCACAATTAAACCTTTCTTGAAATAAATCCTCTCACTACTGTATACCCACCCCATACACCCACCAGAGTGGCTAAAATGAAAACAAAAATACTAAGTGTTAGTGAGGATGTGGAGCAACTGGAATTCTCATATACTACTGGTAGGAGTATAAATTGGTATAGTTACTGGAAAATGCCTAGGCATTATATACTACAGTGGAATATATCTATTCTCTATGATGTAGCAATTGTATTCTTTAGGAGTATATCTAACAGACATGCACACATATGTTCAACAAAAATATGTTTATAGAAGCTGTATTTGTAATATCCCCAAATTGAAAATTGTCCAATTGCTCATCAATAATAGAATGAAAAGATAAATGGTGGTATATTCACACAATGGAATGATATACAGCATTGAGGATGATCATTCTACAGCTGCACACACTAAACTATCAAAAACACAATACTGAGTAGATGAAGCCAGGCATAAGAGGATCTACAGTATGATACCATTTATACAAAATCCTTAACCTAGATCAAGTTATTCTGTTATATTGGAGGTCAAGAATAGTGGGGTGACTGGCTAGCTAGAAGAAGCTTGAAGGAAGAATCTGTGGTGCTGGTAATGTTCTGTTTCCTGATTTGGTGCTAGTGTTATGGGTAACTTAGTTCATACAATTTTATTGAGCTACGCACTTATTAATTAATATGTGCCCTTCTCTTTTGGATATAATATTTCAGTAGGAATTATAAAACAAAATAAAAGCAAACCAGCAAAAATGAGATTAACTGTATTGACTTTTAATCTTACCCTCTTATCTGAGCTGGAGACTGGTGATCTGTTAATGCTATAAGACCCAGCTTTGGGCCACCACCTTTGAAAATCCTGAATAGATGAGCCAGCCCCTTGGCTTAGTGTGGTTACCAGGCAACTGCTGTTCTCTTTTCAGCCCTTGTGGTCTCATTCTGATTCTATAGAAAGAGCTTCATCTACCAACCTGCTACATAAATGATACACTTGGTACAAAGCTATAAGAATTTCAGGGATTTAAATGAGGACTCTGCACGTGCTCATTGGCAGATACTGTAGGTCACAAGGTACCAAGCGCATTATAAACAGTAAAACCTTACCAAATGGGACCTGAAGTGACAATTGTTTCTACATTAGCCTTGAAGGTCACAATTCCAGATTCAGTCTGCCAAGATCTTTTGGTCATATCTCTAATAATTTACACGGGATATGGATTGATGTGGCAATAAAACTGAATTGGGAGGGCTTTGTAGAAAATGTCAGAGGAGAACAGAGATTTAATTTACATTAGTCTTTGTTAATTTTTTTCATTATGCAGACAGATACTCTGAAATTAGCAAATATTTAACATTCTTTGAGTCAGATTGTTCTTTCTCATACCCACACATATCCTGACCCCAAAGAGGCTGCACCTGTTGAAGTAATACCCAAGTAGCAGGATATTTGGACAGGCTCTCTAAAAAAGAATTACTAGCCATAGGCATGAAGATTTTTATATTTCAATATAAACATGGACACAGTATTTTCCATTTGGCAATGTCACCAGCAACATATGGTATTGTCAAATTTCCTACATCCTTATTAACATTATGTAATATAATTTACTTAAATATATGCATATATGTTACATATGTATTTATATGCATACATGTGTATGTACATATGTATTATATAAATTTCATATGTAGAAATGGCCCTTCTAACATTTTAAATTTAAAGATAGAGAAAGCATATTGTTGATAACTTTATCTATTACTTTTTAGGAAAAATCTTTTCAGCACAAAATGACTATTTTCTTGAGTTGCTGGTTTTCTGACAAAATATGAAACTGAGCTTCTGATCAATCTCTAGCAAAAAAACTCTGTAAAGCTACATAAGGAAAATGGTCTTAGGTTTTTTAATTAGTTTAAAAATTTACAATTACATCAATCTCAGAAGACCTTGGTAGATACTATCTGTAATGGTATTTACTCTTTTATTCAGTGCATTGCATTATCTGAAGCCATGCTAATGCCGGAGCAAATTACAAACAATAATTTTTCTCTCTTTCAATTGCTGGAACATGAGGTAATTCTTAAGTTTTTCTTGTAGGTAGTTTATTAGAACACATGTAATTTCAGAACAGATTCTCCTATAATTATCTGAAATTATTATCATGATATATGAGACCATTTCCAAATGGGGAATTTTAAAGATACACCAGGGAAAGTAATAGGGCTCTTAGAATTTTCTATTTTAATATATTATGAAGCAATAAGAGATCTGCTTTGTAGAAATTACTTTCAATGCTATTTCAAAATGCTTCACATGTTAAGAGAAGTTAGGGTATTATAATAGAGCTAATACTTATTCTGTGTTAGTACTAGTATTCTTTCTCATATCTTCATACACTGTTATACATATACTGATTTTAACAGCTTTATTCAGGGATATTTATATACCATACAATTCACCCATTTTAAGTATACAACTGAAGGTCTTTTAGTGAATTATAGAGTTGTATAACCATAACCACAATCTGAAAAGATCCCACTTGCCCATTTCAATTCATTCCAAAGTCTTACCCCCAGTCCTTGGCAATTACTAATCTGTTATCTGTCTCTATAGGTTTGCCTTTTCTGGACATCTATATAAGTGAAGTCATACAATATGTGATCTTTGGTTTTGGCATCTTTCACCTAGCTATTTTTTGAAGATTCATTCATGTTGTAGCATGTAGCAGTAGCTCATTCTTTTTCATTGCTGAATAGTATTTGATTTTATGTATATATCACATTTTTTCTATCTATTCTTCAACTGATAGACATTTGGGTTATTTTTAGTTTTTTTTTTTTACTATTATACATATATAATGCTGCTTTGAACACTTGTGTACAAGTCTGTGTGTTCATCTCTTTGGGGTAGATACTTTGAAATGAAACTGCTGGGTTGTATGGTAAATTGCTCTGTCCGGTATCACAATTCAGACAGCTATGATGGTGGCCTTCCTAGATGGTTAGCCACCAAGATAGCTACTGTTTCAGACAAAGTCCCTGCATGTGGCTTACAAGATCAGGTCAGCCTCCACTGGTAATGAAGTTCCTGATGATTATGACTTGCTCACCTTAGAATTATTATCCAAAATGAGCTCAGCAGGGGACAGGGGAAGAAAGGGAGCAGGTACAGATGAAAATGCCATAGACTTACACTGTATCTGAAGCACAAATTTCAGCAGTGTTTTGAACATAAACAAATGGTTCTCTGACAATTGTATGACTTTGGTTGATTTTTTCAAATAATAATGAAATAATTTTTTGACCACTACATCCAGTTGTATCAGTGTGTGTTAGGTACAGGATTTGCCAATCTCTTCACTCCACCATTCTTGAAGTCTTTCTTGTCTCTTCAAAATGCCAGTTTTTAAACTTATTTTTTAAAAAAATGAAGATAGCAAGGCATCTTTTTCATATATATGAGTACAGATAGGCTAAGTAATATTATCTCATAAAAATATACTAAGTTGATAATACAATAAAATACAAAGAACTTCCCACATGTCATGCTACCTTCATGTAAAGGAATAAACATAAATCTTACCTTGCACCAATTAGTGTGTGTGCACGCGCATTTGCATAGTACTTGCCCATTTCTTCTAATAGGAGAAAGTAGGAATAAGAACAGTTTGGGCTTCATTGCTGAGCTCCCAAAAGCCATTTAAAGACAGATAACTAATGTTCTCTTTGAAATCTCTCATTACAAGTCTCTCTCTCTCTCTCTCTCTCTCTCTCACACACACACACACACACACACAAACAAACAAACAAACAAACAAACACATAATCAGTTTGTCAGTTAATTACCTGTGGCAAAAGTTAATATTCTAGTAAACTAGGCATTAACTGATGTAATGAGTGGTATCATATAGGTTATTGCCATTATAAAGTATACTAACAGTTTAGAAAATCAATAACATATTAAATAAAGGTTAGGCTTCTGGAAGAGTTTATTGGCAAATGGTTTTCTGACAGACTATGACTGATTCTTCTGATTCTTGGAAAGTAGAACATGTTCTGCTGCCTTAGTAACTATGAAGAGTTTGTGTATATGGCAAAATCATATACACACAGACATAAATGAGCCATAGAACCCTATCTCATCTTCTGTCAATGGTGCTGGTCATTTATAAATCTATAGATTGGGGAGGAATCAGGGGGCAAGGGGCCAGAGTAGCTATTGTCTTAATTATTCAGCCCACAAAGTTCATGGGATTGGCTTGCAAATAACATACTCATCAGGTCCACAGATCTCTCTGCACAGTTGGTTTCACTTGAACTTGAGCTCCCCATACTCATTTCTGGGAGGTTTATGTGGATTTTTTTTGGCATGCATGCCTATTGTGTGAAGCTAATTCACCTTCAGGAAGATGCACACCACACAGGCAATGGCATATACAGTTCAGGTTCACTCCTCCCACTGCCATGTCAGAGGATAAATGCTAAGAAGATAGTTTCATGGAAACAATTTTATTTTGTATTTATAGAATTGCCTTTTAATTATTATCTTATGCTGATGATTGTAATCAAACTACAACAGAAATTCTCAAAGTAAATAGGCTTAAGAAAAACACAGATTACACTATATCAGCTAAACTCATAAAAAGCAATGATAAGTATTTATCACGGTCATTTCTGATATAAAGGAACATTGGTTCAATATTGTAAAAACCTGTACTTAAAAACACTCTAAGATTCTGAGCAGTACCAACCAGCCCTTCCTCTCCTTCAGGAAACTGCTTCCCCATAGCCTCTGCTACTTTGACAGACAGGTTTTGTAACCTAAACTCATGTCCAGGCTATGTTGGGGTACTGAGAAGAGGACATCTGACTGAAGACTCATTAATCCATGTAGCTATGTGTTTTGGTAGGCAAGTTATGCCCATCTGATTTTCTTTCTTAAGAATTTGAACAGAGAGCCACGAAGAATTTATAAATTAGAACTGGAGGCAGAAGCTAAAGGGATGTGGTGAGAATATAAAAGGTAATATTTACTGGGTCCTTACCATGTGCCTGACACTATCTAGCACACTACATGGACTACCTTTTAAATCCCCTTAATAGCTCCATGACTAAGACACTGTTCTTAATGTGCAGGCCCAGGAAAGGACTATGTAATAACTGGTGGGGCAATGATTCAAACTGAGGTATATATGATTCCAGAGTTTCTTCTCTTAATCACTACATGTCACTAACTACAGATGAGAGTGAATTAGTAAAGGTCATGTTAAAGTTAAGAGGAAAGAAAACCCATGAACAAATAGAGAACACCAATTCTTTGGGAACAGAAAATAGAATGGAATGGACCAAAGGAAACAAGGATAACTTGTGGAAAAACACATTTCCCATGTAAAAGGAAACAGTGACTGGTCTCAAGAACTGCCTTGAGTTAGTATGTTGTTCCCCTGTCAGGTCCAATTCAACCACCTGTACCTCCTGCATATTACTCAAAAAATTCTCTATATTTTGCCAATAAGAGAATCTTAAAAAAAAAGTTGTATGCACTGCCCTGACCACTTTGGTTCAATGTGAGGAACCCAGTAAGGTCTTAGATGAACTCTTTAGATGAACTCTGAATGCCTGGCATTCATGAATCAGACCCTGAGGACTGAAGGGTCCCGGATTCAATGTACCTCGGTTGCAAGTTCCCCAGCCCCAGTCGGGGTATGTGCGGGAAGCAATCAATCCATATGTCTCTCTCATCTCTCTCTCTCTCTCTCTCTCTCTCTCTCTCTCTCTCTCTCTCTCTTCCCCCCTTCTCCCTTCCTTCCACTCTTTCTATAAATAAATGGAAAATATCCTTGGGAAAGGATTTAAAAAGTCGTATGTGCTAATTAACACCATAAAAGTTTATTTTGGAGGGAGAACAAACACAATTATAACATGTGTGCTGCAAATGTCCAGTTCTTTCCTCCTGTTTCTATGCTCAGTTTCCAGCCTGGCTCTCTTGGGAAGATTGGCACGGAGCTGGGCCCCAGGGAGCCAGGGCAAGAAGACCTGATGCTCATTTCTTGTTTGGATATCCCCTCACTGGATAGGCTCTTGACAATGAGGAAGACTGTAGCCCCAATAAAGCACGCAGAAACCAATGCCAGCTTCTTTCTTCCTATGCCAGAGGACTTCCTTCAGTGCCTCATTCTGATGACAAACACTTCCTAGAAAAACCAACCTTTGAGGTGATCCCAAGGCTATAGCAAACTACCTTTCTGCTCATAAGGAGTCCTATATATCCTGACCTAGCAAGGAAAATCAATCGCATATGCATATATGCAATGCACTTCTGGAGGGTCATGCAACTGAGAACGTGTGCTTCTTCACAGTATACCTGGGCAGCTCTCTTTGTAACCACAGCTGCTGGACCCTAGGATGTGAGGAACCCAGTAAGGTCTTAGATGAACTGTGAATGCCTACCATCTATGAATCTAAAAGCCTTCTCTATTCATGGAATAAGATATTCATCTCCTATATTGGAGTTCCCTATGAATTCCTTTACTTCATCTTTGGATCCCTTCACTTTGTTCATTGCCTTCACTGTGCACTTTTGACAAGTCTAGGTCAAGTTTTAAACTTATCATCTGGGGAACCTTAGAATCCTATTCCTTTGAAAATTGTAAATGAAGAAATGTTCTATAAAGGAAAGATCAGAATGACTTAATCTGTGATTGAATCGATTATTTTCATTTTACAAGGTTCCAGTAACCTCACATTGATTAAATGGCAATGCACTTAGTGTTGGGAATGTATTATGATGAATTATATCTCTAAATGTTATATGAAACCATGGCTTTCTAAAATTTCCTGAGATGCTCCCTGGGCTTGTGTGTTTGTGTTTGTGTGTGGGGGGGGGACTATATGCATGCTGGATTTTCATAGAAAAGGACAAAACTGCAATGTTTTCATCCATTATTTAGGTATCCTATATAATAAAGAGGTAATGTGCAAATTGACCATCACTCCAACACATAAGATGGCTGCCCCCATGTGGTCAAAGATGGCCACCCCAATGTGGACACAAGATGGCTGCCACAAGATGGCCAGAAGGGGAGGGCAGTTGGGGGCAATCAGGCCTGCAGGGGAGGGCACTTAGGGGCAACCAGGCTGGCAAAGGAAGGCAGTTAGGGTGACCAGGCCAGCAGGGGAGGGCAGTTGGGGGCAACCAGGCCTGCAGGGGAGGGCAGTTAGGGGCAATCGGGCTGGCAGGGGAGCAGTTAGGCGTCAATCAGGCTGGCAAGGGAGTGGTTAGGGGGTGATCAGGCTGGCAGGCAGAAGCGGTTAGGGGCAATCAGGCAGGCAGGCAGGCAGGCGAGCGGTTGGGAGCCAGCAGTCCTGGATTGTGAGAGGGATGTCCCAGATTGGAGAAGGTGCAGGCTGGGCTGAGGGACATGCCCCCATGCACAAATTTCATGCACCAGGCCTCTAGTATTACTATATAAGTAAAACTTATTTTTGTGACTTTAAAGAGTAGCACATTTGTGTGTTGTATTTATTATGCACCATGAGTATATATTCCTATTATTTTTTAAAGTCAAGTTTATTGAGATATAATTTAGGTACAGTATAATTCACCATTATGGGTTACATAGTTTGATGAATTTTGACAAACATAAAGTCATGTACCCACAACCATCTATATATATATATATATATATATATATATATATATATATATATAACCCTAATATACAAATAGACTGAATGGCAGAACAACTGAAAAACCAAACAACCAAACAACCTGTTGCTATAATGTGCGTTTAGCACCAGGGGGTGCACATGGAACATGGTGGGCATCGGCCATGGCGGGATGGTGGAGCAGGTGAGTGGGGGCACCAGACCAAGGCAGGGTGCCAGTCGCTGTCATTGGAGCGAGCCTCTGGTGGTTACTGAAAATTCTTTGCTCCCATGCACCACGGTCCCGCCCAGTGCTCGCACCTGCTGCCAGCACCGGCCCTGCTCACACCCGCTGCCAGTGCCCAGCACTGGCACCAATCGCTCGATGCTGTCAGTGGGTGAGAGTGGTGTCTGCCCACCCTGATCACCCCTCAGGGCTTCTGTACCTCCCCCTGCTCCTGAGGGGTGATCAGGGTAGCAGCCGCCACTCACACCCACTGATGGCGCCGGTCCCACTTGCACACATTGCTGGTGCAGGCCCCAATTGCTCTGTGCTGTCAGCAAGTGTGAGCGGGGCCATCACCATCAGCATGTGTGAGTGGTGGCAGTGGGAGTGGGGCTGCTAGCAGACAGGGGACTGGGGACCACGGCAGGAGGGGCCAGGCAGGGGCGTGGAGGATGGGCTGAGACCTGCCCCTGGGCTCACCACAGCCTCACGACCCACAGTTCCTTTCAAGGTGCATGAATTCATGCACTGGGACCCTAGTAATAATAATAGAAAGCATTTCCAAAAAAATTGTTTATGACCCTTTGTAGTCAATCCCCTCCCCCAATAACCAGCACTGATTTGATTTCTATTCTTATAGTTTTGCCTTTTCCAGTATGACGTCCTATAATAGAATCACACAACAGGTTAGCTCTGGATTGGGACTGAGCTAAGGCTCCTAGTATGGGTGTGTTTGAGTCATATTTGGGGACTATTAGACAACTATTTTTCCATCATTTAACTGAGAAGCAGACAATGCTCATCTGCCAGGAGGTATGAAGCTGATGTTCAGAGGAACCAAGAAGTGAGATGAATGCTCCCAGTTACTTTCTTAGCTCTGGTTTTAGTCTGCAGATTCCAATGGTTCCTGTGGCCCAGACACAGTCCTTTTCTTGTGATCTGTGAAACATTCAAACTAAAGTTGATACGGTTTCTGTCTCCATCTGTATTTTCTTTTTCTTTTTTTTCTTTTTTGCTGTAGCATCTTTGCTGCAAGCATTTTTGCTGCAACATTTTTGCAGCATAACTAGTTGGCTGCAAGGCAATTTTGCCTTTAAAAAGACAACAGACAACAGTATGGTAACTACTATAGGGAAAGAGGGGTAGGGAGAGATAGGAGAGGGTAAAGAGGTGATAAATGGTGATGGAAGGAAACTTGAAGTGGTGAACACACAATAAAATATGCATACATATGATGTATTATAGAATTGTATACCTGCTACCTATGTAATTTAATTAATCAATGTCACACCAATAAATTCAATTTAAAAAAGATAAAATAATTGGTTAACATTTTTTGTTTGTTTGGCTTCATCTCTTCATTGACAAATCAATCAACCACCTTACAAAAGATAAAATAAATGGTTGACTGTTTATTTTGTTTGCTTGTCTGGCTTCATTTCTCCATTTACAAATCAATTGTCTTCAGCAGACTTAATATACTAAAGCTAGTTGTCACTTTTGCTTTTCCATTTATGAAGTTCTTGCAATTATGTTATATTAATCATATCATATATCATCCTATCTAATAAAAGAGTAATATGCAAATTGACCATCACTCCAACACACAAGACGGCTGCCTCCATGTGGTCAAAGATTACCACCACAAGATGGCCAGCAGGGGAGGGCAGTTGGGAGGGACCAGGCCTGCAAGGGAGGGCAATTGTGGGTGATCAGGCCAGAGGGGAGGGCAGTTGGGAGGGACCAGGCCTGCAAGGGAGGGCAGTTGGGGGTGATCAAGCCTGCAGGGGAGGGCACTTAGGGGTGACCAGGCCGGCAGAGGAGGGAAGTTGGGGGCGACCGGGCCTGCAGGGAAGGGCAATTGGGGGAGACCCAGGCCTGCAGGGGAGAGCAGTTGTGGGGTGACCAGGCCTGCAGGGGAGGGGAGTTACAGGCAAACAGGCTAGCAGGGGAGCAGTTAAGCATCAATCAGGCTGGCAGGGGAGTGGTTAGGGGGTGATCAGGCTGGCAGGCAGAAGCAGTTAGGGGAAATCAGGCAGGCAGGCAGGTGAACTGTTGGGAGCCAGCAGTCCTGGATTGTGAGAGGGATGTCCAACTGC
This sequence comes from Plecotus auritus, assembly GCF_963455305.1. Lineage (NCBI taxonomy): Eukaryota > Metazoa > Chordata > Mammalia > Chiroptera > Vespertilionidae > Plecotus > Plecotus auritus. The sequence continues at coordinate 27,655,825 of NC_137784.1, forward strand.
CCGTTTAGGCCCGATCCTACCAGGATTGGGCCTAAATGGGCAGTCGGACATCCCTTGAGGGGTCCCAGATTGGAGAGGGTGCAGGCTGGGTAGAGGGACAACCCCCCCATGCACGAATTTCGTGCCCTGGGCCTCTAGTCTATATATATAAAAGCCTAAGCGACCATCGCAACGGTATGGACAACCAAACAGGCTGTGTGGGGTGACTAGGCAGGCAGGGGGGTTAGTGAGGGGCAACCAAACGACCGAGCAGCAGGCTGCGTGGGGCAACCAGGCTGTCAGGGGGGTTAGTGAAGGGCAACCAAATGACTGAGCAGCCTAAGCGACCATCGCAACTGAATGGATGACCAAACAGGCTGCATGGGGTGACCAGGCTGGCAGGAGGGTTAGTGAGGGACGACTAAACGACTGAGCAGCAGGCTGTATGGGGCGACTAGACCGGTGGGGTGGCAGTTGGGGGTGACCAGGCTGGCAGGGGGGGCAGTAAGGGGTGACAAGGCCATCGGGGCGGCAGTTGGGGGTGAGCAGGCCAGCAGAGGGGGGCAGTCAGGGTCGAGCAGGCTGGTGCAGGGAACAGTTGGGGGCGAGCAGGCTGGTGGCGGGGCAGTTGGGGGCGATCAGGCTGGGGGGGCAGTTGGGGGTGAGCAGGCCAGCAGGGAGGTGCAGTTGGGAGTGAGCAGGCCAGCAGAGAGGGCAGTTGGGAGCTAGCAGGCTGGCAGGGGGGCAGTTGGGGGCAAGCAGGCCAGCAGCGGGGGGGGGGGGGTAGTTAGGGGTGATCAGGCCAGAAGAGAGGGGCAGTTGGGAGTGATCAGGCAGGCAGGGAGGTGAGCGGTTAGGAGCCAGCAGTCCCAGATTGTGAGAGGGATGTCTGAGGGGTCCTGGATTGGAGAGGGTGAAGGCTGGGCTGAGGGGACCACCCCCCACCCCCCACCCCCGTGCATGAATTTCATGCACCGGGCCTCTAGTATTACATATAAATCTTAAATCATAGCTAGCTAGCTCTCATAATGGTCTATACAGTGAAAACAAATAATAATAATAATAATAATAATAATAATAATAATAATGCTCTATACAGTGATGAGTAGACGTGGTGTGGTCTTAAAATAGTTAGCATTTCTTCCTGGTGACTATGATTTTCCCCAGGAGTTGGTTTGTTATTTTGGAACATACAACATTGGGAGGATAAAGAGAGGCCAAGAGACTTCTTTGAGTGTGCAGAGTTGAATCCACATTTCCCATAGAATGAAGAAAAGTTCTTTGGTATAATCCACAAAATTATATCAGTTATTTATGCAGTATTGCCATGAATCTACACACATTTTATATATATTCAAAAATTTTGTTTGAATTTTATGGCCAATGAAAAACTTAAAGAAAACCATAAAGTCTTCTTAATTTTGTTTATTTATTATTTATTTTTTCATGTTTTGTTATGTCCTTTTAAATATCTTTTATATGTTGTGATTTTATCTTTTTTTATAGCAAAATTGCCTTATGGCCAATTAGTTATGCAGCAAAAATGCTTTTGGCAAGGATATCTACAGCAAAGATGCTTATGGCAAAGTACCTAGAAGCAGTTCTGTCACTTGCTTTCAAAGAGCTTTTAAGTGCTAGATTCAGTCTTCCATTACCCTCCTACTAACTAGTTATGTGATTAGGTAAGATCATCAAATTCTTTAGGCTCTGGTGCTTTCTGAGCTTGGTAGATAAGAACAGAGGATTTGAAGTTAGTCAAAAGTGACTTCAGATGTGGATTTTACCATTTTTCATTTCTGTGAGTTGAGGAAAGTTGAACTCTTTTGAGCTCAATTTTCTCCACTGTAAGACAAAGATAAAAATATCTTAGAGTTTCTCTGAGACTTGCATGAGAAAATATTTCTAAAATAAGAAAATTCCTATTGTATAGCAGGGATTCAATAAATGGTGACAGCCCAGCTGGCGTGGCTCAGTGGTTGAGTGTCTACCTATGAACCAGGAGGTCATGGTTTGATTCCCGGGTTGTAGGCTCAATCCCCAATAGGGGTTGTGCAGGAGGCAGCCGATCAATGATTCTCTCTCATTATTGATGTTTCTATCTCTCTCCCTCTTCCTTCCTCTTTGAAATCAATAAAATATATTTAAAAAATAAATGGTGACAATTGTTATTAGTTATAATTCTGTAATTCTTTCCTTCCCTCCCTCTTTTTCATCCTTCTTTCAATAGGTATTTTATTTTTTAATGTGAGAAGTCTTGAGAATACTTCATCTTAATAAAGGTTATACACACATTCCCCTGAAGAATGAGAATTCTCACTGGGAAGATGGACTCATAAAAAGAGTCCTGGTGTCATTTACACCAGCTGCAATAACAGGCATGTGTACAGGAGGGCACTCATCCACAAGGCAAGCTGAGGAGAGATGCAGCCAGAGTCCACACAGCCCTTTCAGAATTTTATGGCCAATGAAAAACTAGAGGTGGCACACAGGGATGCAGTTGACAACAGCACTTCCTGACTTGAAGTCCTGCAGGTGAGCTCTTTATGAAGTGTATCTTGAGACCTGGTGATGTCAATTTAGGCCTTGAGGTCAGATACACCCTGATGGTGTCAAACTCCTGGGAAGAATTAGTTCAGGTGGTCCGCTGCTCAGGTTTATGACCCAGGCCTTCTAAAAATGACAAAAGGTTACCATAAGGTCAACAGGCAAATGGCCAAATGGTCTCTGATAGGCTTCCTCTAACAGCCTGTAAAATTCAATTGATCTTTGTTGATTAAAAGACAAATATTTTCTTAACTTGCAACCTAAGGCCTGTATTCTAATGATTAGAGCCTGTTTCCCAACTTCAGAGAACTCTTAGGCAGCATTTGATTGTACCAGCAACACAAGTTAAACCAAGATGGACTCTCCTTAAAGTTCACCTTTGAACTAAACTGTTCCATTTCCTATTTAAGTCAGAATCAGTGTTGATTTTGGTGGTCTTTTAAGTAAACGTAAATTATTCTTTCTGCCTCTTCTAAGTCAGAAGTATCTTCCTGCTATATCCAAGCATGCTGACACTGGTGCAGATTTATGTATATGAAATAAAAACAGGGTTGTCCATATGGGTCACGGTGAGTGTGTCTGTTTGTCTAATTGCTTGTAAGCACTGTGCATATATGGTGTCCACCTTAGACTGTCCATAGTAACTACAACTCCAGTATTCTCTCTATGAATTCTCTAACAGAGTTCTCTCTGTAGAACAGCACTGGGGTGTTTCTGTTGATAGCGGCAGGTACTTGAGGGAAAGAAATTTGTCTTTCATGTTTCTGTTTCCTTGAGAGCACCTTGCAGATGGTTCTTTTTCCACTCACTGCTCAGTGAATACCGACAGGCAGAATTTCCTCAGGGCAAAATGGGGATAACAAGTTTGCTGCCTCTGCAGCCTGTATTTCTTCTTGAGACTCCAAAGAAGAAATTGAACTTCATTGAACCTGAAGCTTCATTCTTTTACCATTCAGACAGTTTCTTCAAGTTGTCTCAGTATCCACAGCTCAGAGGGAAATGTGGATGCCTGCCTGTTGGTGACTGCTAGGGTTTTATTGGTTTGAGAGATCCTGCCATCTCTATCAGGCTTTGGAAGATATGTGCTCTTGTTGAAGCTGAGTTTCAAAGTATTCTCTGGCTGCTTCACCAGTATATGAAGTATAGTTCAGGGAGAGATATTTTCCTTCTCTCTTAGAGCTGATTACCAGTTCTGAGTCAAGTGATTCCTTTGAAAAGGATAACTGGCTACTGCAGACAGTGGTCCAGATGTATAAGCCCAGGCAAAAACAAGCATTGCATCCAAAATTCTGATAACAAGTTAAGCCAATTTAAGTTTATTTACTCATTCTTCACTGAGCCATCATTTGAACCCTATGAAAAAAGTTGAGAATATTAATTACAGGTTAAGATAGTAGTAGCATCTTCTTTATGTTTCCTTTCGTGTCAAAACAGACACTGTATGTAAATCTATCCCTTCCTATAGTGTTTCAATGTGCATTATCTCACTTTATTTTCAGAGCAACATTACCAGCAATAAATTCTATGGGGATTTAATTTTGCTTGGTGGTTTCAGTTCCAGGAAGGCTTCAAACAGAAGGTGGAATTTGGGTTGACCCTTGCAGGAGGAGGCATGAAATGTGCTTTGCAGTGTGAGGATTGCCTCTCTCTACATCTAAGGGGTGTTGCCCCAAACACAGTGCTGTTGATGCCAATGCAAGTGCATGGACCATGCCTTTCTCTTCCTGCCCTTTTTCCTTATGGATGTGCCATGGCCTTTCCTCTGACTACAACAGTCCTGTCCCCAGGCCTCTTTCCATACGGAGCAAGGCAGAGGGTTATGTGGGGCACTGCTTAGACTGGGAGGCCAGAGACTTAAAAATCTAACCCTAATTTGCCATAGCTGTATGAAATTTGACTCTTTTATCCATTAAAAGAAGGAGAGTGGTTGACAAGATGATCTCTTAGGTGACTTCTTTTAGTGTAGGACTGTTTACAGAGATGAGGACAGGATTAGGGAAGGATGTTGAGGCACCCAGGGACCTGCAATAACAGAGGCCTGTACCACACCTGAAGGGGAAAGGCGTTCTGACAGCTGGATGAGAGGGAGCCTTGTAGGAAGGGTCACTGGCAGGAGCTGTGCCTGTGGAGGGGGACAGCCACTGCCATAAATGCCCTAGTCAGGAAGAGGTGAGAGGAATGAATTCCATGACCTTGCTCCTTTCCTGTCCTCCAAGCTCCCACTAACACCTCCCACTGGCCAAACCCAACAGAAGCCAGAGTACAGAGGAGCCCGGGTGATGCACATGGCAGGGCTCAGTCTCCCGGGACACAGAGCAGAATGACTTTCAGTGGGTCAAGGGGCAGATGGAGCATATCCCCCAGGCTTTTTTACGCACCCCACCCCTTTTATCCCTCCATAAATGTGCAATCCATAAACGTGAATTTGAAGAAGATGTGTAGCAAGGTACTTGTCATGAAGTCACGGTGGAGAATGGGGTTGGATGGATAAGCCTCAGGTCCCCTGTTCTGTTCCCCACTCCTCACAAGAGACTGTGTCTGCCTTGCAAAGCTACAATTTCCGACCTTGAGCAAGAGGTATGTGAGAGAGTCCATGGTGTGCACATCTGTGAATCACTAGTCAATGAAAACAGAAAAGGGAAAAGGCAGATACTTTCTACTCAAGTCTTTAGTGCTCATGATGCAGTGGCTGCTGAGATCGGATTTAATCCCACTCTAATCATGGTAGGAAGTGGTGGCCTATGAGGTATTATCTGGGTGATTCTAGGATAGATGTCCCTCTTCCCAAACACCTTCGACATACAACTCTCCCCATCTACTCCCACCTCTTATTCTCCCTCCCCTCTACTTCTATAAAGTCCCATATTATTATCTCCCTTAAGGAAGAGCACCTGAAGGTTCCTATTAACATGCATAGATGCTAGGTCACATGGGGTCACAGATTAGCAAATGTTCAAATCTGGAGCATGAAGGGTATTGATTAGTGAGACACTACCTGATGTGCTGTGGATAGAGAAGGACACAGGCAGGGACACCACAATTGGGAAGGAGAGGCAGATATTATACCTCCGCCTCAGGGGATCCAGGACAATAAGGCACTTGACTCTCAAGGGACAATGGGATGAGGAGATCAGGGACAGAGAGGAGCTTTGACAGGATGAGTCTCCTGAAACTCCACTGGGCCCAGCTATTCCATGGCCATGTAACTCACAGGGACACAGTCCAGCAGTGGGGTGTCTGAAACTGAGCCCAAAGGAGCAAACACATGTCTGTTCACCCTCATCTCTGAGTCAGTCACCTTTCGGGTTTCGTAACCCCGTGCCCTCCAGTGTCCCTTGAATCTGCCTCACTCATGTTATTTTGTGATGAGCATCTTTCCTCTCCTTTCAGGACACATTTGAGGATAAACAAACAGGAGGTCTGTGAGCGTCCCTCAAACTCATGTGCTTCAGCATCACATGGGGCGAGCACATGGGGCTTGGGCAACTTGCCCCTCAAATGGCATGTGCTCATCTCAGGGTTCCACTGTGAGGTGAAATTAGGAAGCAAAGCAACACATGAGAACCTTGTGCTTACCTGAGATTGTCTGTGCATGCTTGTGTGCGTGTGCATCTGAAGGGGAAACAAAGATCTTTGGACTTCACATATATAACTAGTGTCTTTTCAGGTTACAATTTGACATATGACCAATTTTTTAAATTCTTTTTTGTTATAGCAAAAAAGTATTGTAATTTCAATACCATATTTTTTAAAAAGATTTTTCAAAATTCTTTTTTTGGGAGAGGAAGGGAGGGAGGGAGGGAGAGAGAGAGAGAGAGAGAGAGAGAGAGAGAGAGAGAGAGAGAGAGAGAGAGAGAGAGAGATGTGAGTGTGGAACATTGATTGGCTGCTTCCTGCACCCACACAGGGACACAGGGATTGAGTCCACAACCCAGGCATGTGCCTTGGCCAGGAATTGAACCAGCAACCCCTTGGTGCATGAGACAATGCCCAACCAACCAGCAACCTCTTGGTGCATGAGATAACGCCCAACCAACTGAGTCACACAGGACAGGGCTCAATATCATATTAAAAAAATTGTAACCTATTAAAATTAACAGAATAGTAATGAGCTAATTACACTGAAGTTGCTAAGTGTTGGCATTCTGCTCTATACATCCCTGTTGTGGTCTTATGAAATACAGAATTCTAGAATCGCTTGATTTGTTAATGCTAAACTTTTTATTTACAACTATGATTTATAAATGCTAACCTTTACCTGAGTTTAAATGCAGTTTATTTTTCTGCTTATTTATATATGTAATTCTTGAGATAACATTTATAAACCAAAAGCTACAAATTTTTAATTTAGTGTCTGGATTTATAGATCTCTGACTTCATTAACTTCTTGATTTATAAACAATCGACCAAAAGTCCCAGTTGATAAACGCAAAATCTTCTGCTGGATTAATGCATCTAACCAAGAGCCCTACTATAAATCACTGTCATGTTTGCAAATGTTCCCATTAGTTAGTGCTTTGGCTGTCTGATTTGAAAACACCTTCACTCTTTACTATTTAATCCTGATTTATCTTTTTAATATATGGCACATTCTGATAATTTGTTACTACCAAGTACTGATTTATAAGTCACTGTAATAAATTTTATAACATAAATTTTAAAAGCTTTGAGTTAGGTACACTATATTTTTGAAAGCTTTATGGCTGAAAAACAATTCTCAGAAGCAAGAAGTAAATTTTACATGCTACAAAACAAAACATAGAGTGTCGGTCGTAAAGTGTTTGTCTTTTCTCTATGTACTGGCTCTCCACCCCCTGCATTAAGATTTCCCTTTTTAACCAAGTGTGTACAGTTGTTGGCTGGACCTAAGCAGAAATATGAGTGTCTGAGCTGAACAGATTGATATGATTACAGTGTACTAAGCCTCTTGCTGAACGGGGGAGGATCTGTAGGTGTTATCTTGGTTGTCTCTTATGTCTGGGCTTTTCGTCTGCTGGGGACACACTGGTGCACCTTTGGTCTTAAATCCCTGCTTGGGGAGCTCGAATACTTGCTGAGCAGACTGTTAATTACATATCTGTTGAAGTTATTTATTGTTTCCCTGGCTAAGGGCTGAGGGACTGATGTTTATCAGTTTTATGCCCTTGCCTACGGGGGACTGGACTACTGCCCACAGTGAGAGAGAATTGCTCCCATAGGGGATCAGGGCAAGGCCTGAGGGCACTGTGTAAGGATTAGCATTTTAAAATGATAATATTCTCAGAGATGTTATGCCCAATAAAGAAAATGGATATTTTCCTCCTGTTTATATCAAAGCTAGCATATCTGTATGGTTTACTTTGTTCCTTAGGTTCATGTGGTTTACTTTTATACTTTTCTGAAGGGGATGGGTTTACTACAAAAGTTTTTTATCTTCCCAAATTTTCAAGAGCTGAAAACAATCTAAAGTGGGTAATTAACAGCATTTTGGGTCAACTATCAAACAGCAGACAGAAATTGTACCCTGTAGTTTTTATGTTACCCTGATATTTATAGGGATCTGGGCAATTTTTTGCAAAAAAAAAAAAAATATGGTTGGAAAATTTACAATATATCAGTTAAGTTTGACCATAAAGCATTTTTCAATAAAGTATTTTTAACAACACAATTTTTAGAATAAAGTAGTAAATACATTTTTATTAAAGACTTCCTTTGGAGACATCTCTGAGCCAGGCATTTGGACTGGAATGGGGCATGTGGAGGAACAAAGACAATGTTCTAGATGTTCAATACATGGCTTGTGTCTTCAAGAGCAAGTCAAGGAAGCAAGGCAAGATTCAAATCCAAAATAGTTAATAAGTGACACAAGATTTTTACTGGGAGATCCAGGGCTTACCTAGGTTTCCCTACTCAGTAGCTGTGTGAGCCACTATAAATCACATCAGCCTTTCAGTGTCTTATTTCCTCTACTGCACATAGAGAAGAGTTAACAAATATTCATTGAGTACCTTTTATTAGCCAGGCACTGTCAAAACTATTGGAGAATGAATAATCAATTAAACAAAAATCAACTTAATAGAATTAAAATCTAGAAGAGAAGGGAGGAATTTCTATAACTAATGTCAAAAAATTTAACTGAGTAAATTTTAAGATCTAATTGGCTTTATTAAGTGATTCATGAATCAGGCAGCATCTTATCTAGCAAATAGAAGGGCACTCCTAGGGGTTACACAAAATGAAAGACTTTTTTTATTAATTTAAATTCTTTATTGCTTAAAGTATTACTTGAGTCTCCTTCCCCCCCCCCATTGACCTCTCCCCGGCCACCCCCAGCCCCCCAGCAAAAGCCCTCACCCCCCTACTCTCTGTGTCCATTGGTCATGCTCATAAGCATGCATACAAGTCCTTTGGTTGATCTCTTAGCGCCCGCCCCCCCCTCCGCCTCTCCGCCTTCCCTCATAGGTTGTACAATCTGTTTGATGCTTCTGTGTCTCTGGGTCTATTTTTGTTCATCAGTTTATGTTGTTCATTATATTCCACAAATGAGTGAGATCATGTGATATTTATCTTTCTCTAACTGGCTTATTTCACTTAGCATAATGCCTTCCAGTTCCATCCATGCTGATGCAAATGGTAAGAATTCCGTTTTTTTTTTTGTTTTTTTTTTTTTTTTTTTTTTTTTTTACAGCAGTGTAGAATTCAGTTGTGTAGATGTACCACAATTTTCTAATCCACTTGTCTGCTGATGGGCACTTAGGCTGATTCTAAATCTTAGCTATTGTAAATTGTGCTGCTATAAACATAGGGGTGCATATATCCTTTCTGATTGGTGTTTCTGTTTTCTTGGGATATATTCCAATAAGTGGGGTTACTGGGTCAAATGGAAGTTGCATTTGAGGAAACACCATACTGTTTTTCCATGGTGGCTGCACCAGTCTGCATTCCCACCAGTAGTACAAGAGGGTTCCTTTTTCTCCGCATCCTCGCCAGCACTTGTTCTTTATTGATTTGCTGATGATAGCCATCTGACAGGTGTGAGATGGTACCTCATTGTTGTTTTGATTTGCATATCTCAGATGATTAGTGACTTTGAGCATGTTTTCATATGTCTCTTGACCTTCTGTATTTTCTCTTTTGAAAGGTATATACACTGAGTGGCCAGATTATTATGACCTCTGAATGCATAATAATCTGGCCACTCAGTGTGTGTGTGTGTGTGTGTGTGTGTGTGTGTGTGTGTGTGTGTGTATATATATATATATATGGGGCCTGGTGCATAAATTCGTGCATGGGTAGGGTCTGGCCAGCCTGGCCAGGGGGAGGGGACATGGGCAGTTGGCTGGCCTGCCTGTTGGTCAAACTCCTGGTCAAGGGGACAGTTTGCATATTAGCCTTTTATTATATAGGATATACACTGAGTGGCCAGATTATTATGCATTCAGAGATCATAATAATCTGGCCACTCAGTGTATTTAGGTCCTTTGCCCATTTTTTATTGGATTGTTTACCTTCCTTTTCTTAAGTTGTAGGAGTTCCCTATAAATTTTGGAAATTAGGCCCTTATCGGCTATAACATTGGCAAAGATATTCTCCCATGCAGTGGGCTTTCTTGTTGTTTTATTGATGGTTTCTTTTGCTGTGCAGAAGCTTTTTATTTTGATGTAGTCCCATTTGTTTATTTTCTCTTTAGTTTCCATTGCCCTAGGAACTGTATCAGTATAGATATTGCTACAACATATGTCTGCTATTTTGCTGCTTATGGCTTCTTCTAAGGTTTTTATGTTTTCCCATCTTATGTTTAAGTCCTTTATCCATTTTGAGTTTATTTTTATGTAAGATGTAAGTTGGTGGTCTAGTTTCATTTTTTGCAAGTATCTGTCCAATTTTCCCAACATCATTTATTGACGAGACTGTCATGACTTCATTGTATGCTCTTGCCTCCTTTGTCAAATATTAATTGAGCAAAATGGCTTGGGTCAAATTCAGTGTTTCTGTTTTGTTCCATTGGTCTATATGTCTGTTCTTGTGCCAGTACAAAGCAGTTTTGAGAACAGTGGCTTTGTAATACATCTTGACCTCTGGTATTGTGATCTCTCCAACATTGCTCATCTTTCACCAGATTGCTGCAACTATTCGGGGTCATTTTTAATTCAGATGAATTTTTGGAGAGTTTGTTCTAGGTCTTTGAAATATGCCGTTGGTACTAGTATTTTAATGGGGATTGCACTGAATCTATAAATTGCTTTGGGTAGTATGGACATTTTAATGATGTTGATTCTACCAATCCATGAACACAGTATATTCTTCCATTTGTTTATGTCTTTCTCTATCTCTTTTTTCAGGTCCTATACTTTTCTGAATATAGGTTCTTACTTCCTTGGTTAAATTTATTTCTAGGTATATTAATTTTTTTGTTGCAATGGTAAATGGCATTGTTTTTTTCTTTTAGTTTCTCTTTCTATGAGTTCATTATTGGTGTATAAAAAAGCCATAGATTTCTGGGTGTTAATTTTGTATCCTGCTACATTGCCGAATTCATTTATTCAGTCTAGTAGTTTTTTTATGGTGGCTTTAGGGTTTTCGATGTACAATATCATGTCATCTGTGAAAAATAACAATTTTACTTCTCCTTTTCCAATTTGGATGCCTTTTATTTCTTCTTTTTTAAAAAATATATTTTATTGATTTTTTTTACAGAGAGGAAGGGAGAGGGATAGAGAGTTAGAAACATCGATGAGAGAGAAACATTAATCAGCTGCCTTCTGCACATGCCACACTGGGTATGTGCCTGCAACCAAGGTACATGCCCCTGACTGAAATCAAACCTGGGACCCTTGATTCCGCAGGCCAACGCTCTAGCCACTGAGCCAAACCAGTCAGGGCTATTTCTTCTTCTTGTCTGATTGCTATGGCTAGCACTTCCAGCACTATAGTGAACAGGAGTGGTGAAAGTGGGCATCCCTGTCTTGTTCCTGTTCTTAGGGGAAATGGTTTTAGTTTTTGCCCATTGAGTATGATGTTGGCGGTAGGTTTGTCATATAAGGCTTATATTATGTTGAGGTATGATCCCTCTATTCCCACTTTGCTGAGGGTTTTTATCAGAAAAGGGTGTTAGATTTTGTCAAATGCCTTTTCTGCATCAATTGATATAATTATGTGATTTTTGTCTCTCAATTTGTTTATGTGAAGTATCATGTTTATTGATTCGCAGATATTATAATAGCCTTGCATCCATGGAATAAATCCCACTTGTTCATGGTGTATGATCTTTCTAATGCAATGCTGGATCCGGTTTGCCAGAATTTTGTTGAGGATTTTAGCATCTATGTTCATCAGGGATATTGGTCTGTAATTCTCTTTCTTTGTAGTGTCTTTATCCGGTTTTGGAATTAGGGTTATGCTGGCTTCATAGAAAGAGCTTGGAAGTGTGTCTTCCTCTTGAATTTTTTGGAATAGTCTGAGGAGGATAGGTTTTAGTTCTTCTTTAAATGCTTTGTAGAACTCCCCTGTAAAGCCGTCCGGACCAGGGCTTTTGGTTGCTGGAAGATTTTTTTATTACTGTTTCAATTTCATCAGTAGTTATTAGTCTAATCAGGTTTTTTATTCTTTCTGATTGAGTTTTGGAAGGTAGTATTTTTCTAGGCATATGCCCATTTCATCTAGATTGTCCAGTTTGTTGGAGTAGAGTTGCTCGTAGTATTTTTTTACAATCCTTTGTATGTTTGTGGGGTTGGTTGTTACTTCACCTCTTTCCAAAATGGAAGACTTTTATATGAATAAGGGTGGGTCAAGGAAGCTGTTAAGAAAGAAAGCATTATTTTTAGAGCAGGAACCATATGGGGGGAAAGGAATGGCAGGAGTTTTTATCATGCAGATCGCCTCTTCTATTCAATGAGGCATGGAGAGCTCCCAAGTGACAGATTACCTCACTGATTTTGACCAGAAAATTCCAGACCAGTTGATATGTTTCTGGGAGAGGTTGGAACAGCAATTATGTCAGGTATTAAATTTAGGTTTGATATCATGGGTTTTAGCACAAGTGATGCCATTTTGGGCCTGTGGTTTTCTCTTTAACACTAATAAGGTCATTTATGTTAGAAAAGTTTAAATATTATAGACAAGGAGAAAAATACCTAAAGTCCCTTTTAGCCCTGTAGTATTAGTGATTTTGTGATAGATGTTTATAAATCCATAAGTAGTGAATGTTATGAACGTTGCTGTTACTTGTTCCATTTACTCCACATAAAAAAATTACCTTTACACACAAAAATTACATACACAAAACATCCCTCCTACTTTCAAAATATTTTTTTCAGAATCTTATTGTTAAAGTAGGTAGTTATTGCATAGACTTAGTGTTTCAAACAGGATAGAGAGGGAAAAAGAAAATAGTCTCAAAAATAAAATAAAGAAAAGTAATATTTGTTATTTATTTTTTTGCATGTCAGAAAAATGGCACTGCTGTCTATGCTCTACTGCTATTTCAATACTAGACTTGATCATGATGGACAAGCAACCTGGTCACATTGTTACTGGACTGGGCCAGTAGTTGTCAGCCAAAAGACAACTCCAAGATGATATTATGAGAAAGAACTTTATTGTGAGCCAGCAAGCAAGGACACACTCAGGGTCACTTCCCAAATCTGCATGTCCCTGAACAAAGGATCGGATTCATCTTTATTCAGGGAAGTCATGTATAAACATCAAGGTAAACTTCATCATTGTATATATAGGTGGGGACATTCCTGCTCTTGTGCAGTTAGAAAACATGCATATATATGTATGTGTGTGTATATATATATATATATATATATATATATATATATATATATATATATATAATGTTCAAAAATGATGGAAAATCTCCTCCCCCTGAGGGGAGATTTTAGTATTATAATGAAGGTATAATGAGAAAAATTCATGAGGATGTCACTAGAGGGTCCTCTAAGCTTTGGATGGCCTTAGCTGGTTTCAGCCTTATCAAACCTCTGGTTCTGCAAAACATCCTGGGCTTGTTCCTGAAAAACAGCTCTGGCAGCTATTAATGTTATGGATGGTACAGGTATAAAAGAAAGTTTAACTAATGAAGTCTCTGCCTTTCTTTTAAACATTTAGCAAATTAATAGAATATGGTTACACAAACCTTATAAAATCTAGGGTAGTCTAAGTGGGTTTAATTTAATAAAATTATGAACTGTACATAAAAGTTAGCCTATGCTAGGATATCTGTTAGGTTAGATTACAACATTGTTGTTACACCTTGAAACATGAATTAATTTGGTAGAATAACCAGGAACTGGGTTTTCTACCTTGAACAAGATTTTAGGGCAACAATAGGAACATGCAGTGATGTCCCGAAAGAGCAGCAACTGACCCAAGAAGTGTTGTCCTCTTGAGCAGTTCCTGGCATTGAAGATAGCCATGTGAGTAATAGGCAGGGGTAGGCAGAAGTAGGTTTACAGTTGTGAGAATGCAAAACAGTTTATTCTTGTACTAGAGGCCCAGTGCATGAAATTCGTGCATGGCGGGGGGAGGTGTCCCTCAGCCCAGCCTGTACCCTCTCCAATCTGGGACCCCTTGAGGGATGTCCGACTGCCCTTAAACGGGCAGTCGGACATCCCTCTCACGATCCAGGACTGCTGGCTCCCAACTGCTCGCCTGCCTGCCTTCCTGATTGCCTCTAACCGCTTCTGCCTGCCAGCCTGATCACCCCCTAACCACTCCCCTGCCAGCCTGATTGATGTCTAACTGCTCTGCTGCCAGCCTGTTTTCCCCTAACTGCCCTCCCCTGCAGGCCTGGTCACCCCTAACTGCCCTCCCCTGCAGGCCTTGTCCCCCACAACTGCCCTCCCCTGCAGGCCTGGTCACCCCTAACTGCCCTCCTCTGCAGGCCTGGGTCCCTCCCAACTGCCTTTCCCTGCAGGCCTGGTTGCCCCCAACTTCCCTCCTCTGACAGCTTGGTCACCCCTAACTGCCCTCCCCTGCAGGCTTGATCGCCCCCAACTGCCCTCCCTTGCAGGCCTGGTCCCTCCCAACTGCCCTCCCCTGCTGGCCATCTTGTGGTGGCCATCTTGTGTCCACATGGCAGGATCTTTGACCACATGGGGGCAGCCATATTGTGTGTTGGAGTGATGGTCAATCTGTATATTACTCTTTTATTAGATAGGATAGAGGCCTGGTGCATGGGTGGGGGCCAGCTGGTTTGCCCTGAAGGGTGTCCCGGATCAGGGTGGGGGTTCCCTTGGGGCGTGGGGTGGCCTGGGCGAGAGGCCTGTGGTGGTTTGCAGGCCGGCCACGCCCCCTGCTGACCCAAGCAGAGGCCCTGGTATCTGGGGTTTATCTTCTACAATTGAAGCTTTGTAGCCTGGAGTGGAGCCAAGCCTTCTGCTTGCTCCGTGGTGGCAGCCATTTCTGTTGGGATTTATGTATCTTCTATAATTGAAAGTTTGTAGCCTTAAGCGAGGCCTGGGCCGGCCAGGGTGTGCGGAAAGCTTGGCTTCCTCCATCACCGGGGGCAACCCTAGCCTCCTGCTCTTTCCAGCTCCGTGGCTGCCGCCATTTCTGTTTGGATTTATGTATCTTCTATCATTGAAACTTTGTAGCCTTGAGTGGAGGCCTAGGCAGGCAAGGGCAGGTGGAAAGCTTGGCTTCCTCCATTGCCGGGGAAACCCAAGCCTCCCTCCTGCTCTCTGTGGCCGTAGCCATCTTGGTTGGGTTCATTTGCATATTCACTCCTGATTGGATGGTGGGCATGGCTGGTGGGCGTGGCTTGTTGGTGTAGCAGAGTGATGGTTAATTTGCATATTACTCTTTTATTAGATAGGATTATTATTTATTAATTATCTTATTTTTTATGTGTGTTACAACTGTAAACCTACTTTTGCCAACCCTGTATTTGAACTTTACAGACCTCTCTTGTGGTGCTTCCTCCTCTTTCACTGGAAGTTTTGGGATTGCCTTATTTACTGCAAATTTTATTTTCAAATTTTGGTCAATAAGGAGGAAAATAATAAAGTTAAGTAGTCAAAAGAAGTATTAAGAAAAGTATAATCATTCATATATACAGATAATATGAACAGTATAGATTCACTTCCAGTTGATTCAATCCTATTTACTCATTTAAAATATAAAATACATCCTAATTTGTCAAGAAGCTGACCACATTTTGCACCAGGAAAGAAACTTTGTTAGCTTTTGAACATGACTTCATATCTTGTCATAGGAAAAAAAACTTCCATAGAATCCATATGTAGTTATCACTATCAATTAACTAAAAATAGATTTAAAAAGTAACTGCTGCACATCATTAATTCACAAGCAATTAAAAGGAAATAAACCTTAAAACCGGGACTACTTGATACTAGCATAACTCCCCTACAGTGGTTTGTTTTCATCTCCTCCAATGCTTGTTCCAAGTGCAACAGGGTAGCTGGATCTGTCTGCAGAACTTTGGTGTTGCAATCTCCATTCTGATTAAGGTGTAGCTTTATAGTCACCGATGGTTTTATCTGTTGCCTGAGGCTTCTGCTTGAAAACTGTACATCTAATCCCCATTCAAGGCTGTGGTAACTGGGGAGGTCTGATGCCAGTTCACTCAGAATAGTTCTGATCTCCTTTCTGTTATCCAGATAAAGCTGAAGCAACAATATGTTCAATTCTTCCAAGAATCCCAGAACAAAAACAGAGTCTTGGAAATCCACTTCAGAAATCATGAGCTTTGAGCTTTCAGTGAACAGGTATATTAATCCTTCCAAGCCATGCTGGACAGTGTCACTACTCACAATGAGTTTTCTGGTGGCGCCCTCATAGATCTTGGTATTAGTGCCTCGCCGCAGGAACTCCACCGCAATCAGCCCAAAGTCGGCGACCACTGAGCTGTTCACTCGCTGCCGAAAGGCTAGGTGCTCCTTGTGCTCTTCGGACAAGTCCAGTAGCATCTTCGCTGGGCCGCCACCTTCCCTTCAGCGCAACCCCACCCTCGCCACTCTTGTCTTATTTGCTTGATTGCTTAGCACAATTTTCTTCAGTGCCTTGGAGATGCAATTGGCATGGATTTATACTCTCAAGTTTGGGTGTGTTCCAAATTCTATCACTGCTTTGCTATGATCATCAGGGGATTAACCTAATTATAATATTTTAAAAATATCTTGGTTCCTCTCACTGACACCAGAGAAAATTTCCCAATGGTAGCTTAATTGAGTAAAATAAATGTCCCTTCTTTACCTTGAAAATAGTAAACCTCAAATTAAAAATGAAGGAAAATGATTTTACACCTAAAGTTCTTCTGGACTGGTCTTTAATTAAGACCCCAATTACATGTGGGCATTGAAGTATTCATTTTATTCATACCCCATATTATCATTCTGCTTTTTCTTCTGCATTCAACACATTTATTAGACATGAGAGCTTTGAATATAATCATGCAAATATAAGCATGAAAACATAATTACTAAAATGATATAAAAAAAACACAATTCAGCAGGTGGATAACCTCTTTGATAAAAAAGAACAATAGTACCTAATAACGCTACCAGTTGGATATGAGAAATTCACTGCTTTCTGCAAATCTAAGAAGAAAGGGGCATTTTTAATTATTTAGTATATTGATGTTCAGGAAAAACAGATTAAAATCATCTCATTTTATGAGAATTTAATTCACTCTATATGTTGTCCTTCTCTACTACCTTTCCTATGAGGCCTGTTTAACTATAGATCTGTGTGAAAAATAGCAGCTTTCTCCCTTCCATTAGCATTTCTTCCTGCCACAACCATCTCATATACCCCACGCCTGGGCTAGTGACATCAGACTCATTTTAATTCAAGACTATGGTTATCCTGATGAAAGGCAGGACAGAGATATAAACAAAATGATGCCTGCCTTCTGATAAGATGTTTGTGGCAGAGACATGTACTTAGGTTTGGATGTGTCCTGTTCAAAATTTTAACAAATGAGTTCAGTGAATTCATAGAAAGGATGTAGATCTGTTAATTGTATGGATGATGCAGAAATGGAAGAGTCAGCTAATATAATAGATGATAGAATCATGTGTCCAAAAGATCTTGACAATTTAAATTTAAGATGATGCATTTAAATCTTGCAGGGATACATATAAAATTCTTCACTCAGGATAAAAACAATCAATTGCCTATATAATCAAGCTGGGAAAACCTTGATAATTTGTAGATTAAGTTAAAGCAACCACAACAATAACAACAACTGTAGCACAAAAGGAACCTGAAGTTTTAGTTGACTTCAAGTTCAATATGAGTCCCTAGTTGCAAGTCCACTGCCATGAAACTCAACTTTGGAAGCTGTGATGAAGCTAATATAGTAAAGGTATCTTTGGGGGATGAAATACAATCTATAATGATCCAGTAGGAAGTTCTTGCATTTTTTTTTAATGTATGACCTCCTGGATTGCACATACTTTATTTGTGTCAGGGGAATCCAGCAGGACTGGATACAAAAATATAAGAAACTAGAGGCCCGATGCATGGAATTCATGCAAGAGTAGGCCTTCCTGCCCCCTGCTGCTGGCACTGGCTTCCCTCTGGCACCCGGGTCCCAGGCTTCCCTAGCAGCCCCGGCTTCGTCCAGAAGGTCAGCGGAAGGATGTCCAGTCTAATTAGCATATTATGCTTTTATTATTATAGATTAGCATCAGAAATTCTGATTATATCAAATGCCTCACTTTGTTCATCTAATACTGGAACTAATAATAGCAAGCTTCCAGGGTTTGTATAGGGATGAGTTTGATAGAGTGGAAAAAATTGCATTAAAATCCAATATACTATCCAATGATAATTTTAAATTATGTCTTTCTATAGGTTTATCCTTAGTAGAGACATGCAAATATTTTAGTACACATAGGAAAACAGGATGTTTACACTCTCATATACTAGAGGAATATCAATGGACATAGGCAACTTGTACATATCCTTCAAATTTTTTAATGAATGATTTTAATCAAGAAATTCCATTTCTATTGGTTTTACCTACAGAAATATTCAAGACATATGCACAAAGATATATGTATAATCGTTTTTTTCTAACATTTTTTGTAGTGGTAAAACATTGGGAAATATTCAAAGTTTCATTCATTGGAAAATGTCTCAGAACTTTTAATAAATCATGGTATAGTAATACTATGGAATACTATGTAGTTTCTTTTTTATTACTTTTTTAAAATACATTTTTATTGATTTAAGAGAGGAAGGGAGAGGGAGAGAGAGAAATAGAAATTTCAATGATGAGAGAGAATCATTGATTGGCTGCCTCCTTCATGCCCCCCACTGGAGATCAAGCCCACAACCTGGGCATGTGCCCTCAATTAGAATTGAACCCGGGACCCTTCGGTCTGCAGGCTGATGCTTTATTGACTGAGCCAAACTGGATAGGGCTATGTAGTTTCTAAAAAGAATGAGGTATACTGAGAAATAATGATGCCCATGAAGAAAACCTGTTACAAAATATTGATCCAGTGTATGCAAAAATCAACTTTTATGACTGTGAAGAGTGCACATATTTTATATGTATGTGTGTATATAGAGGGTGAGGCAAAAGTAGATTTACAGTTGTTCGTATGGAAAATAATACAATAATTTATAAATAATAATACAAGAATAAACTATTTTGCATACTCACAACTATAAACCTACTTTTGCTCCACCCTGTCTGTATATGGCAGTCATGTATCCATGGAGCATGGAGCTTTCACATTTTGCAATCTTATATCAGCTTTTATTTGGGCTCTCTTCCAAGAGTGTTTTTATAGCTAACAGCTTTGGGAGATAGAAATAGTGTCTTCCTCCAGGATAGGAGGCATAGAACCGATGGTGTTTTGCTGTCCAGAATAAAAAAGATTATGTCTCCCTCAGAGTCTGCGCTGATTCACTAGCACCGCCCCACCCCCCTTTAAAAAATTGTGTTATTCTGGAGTCATGGTTCTTTATGAATTCAAATGTTACCTTTTGTTACTTCTGTATATATGTGTGTGAGAAGGTAGTAGTGACCAATTGTTCCACCTGAGGTGACAGAGGGAGTAAATCCTGAAATTCCCGCCATTTCATGAATAATGATTGCATTGGCATTACCTGTTTACATTCAGAGGGCAGAGCTAGAATAAATCATTGAGAGGAAGTCACAAAGAAGAGATCGATATAATTTAGATTATTAAAAGGAGACATTTTCAAATATTAAATGAAATAAGTAGATAATTTTCCTATTAGTAAATCACTATTGCTCACCTTATCCCAGGGTTTGTGTTCCTCATTATTGTTTCTTCAATAAAGTGTTATGATCTTCATCTGGTGGGTCAATACTTCATTGTGTTTAGAGTTCATTTGACTCTTCTCAAACTTGATTCTTCTATTC
This sequence comes from Plecotus auritus, assembly GCF_963455305.1. Classification (NCBI taxonomy): domain Eukaryota; kingdom Metazoa; phylum Chordata; class Mammalia; order Chiroptera; family Vespertilionidae; genus Plecotus; species Plecotus auritus. The sequence goes on from NC_137784.1 coordinate 27,675,701, forward strand.
CCCATGTCCTCACTCTTCACTCAAATGGTTTGGTTTCATCTGAGAAGCTCTATCTTTTTTATACATTCGTGTGTCTTTTCTTGGTCATAGAAGTGGGGCCAATGGGCAGTATTTAACATGAACATTTGGTGCAGCCTTTTGTATAGTTGAAATAGTAAACTAAACTTTTGCTGAGTATTTCTCCTATGGACCAAAGGATCATGGAGCCTGCCAGGTAGTCTAGATCATCGAGTAGTAGTGCTGTACTTTGAGGTTCAGGGCCAAAGCCCCATTGAATAATAAAGGATTTCTTTATTTCTGTGCCTCTTAGGTACCTTCCTTGGAAAGGTGACAGGGAAAATCTTGCTGAGCTAGGTAGGATGGAAGTAATTCTGTGTCCCTGGCCCAGCAATGTAATGCTATTCCTAACAGGATCCAAGTCATTTCTATTTCCCAACAAGTATTGACAGGAATATTGATGAAGATTATCTTCTATTGGTCCATAGAGGCTAGAGTGGGGGCCTTTTATGAAGTTTCTACAGAGTATCCTATTTATATAAGAATTACTTTTTGTATTATCTTCACATAACACAGATATTAGTAAAATTAAGATTGTGAAATGGAGGGAGGAATAAAATCTAAATGCTTATCTGTAAACACATGCATTTTATTTTATTTTTTACTTTTTTATTTATTTACATTTGGAATTTATTATGATATATGTAATGGTTGTCTAAAGAGACTTACATTTTTTCTTTTTTTCCCCACTTCTTTTTTCTTTATTGATTAAGGTATTACAAATGTGTCCTTATCCCCCCATTCCTCCCCCCACCCCCCGACCCATGCCCTCACACCCCTGGTGTCTATGTCCATTGGTTAGGCTTATATGCATGCATACAGCCCTTTGGTTGATCTCGCCCCCTTACCCCCACCCTCCCCTAAGTTCCCTCTGAGGTTTGAGCATCTGATCAATGCTTCTCTGTCTCTAGATCTGTTTTTGTTCATCAGTTTATGTTGTTCACTATAATCCACAAATGAGTGAGATCGTGTGATATTTATGTTTCTCTGACTGACTTATTTCACTTAGCATAATGCTCTCCAGCTCCATCCATGCTGTTGCAAATGGTAGGATTTCCTTCCTTTTTACAGCAGCATGGTATTCCATTGTGTAGATGTACCACAGTTTTTTAATCCACTCATCTGCTGATGGGAACTTAGGCTGATTCCAAATCTTAGCTATGGTAAATTGTGCTGCTATGAACATAGGGGTGCATATGTCCTTTCTGATTGGTGTTTTTAGTTTCTTGGGATATATTCCTAGAAGTGGGATCACTGGGTCAAATGGGAGTTCCATTTTTAGTTTTTTTAGGAAACTTCATACTGTTCTCCACAGTGGCTGCACCAGTCTACATTCCCACCAGCAGTGCAAGATGGTTCCTTTCTCTCTGCATCCTCTCCAGCACTTGTTGTTTGTTGATTTGTTGATGATAGCCATTCTGACAGGTGTGAGATGGTACCTCATTGTTGTTTTGATTTGTATCTCTCAGATGATTTATGACTTTGAGCATGTTTTCATATGTCTCTTGGCCTTCCTATGTCTTCTTTCAAAAAGTATCTATTTAGGGCCCTTGCCCATTTTTTGATTGGGTTGTTTGTCTTCCTTTTGTTGAGTTGTATGACTTCACTGTAAATGTTGGAGATTAAACTTTTATCGGAGATATCGTTGGCAAGTATGTTCTCCCATGCAGTGGGTTTTCTTGTTGTTTTGTTGATGGATTCTTTTGCTGTGTAGAAGCTTTTTATTTTGATGTAGTCCCATTTGTTTATTTTCTCTTTAGTTTCCATTTTCTTAAAAGCTGTGTCAGTGAAGATATTGCTTTAGCATATATCTGAGATTTTGCTGCCTGTGAATTCCTCTAATATTTTTATGGTTTCCCATCTTACGTTTAAGTCCTTTGTCCATGTTGAGTTTATTTTTGTGTATGGTGTAAGTTGGTGGTCTAGTTTCATTTTTTGTATGTGTCTGACCAAATTCCCCAGCACTATTTATTGAAGAGACTGCCTTGACTCCATTGTATATTCTTGCTTCGTTTGTCAAATATTAATTAAGCATAGTGGTTTGGGTCAATTTCTGGGTTCTCTATTCTATTCCATTGGTCTATATGTCTGTTCTTGTGCCAGTAACAGGCAGTTTTGAGAACAGTGGCTTTGTAATACATCTTGATATCTGCTATTGAGATCCCTCCTACTTTGTTCTTCTTTCTCAGGATCGCTGCAGCTATTCGGGGTCTTTTTTTATTCCAGATGAATTTTTGGAGAGTTCTTTCTAGATCTGTGAAATATGCTGTTGGTATTTTAATGGGGAGTGCATTGAATCTACACATTACTTTGGGTAGTATGGACATTTTAATGATGCTGATCCTACAAATCCATGAACACGGTATGTTCTTCCATCTGTTTATGTGTTCCTCTATCTCTTTTTTGAATGTCCTCTAGTTTTCTGAGTATAGGTCTTTTACCTTTTTAGTTAAGTTTATTCCTAGGTATCTTAATTTTTTTTGTGGAATGGTAAATGGGATTGTTTTTTTAATCTCTCTTTCTGTAAGTTTACTATTGGTGTATAAAAATGCCATAGATTTATTGACGTTAATTTTGTATCTTGCTACATTGCCAAATTCATTTAAGTCTAATAATTTTTGATGGAGTCTTTAGGGTTTTCTATGTACAGTATCATGTCATCTGTGAATAAGGACAATTTTACTTCTTCTTTTCCAATTTGGATTCCTTTTATTTCTTCTTCTTGTCTGATCACTTTGGCCAGCACTTCCAGTACTATGTTGAACAGGAGTGGTGAAAGCTGGCATCCCTGCTTTTCTCCTGTTCTTAAAGGAAATAGTTTTAGTTTTTGCCCATTGAGTATGATGTTGGCTGTAGGTTTGTCATACAAGGCTTTTATTATGTTGAGGTATGATCCTTCTATTCCCACTTTGCTGAGCGTTTTTATCAGAAAAGGGTGTTGGAATTTGTCAAATGCCTTTTCTGCATCAATTGATATAATTATGTGATTTTTGTCTCTCAATTTGTTTATGTGATGTATCACATTTATTGATTTGTGGATATTGTACCAGCCTTGAATCCCTGGAATAAATCCTATATGGCCATGGTGTATGATTTTTCTAATGTAATGCCGGATCCGGTTTGCTAGAATTTTGTTGAGGATTTTAGCATCTATGTTCATCAGGGATATTGCCCTGTAATTCTCTTTCATTGTATTGTCTTTATCTGATTTTGGGATTAGGGTAATGCTGGCTTCATAGAAAGAGCTTGAAAGTGTGTCTTCCTCTTTAATTTTTTGGAATATTCTGAGAAGGATTGGTTTCAGTTCTTCTTTGAAAGTTCAGTAAAACTCCCCTGTGAAGCCATCTAGTCCAGGGCTTTTGTTTGCTGGAAGCTTTTTGATTACTGTTTCAATTTCATAAGTAGTTATCGGCCTATTCAGGTTTATTCTTCCTGATTGAGTTTTGGAAGGTTGTATTTTTCTAGGAATTTGTCCATTTCATCAAGGTTGTACAGTTTTTTGGAGTAGAGTTGTTCATAGTATTTTTTCAGAATCTTTGTATATCAGTGGGGTCAGTTTTTACTTCACCTCTTTCATTCTGATTTTGTTTATTTGGGTCCTCTCTCTTTGCTTCTTGGTGAGCCTGGCTAGAGGTTCATCAGTCTTGTTTATCCTTTCAAAGAACCAGCTGTTGGTTTCATTGATCTTTTGTATCTTTTTTTTGGTCTCTATGTCATTCATTTCTGCTCCGATCTGTACCATTTCTTTCCTTATGCTCACTCTGGGCTTTTCTTGTTGCTCTCTTTCTAATTCTTTAAGTTGCAAGGTTAGATAATCTATTACTAGTTTTTCTTTTTCTTTTTTTTGAGGTAGGCCTGTAGAGCTATGAACTTCCCTCTCAGGTCTGCTTTCATTGTGTCCCATAGATTTTGAATTGTTGTGTTTTCATTGTCATTTGTTTCCAGGATGCTTTTTATTTCTTCTTTGATCTCTTTGGTAACCCAATCATTGTTTAATAGAATGCTATTCAGCTTCCAAGTGTTTGGATTTTTGTGATTGTTTTTATTGTAGTTAATTTCTAGTTTTATGCCATTGTGATCTGAGAAGATGCTTGTTATGATTTCTATCCTTTTGAATTTAAAGAGACTTTGCCTGTGTCCTAATATGTGGTCTATCTTTGAAAATATCCCTTGTGCACTGGAGAAGAATGTATATTCTGTAGCTTTGTGGTAAAATGTTCTGAAGATGTCAGTTATGTCCATCTGATCTAGTGAGTCATTTAGGATTTCTTTTTCTTTGCTGATTTTTTGTTTAGAGGATTTATCCAGTGGTGTCAGTGGGGTATTAAAGTCCCTTACTATGACTGTATTGCTATCGATCTCTCCCTTAATATCTTCCAGAAGTTGTTTTTTGTATTTGTATGCTCCTGTATTGGGTGCATATATGTTTACCAGAGTTATTTCTTGTTGAATTGATCCCTTTAGTATTATGTAGTGGCCTTCCTTATCTCTTGTTATGGCCTTTACTGTGAGGTATATTTTGTCAGATATGAGTATCGCAACCCCAGCTTTTTTCTCATTTCCATTTGCCTGAAAAAAATTTTTTCCATCCCTTCACTCTCAGTCTGTGTGAATCCTTTGTTTTGAGGTGGGTATCTTTTATTTTATTTTTTTTTAATTAAGGTATTATATGTGTACATATCTTACCATTGCCCCCCCCCCCCAGGAGGTGGGTATCTTGCAGACAGAAAATATATGGGTCGTGTTTTCTTATCCATTCAGCTACCCTATGTCTTTTGATTGGAGCATTTAATCCATTTACGTTTAATGTTATTATTGATAAGTACTTGTTTGTTGTCATTTTATTCTTAATGTTAGTGTTTCTTCTTGCATTTCGGTTTCTTCTTTTTACAGCAGTCCCTTTAGCATTTCTTGCATTGCTGGATTGGTGGTAATAAACTCTCTTGGCCCTTTTTTATCTGTGAAGCTCCTGACTCCACCTTTAATTTTGAATGATAGCCTTGTTGGGTATAGTATTCTTGGGTTCAGTCCCTTGCTTTGTATCACTTTGTATATTTCATTCCATCCCCTTCTAGCCTGGTGTGTTTTTGTTGAGAAATCAGTTCATATTCTAATAGGAGATCCCTTGTAGGTAACTTTCTGTCTCTCTCTGGCAGCCTTTAAGACTCTTACTTTTTCGTTAGTGTTCGCCAATTTAATTATGATGTGTCTTGGTGTCGGACTTTTGGGATTCATCTTTTTTGGGACTCTATGTGCTTCTTGGACTTGTGTAGTTTTTTTTCTTGCCAATATCAGGAAAGTTTTCTGTAATTATTTCTTCAAACAGGTTTTCTATTCCTTGCTTCTCTTCCTCTCCTTTTGGTACTCCTATTATGGAGATGTTGTTTCATTTTGTGTTGTCCCAAAGCTCCCTTAGGCTCTCCTCTTGCTTTTTAAATTTTCTTTCCAGTTGCTGCTATGTTTGTGTGTTTTTTCCTACCTTGTCTTCTAATTCGCTGATGTGGTCCTCAGCCTCTTCTAGTCTACTGTTTAAGCCTTCCATTGTGCTCTTTATTGCAGCTATGTCATTCTTCCTTTCCTCTTGGGTCCTTTTCATGTTGGTGACATTCTCATTCAGCTTCTTATAATTCTCATTGAGTTGTGTGTATTTGTCACCCAGCTGTTTCAGTATCCTTATAACCATTACTCTGAATTCTTTCTCTGATATGTTACTTGCTTCAATTCCATTTAACTCCCTTTCTGGTGATTCCTCTTTTTCTTTCTTTGGGGGGTTGCTTTTTGTCTTCCCATGTTTTGCTGTAACGTTTTAATTATAGATAAAATTGCTTTGCTACCCATGTTCTTTTGGGGATGGTGCTACTGATGTGGTCTCTCAGGTCTCCTGGTCTTAGTAATCTAGTGTGGCTCCCTACTTTAGCTATTTGGGTTCTCTTGATGTAGGCCTGCAAGTTGGAAAGGTGCAACTGTGGTGTCTAGAAGTCAGCAGCCATGGAGGGGGCTGTCCCAATTTTGCTTTCTTGCGCCCTTAGTTGGAATTGCACATGCCCAGCAGGGACTCACAGTGGCACCCAGGAGCCGTCTTTTGGGGTGGTGGATCTCAGGAAGCCTGCGCTCTGGAAAGGCGTGACTGTGGTGTCCAGAGTTCTATAGCTGTGGGGTGGGCAGACTCAGCTTTTGCTGTTGCTTCCATGGTTGGATACATGTGCCCCCAGTGGTGGCTCTCAGGGGCACCTGTGGTGTGTTTGCCCACAGGGTGTACTGACACACTCTGAAGGGCCCTGGCACTGAAGCCACATAATTGAGGTGTCTGCGTGCAGGTATCCAGGATGAGTGAATTCAGAATTTCTGCTGCTGGGGGAATGCGTTCCTGTTTGTCCAAGATTGCACCCAGTGCGGACTCACAGCAGCTCCCAAGTGTGCCCTGTGGATTGATGGGCTCAGGGGCCTGTGAGCTGGAAACACATGCCTGTGGCAGTGCCTTTGCTGGCGTGGAGCTCTGATGCACTCTGAGGGACCCTGGCGCTGAAGTTGCACAGCTGGGGTGTCTGTGGCAGTTATTCAGGTAGAGGGGGTTCAGAATTTCTACTGTGGGGCAGTGCGTCCTTGTCTGTACAAAATCACACCCAACAGGGGCTCACAGCACCATCTAAGAGCTGCTGGTGGAGTGGTGTGCCCAGGAGGCCCGCGCGCTGGAAACGCACACCTGTGGTGTCCAGAGGTCTACCACTGGGGAGGGGGAAGTTGCACTTACTGCTGCAGAAGCAGTGCATCTTTGGAGGTGGAGGTCCCAGGGTCTCCGGGTCTGCAGGTGGGGTAGCAGGATCTTGGCTGGAGTGGCTGCCAGGTCTCAGGCAGTGTGCAAGGCCTGTCTGGGTGGTGGTGCTGATGAGTTCCTAGAAAACGCCTCTCTCCCCTTCAAGATGGCGTGGGCTCCGTGCCCGAGTCCTGTAGTCCGGGGAGTGCCTGCAGCAGTGGTAGTCTCTCCCTGTTCAAGAGAGCCTGGTCTGCCAGCCTCTGCTGCTCCTGCTAGATTTAACTGTCCCTCACTCACTCACACACACACCACACACATCCACACACTCTTCTTTCATCCCCTCACTCACTCACATCCTTTCCCTCACCTCCCTCCTGCCAGCTGCCATCTTCTTCTAAAGAGACTTTCAATGAAAGTCAAGAACATGTATTTTGTCTCCATGTTTTACAAACCAAATTATCAGTGAATCCTATGTGTCAAGGAAGTCAGAGAAGATAATTATCAGACAAATTTAAAGTATGTTTCAACATCATTTTGCTAAAAGAATACCAACCTAGTGTTCACAGCAGTAAACAATAATTTGTTTCATTCCTGTGATTTTCCATTCTTCCCTTTTCCCATGTAAAAAGCAGCCATGCATGTTTCTTAGAGTAATTTTATTGGAGTTTTCTAACCTTTACCATTGGTATCTTTATCTTCCTCTTGGCATGTTTCCATTTTTATAGAGACATCATGCTATCAAAATCTCCACACAGGTAAGATGGGGGGCTGACTTGTCCTTCTCCAGCAATGCTAACAAAATCTTAATACATTTTTTGTTAACCTTTTGGAAATGCCAAGCAATGATTTACAAGTCCCCACCCTGTAGGGCATTTGTAAAGGAGTCACCCAGGTGGTTTGAAACACTCTTGAACAGTGCAATGCAAGATGCAGGGCTATGTATCTCAGGAATGTTTTACAGGCTTTGTGCACTTAGGACAATGCATGAAACATACATAAAAATGGGAATAAAGGAAAACAATAATGGAACCCATACTTGAAGCCTATACCTTAGAATTCTCAAGAGTAAAGCTGTGCAAAAGAAACTTATCCTATATTTTTGGAATGTGATATTTAATTGGAATGGAATGATAATATATCAAATAGGTATATTAAAGAAAAATAGGATCATACATACACACACATATAGGAACACATACATTCCACATACTAAATATACTAGAGGCCTGGTGCACAAAATATGTGTCCCTCAGCCCAGCCTGCATCCTCTTGTAATCTGGGGCCCCTCAGGGGATGTCTGACTGCCAGTTTAGGCCCCCAAGGGGTTCCAGATTGCAAGAAGGATGTCTGACTATGGGGATCAGGCCTAAACCAGCAGTCAGACATCCCCCAAGGGAAGTAGCAGTGCGCCAAGAAGCAGGCAGCCAGGGAGGAGCAAGAACTGGGGCCAGGTGCTGTGCCATTCACACTTACACTCATCCTGGCCCACTGTGCCTGCTGCCACCACTTGGTAGTGCTGCCACAGAGTCGGGAGAGGCTCCCGCTGCTGCAGCTGCACTTGCCAGTGGTGAGCCCAGCTTCTGGATAAGCAGCGCTACCCCTGGGGGTGCACACTGACCACCAGGGGACAGCTCCTGCCTTGAGTGTCTGCCCCCTGGTGGTCAGTGCACATCATAATGACTGGTCGACTCGTCATTCCAGTCATTCCAGTCGTTCCATCATAACAGTCGCTTAGGCTTTTATGTATATAGATGCAAAGATTCTCCTTTGGAGTTATTTTCAAAATACAACATATTTTACAGAAAGGATCAGCAAACTTTTTCTAAAAAGGGACAGATAGCACATATTTTAAGTTTTGCAGGCTATATCGAATCTCTGTCTCAACTCTTCATCTCTGTTCGTGTAGCTGGAAAGGAGCCATAAACAATATGTAAATGAATGCAAGAGGCTGGGTTCCAATAACTATTTATTAACAATGACATTTGAATATCACAACTTTCATGTCACTAGATATTATTCTTCTTTTAATTTTGTTCAACTGTTTAAAAATTTAAAAGCTGACCGTGCCATCTTGAAGGGGAAAGTGGATGTTATCAGAAGCCTGAAAAGCCCAGGGAATCTACAACTACAGCACCCACCGAACAGCTGCGAACCCAAAAACATTGGTCCCCAAGTGCCACAAGCATGTGGATTCAGAGGTGCTCTACACTCCCTCACAAAAAGGTCAGATTTCGCCTGGGATAAGGTGAGGTCTGCACTCCTGGCAGGAGAGAGAAACACACATGCGGGAGCTGGAGGACCGGGGGAAGTCTGCACCTAGAAAAATCCGTGGCTGTTGGGGCTGGCGTGATCCATGAATGTGGAAGGGGGTCCACAGAGCTGCTAAAAATGTAAAAGCCATTTTTAGATTGGTGACTACAAAAATAATTGGGGAGTTGTATTTGGCCCACAGGTTATAGTTTTCTGATCCCTGCTTTAGAGGGTCAAGTTCTGTGAGATAAAATGAAATTTTATGACATCTAAAATTTGACAATATTTTAGATTTGAGAAAACCTCCTAATTCTTAGTATAATTCACTAATCTTAAAGGATGCAGCTATTTTAAAATGCTACAATAATAACAATTTAGCTCTGTATCTTATATGTTTCTTCTGTAATTTGTTATACAGCATGCTTCTCATCCTCTGCAAATTACCAGCAATTCTGTTTTTTTAAACTATTTTGTACCAGAGAGATATCACCTCCATTTGAAAATTAATAAGTATAGAACAGAACTACAACAAATAACTATCAAAACTAGATTACTAAGTAAAGCTAAAAACGAAAAAATTCATATTGCGTTCTTATCATATACATGTCAGCACACCTGACTTTCTGTGGGAAGCTATCCATTGCCGAACCCTATCATGAAAGTGCAACAAGGAACTCAGAAGGCTGATGAACCTTGAGCTTTAGCAAGGGCTAAAGCTATGCACCAATTGTTCTGTCGAGGTAGAGGTGGCTCGAAGCAATTTCCTGATCTAATAGTCTCAAAATAAATCTTTACTAATATTTACTGACCTTTGAGATAGTCTGTCTGCTACCAGATTGCCGTGCCTAACTGAGGGAAAGATGTGTATCTAAAATTGAATAAAAGGTCCAGGGCTTCAGGGATCTTCTCCTCTAGAGGGAAGTTTCCACCTGGGTCCCCCATGATTTCTAAATTCATATTTCTTGTATAGTGTTTTTATTTGTGCATCAGCCCCTTCTCCAGATCCTGAACCCTTGCTGCAAAAGGTTGTGGTAACTTTCCATTTGTGAAAGTATTCTATTTAATTACCGACCTTCAGCCAAGTTCTCTTCACCATAACTATCTCAATGCTAGAGTTTTAAAGTACAAACAAACATTGGGAGAATCTTAAGGTATATGTATTAGATTAAGATGAATATTAATCTAATTCCCCAAATACAAAATAGAAAAGGTTCAAAAGAAATCAGTGGCTAGAAGAGAAAACAAGAAAACGTGCGATAAAATTTATAAATTGTCATACTGTATTAATTCAAGGCACGTGTTCACTCTTCCTGTTTTTTTCCTTCTTTTTTCCCTGAGTGGCACTTGTATTAGTTAGCCATTGCTGCCTAATAAATTATCATACTTATATACAGCTTAAAACAATATACATGGGTCAGAAGTGTTGGGGCACAGCTTTTCTGGGTTCTCTGCTCCTAGTCTCATGTAATCAACGTGCTGGCTGGCCTGTGGTCTCATCTGGAACTCAGCATTCTCTTCCAAATGCACATGGTTGTTGGCAGAATTCAATTCCTTGTGGTTCCTTGAGATTGTAGGACTGAAGTTTCTTCTTTCTTGCAGGCTTCTTTGGAGTTCCTAGAAGCCCCCACAGTGCTTTGCTAAATGGTTCTCTCGAAACATAACAGCTTACTTCTTTAAGGCCAGTAGGAGACTCTCTTTTGCCCCAGTGTGCTAAGAGGGAGTCTTATGTGGTGTAACATAATTAAGGGAGTGACTATCACATCACCTCTACTATATTCTATTGGCTAGGAGCAAGTCCCAGGTTCCAGATGGCCTCAAGAGGAGAGGATTACATAGACGCATAAGTCATTTAAGGTTACCTTAAAGCATGTCCACTACAGTAATACTAATACTGATATAAAATACATTATCTGTGTGACCCAAATATTAGTCAATTAGAATAATATTGGGGTATGCTCTTAGAGAGTGGCTATACATTGGATCTATAATCCAATCCTATATACTAAAAGGCTAATATGCAAATCAACTGGTTGCTATAACACAACACACACTGACCACCAGGGGGCAGACACTCAACTCAGGAGCTGTCCCCTGGTGATCAGTGCGCTCCCACAAGGGGAGCGCCGCTCAGCCAGAAGCCAGGCTCATGGCTGGTGATCGCAGCAGCAATGGTGGGAGCCTCTCCTGCCTCTGTGGCAGGGCTAAGGATGTCCGATTGCCAGCTTAGGCCTGTGGGGAGTGGGCCTAAGCCATCAGTTGGACATCTCCCGAGGGCTCCTGGACTGCAAGAGGGCACAGGCCAGGCTGAGGGACCACCCCCTCCTGAGTGCACAAATTTCAGGCACCAGGCCTCTAGTTTTTAAATATTTGTTAAGAGCTCTCCAATTAGAATGCAAAGCTATAGATCATGGTTTCTCAGACTGGGCACTACTAACATTTTGGTGGGAGGGGTTTTTGTTGTGGGGGTCTGTCCTATGTATTGTAGGATGTTTTGAAGTATGCCTGACCTCTATCCACTACATGACAGTACCACTCCCTTCCTTAATTATGACAACCAGACATTTTCAAATGTCCCCTGGGGAGCAAAATCATCCCTAGTTGAAAAGCACTGCTATTGATAATTCCAATATTTACTTTTGTAAGCGTATTCTGAGTCAATCTTAGAATCATTGAACCATAACACATGAATGCTTCAGTGATCCTTAGGGTGCTTTCAGAGAAGAAATGGAGAAGTAAATGAATTGGGGATGTATTTTGAATATTTTTAAGTTGTAGAAGAAAAAAATCTAGGCAGAACATATTTCTGGCTTGGCTAACCTTATAAATGGCACTATTATTAACTGAAAAATGGAATACAGGAAGAGGTGCAGGTCTTAGGGCTACACAAAAAGAAAGGAAATAAGGAAGGAAAGAAAGAAGGAAAATGACATGCTGCATTTCACTGTTTTATGGAACATCAAAGTGGATGTATGCAACAAATTGTTAGACAGATAAATCTGAATATCTGGGGGGTCAAATTAGTACCAAAGGTCATTGGTATTTAAACTGTAGTTAAAAGAAAGAAAGGGGTGGATGAAATAAGTCAGGGACAGCATGTAGAATGAACAGAGCAATGGTCTGGATAGAACCCTGGCCTATAAAATATAAGGCAGGAGATAGGAAAAGAGAAGTCAATTATAAACTGCAAAAAGGAAGAGTCAGAGTTAGAATGAGCAACAGGAGATAAAGAGAATGATACTGTGAAATTGAAGGTAGTTGATAGTTTAACCAAAGAATGTGATAATTGGTGCCAAATATAGAATAGCATCAAATTCTAGCAAGATAGCGACTGGATTTGACAGTATGAAATCCAGTGTCTTGGATTTTTCCATGTGAAATTTGAAGGTGTATCTTTCAAAGCCTGCTTAAGTCTCCTTACTTAATAATTGCTCAGTCAGGCCAGTTCATACTGACCTCTTACATATACTTACTAAGGCCCCTACATGCAATAATATCACACAATTTTTCATTCCATCACTGTTTTATCAAATATCTTGGCTTTCAGTTCAAAGGGATCTCAAAAGAAATGTATAACTCCTTTTGCTCAATTTTTGTCCTGAGGTTTACAGAGAGATAACCAAAGTTTATGATTATTAACTTCTAAAGAATTCCACTGATTTTCACTATATTGTTCCTTATTCTTGGCCATTTGTTCATGTATATATCTTTAAGTATTTGCATTCTGGTAGTCTATACAGGAGCTGCCAAGTGTTGTATTTAGGTCCTTATAAGCAAATAGTGTGTGTTTCTAGAAATGTATTATTTTGAATCTGAGGTTTTAAAATCCTGTAATATAACGGATTAAATTATATATGCTCATTATATTATCAGAGGATCTAACATGAAATCAATGGTATCCTCCTCTATCACACTCCAATTCTACTCCTGCAACATAACCATTGTTTGGAATCTCGTGTGTTTTCTTTCCACCTTTTAAAAATGTATGTACATGTATAAAACAAATTATACCGTTATATGGTTGGGGGTTAAAAACAGATTTTATGAAATTAGTATGATGAAAATACATATTATTGTGCACCTTTTAAAACAATTCAACTCTCTCTCAGGGACATCCCTTCAAATCAATACATCTGAATCTACCACATTCACTATAAGTGTGATATTTCAACACATCAACATGAAGTTATCAATTTAGTCACTTATCCATTGATGCATATGCATGTAGTTTTCAATTTGTTATAAACAATTATTTAATGATCAACATTTTATATGGGCATATTCAAGCAACAGTGCTTTTTATATTTAAGATGTTGTTATACTGGGGATGCCTCTCCTATTCTCCCTGATCTAGCTATTCTTTCTTCTTTCACTTTCTGGGACCACCACTACTTTTTAATTGGCTTCTGAGTAGATTTTATAATCCCTTAGGTCAGTCATCTACCAATCATAGCAGGGTTTAAAGGTTAAGTTTCAGGATTAGACATATTTTGGAATTATTTGTTGCTAATATTCTGTCATTTAACCTTTTCTCTGTGTTTTGGTATCCCTTGACTTGCCAGGTGCTTATAGTGCCACTAGCTTGTGTCTAGGCAACCAGGATTTTTCAATCTCTAGCACCTAAAAGTGGTATGTGCTCAATGCTCCTAGTGTTAATGTCAAACCTGGTAATGGATAGTGTAACAGAAACAACTAAGACAAAATAAAAGCAATCCCTTTGACTCATCTTAGCTGCTATCAATTATGTCACTCATTATGGAATGCTTTGGAAGAATAGGAGCACTTGGCTAATGTTCTATTCTGTTACAATCTTCTTCAACTACTTTTAACCTTAAAAAAAATATTTCTTTCTTATTCTTCATCATATTTTAGGGTGAGCCTAACTAAGATTATTTGAGATTAGAATACCTGAAAAATAAGGACACAGGAAACTGAGAAAATTAGTTAAAAGAAATCCTACTTAGAACAAATGTTCCCTGTGTCCCTCCTTGAATCCACTTTTACTATATTAAATTCCTTGATGTGGTAAATTATTCAAACCTAGAAAATCTATAGGAATTTTCTGTGAGACAAATATCCTTGATTCCCATTCATTCTATTTTATTCCACAAAATTGCTAAGAACAACTAGTTCCTAATATATTTTAAACATTAGATTTTGTGTGGAACATAGGAAGAACTGAATTATATACTGTTTTTTCTCTTTAATAATTGTTCTATGTAAAAAGATCAAGGGCTCAGACTTGGGCTTTAGTCAGAGCTATTTAATAGCCATGGTAAAATAATTTAACGTCTTTTAGGCCTTGGTTTCTTAATATATAAATTGAAGAGGAGGGAAATAGATTCTCTAGAGTATTACCTAACTTCTAATTGTATACCCTTTAATTCTATTGAGGATAGAATCTCATTTAACTTGGGCCAGTGGCATTCCCTTAACAATGAAAACGTCTTAGTATGATTGCCATTGTAATGTGCAAATGTTCTCAAATTAAATCAATAAAGTGAAATCATTGCTGCTCTTTCATATGCACAGTTATATTGTGTGATGTTAAACAGCTGCTGTATTCTATCCTGGCTGTAGCCCTTCAGTTCTGGTTGAAATGACTCCTGTGTGTATACTGAGAAATAAGGCTAATGCATGATTCAGCACGCTTATAAATGAAAGATTATATTACAGGCAGAAAATAGTCCAACAATAGCTATTCTATTACACTTCAATGGCATTAGAAAAGAAGAAATACATCAAGTGTAGAACATAGGTCCTCCCTTTTAATTCTGCAATACAATAAAAAGGCTATGTAGGTTTTAGTAGTTTTTTTCTGTCCAGTGGTTAATGTATTGACACCTATGTTGAATGACATTATCCAAGATATACCTCTATTTTTTTCAGAATATCAATTATCTTTTATGCTGTGGTAAAGAAACTGACTCTACTATTACAGAGTACAGAGGATCATTTTTTCAACCTAGCTCAATTGGAATTTTATTTCCTGATGCCTAACAAGGAACAACTGCACAATATATACTTATATGCCTTTTTGTACTTGCATATAAACTTAGCTGATTTGAAAAATGAATTTTATTTAATACTAGGGGCCCAGTGCATGAAGATTCGTGCACAGGGGGTGGGTCCCTCAGTCCAACCTGCACCCTCTCCAATCTGGGAGCCCTCTCCAATCCAAGAGTTTCTGTCTGTCTTTGCAATCATATGAGCGAATTGTCTGAGACCCCAACCCAGTTTGGTTTGTTGCTCACAGAATAATAGAGGCATTTTTTTTTCTTTGCTTCATTGGTGGAGATTTCCTGGAAGTTTTAGGATATCTTCCCTTTAATTTTTCCTAGACACTCTGATTTTACTTATGTCTCTCACCTTTGCTTTCCCTCCATCCCCCACTGCAATAGTAACTTGCTCCAGGCTCAGGATCTTCGTTTGTCATTAATATTTTTAAATATTCCGGGTAATCTGGAAACTGTGTATCATTTGGACAGACTTTCCCTTTGCTACAACATCGAGTAAATTTCCCATCGGATGGTTTTTCATCAGAGAAATTTAATGATAGGCAAAATTCACATCTAACAGTCATTCCACCACAACTATCTTTAAGAATTGCATTGTCATATACTCCATTTTCGCTTAGAAGGCAGTTCCTACCAGTACTGGTAGTACTTGTTGATGACTGTTCTCTAGACATATTCTGTCATCGCCGCCACCTTCTTTCAACTTCAAAGGCATGTTGGTCTTTAGACATTCCCTGTCGATGATGCTGGTGTTTTTTGGATAGCTGCTCTTCAGATACATTCTGTCGCAGGCACCGCCTTCTTTCAAGATCAGATGCACGTTGATCTTCAGACATTTTCTGTCGATAACGCCAGCATCTTTTGGTTGCAGAGCTACGTGGTATCAACAGTTGTTCTTTAGACATAGTTCCACCTCTCTAATGTCAGGATGTGAGATGCAGGTGAATGAGAGTCCTGGCTGTCAGGCTGCTGAGAGCTATCTGACCAACAGCTGATTCTGGCTGATTCTGTGGTGGTGGGACTTCCTCCTCCCTGCTGTCAGTTTCCACAGCTGCGATGAGGAAGCTGGGAGTGACCAAGGGAGCCATGCCCTCCAAGCCACCCACTCTCCACCTGCTCTCCTGTTCTTCTCTCCACACCTGCGGGTTTGGCCTGGTGCCGTCAGCACCGCCGCCCTTGCCTCCTGGGGCCTGGCGATGGTCCTGGGAGCTTGCGGGCATGGGTATGCAAATTAACCCGCCATCTTTGTTGTGTTAATTTGGATACACACTCCTGATTGGCTGGTGGGCGTCACAGAGGTATGGTCAATTTGCATCTTTCCCTTTTATTAGTGTAGATAAAATTGTAGGTGCAAAATGATCCTGAAGGCATTATTGTTGTGTAATCTAGTCCCACTTTTCCAGTCATACCTTAAGGCCCCAGCTCCATGTGTTACATATGGAGATGCGTTAGACATTTATCCTTAATGTTTCCTCCACCATTTTAAGACAAGCTTAAAACTGTCATTAAAGCTGGTAACATTTTAAAAACCAACAATTTTAGGCTCCCTATATAGTAGGTTGAGTAATTCACTTCACCCCAGTCCCTTTTTTCTCATAATTTCTAACTTACAAAATTTATTTGGTATAGGCAATCAATTAATTTTTACAAGAGGTATGATATTTTTTTTCAGAGAGGGAAGGAGAGGGAAAGAGAGATAGAAACATCAATGATGAGAGAGAATCATTGATTGGCTGCCTTCTGCATGCCTTACACTAGGGATCGAGCTCACACTTAGGCATGTGGCCTGACCAGGAATTGAATTGTGACCTTTTGGTTCATAAGTAGATTTTCAACCACTGAGCCATGCTGGCTGGGCAAGAGGTCATGATATCAATAAATTATTTAATAAATTAAGCTTGTTCATCACAGATTAGAACATCACATACTAGATGGCAGCAACTATGAAAAATATGAGTCCTACACTATATAATTTCAAAATTTATATGATAAAAGTAGAAAAGATAGGACTAAGGCTAATTTGTAGAAAATTTTATGAGACAAGATGGTTTGAGAATCAGGTAGTGAATGAAGGAGAAGGAGAGAGGGGTAAAAATAAGCATTCTCAAAATATAGCCCCCAGCAGGCCCTAAATCTGGCTGTTAGCTTGATTGTTTCATTATAATCATTGTTTTGAATGTCTACATTAAAATCATTCCATTTTAAATGTACACATTAACAATACTTAATGAGAAAATAGTGTTTCCTTGAGAATTGGTAAAATATATCTACCCTCTAAAGTTATAAATTCATGTATGTTATGTTTTTTCTCTTTTGCAATTAATATTCATGAATATAGAAACTATTTCTTATTTTCCCTTGACAGCAACATATTTAACTTCTGTTCTTATTGTGAGAAGGCTAAATAATGTTTTAATGTCAACTTAGAAAGTGGAATTTACACATGTATCCTATTACCACAAGGAACATTCTTGTATAATAATAGATTAAAGTAATGCACTTGGCCAATAGATGTTATACTCTTAGGAGCTACATAAAATTAACCTGATACATTAAAGTAGTGCTCATATATCTAATACTAAACAATATTTCATAAAATAGATAGGCATGCGATAATTTAGTAATTTAAAACTACAGTTGACTTCACTGTTTTATTTTTATAGTGAAATAAATCTGTTATTAATACAACCCAAAGAAATGACATATTGATACACCCTTAGTGAAGTAAAATCAATCCTACAGGTCATTGCTTGACTTTGTGGGTTAAAATTGCTTTTAAAATATTATTATTAGCATTGCTGCACTGGAGGCTTCTAACTCCATTACCACAGAGGTGAGATTTCCCTATTTATAATGGTTTACTACCTTTCAAAATGCAAAGTTTTAAGTACAGGTCACTTTGAATAGACTTGATTTTACTAAATTAAAGGAGATTGAAGTCATTGCCAGTAACTTATCTAAAAGGCAATCTTTCAGAATTTACAAGTTGTGGAAAAATGCTGAAAGAATAGATAGGCAAATGAATCACTGGCACATTTAAGGATGAGATGCTTTTTAAATAGGTTGCTATGTTTATGGTTGCCTCATATTACCTTCTTTACCACCTTCTTAATTTAGAGCTCCCTCAAGATTGAGAATAGAAGAGGGAATCCACTTCTGTCATTTTATCTTATTGCCAAATCCATACTGTAATTTCTTTTGTGCATGCTGTTTTCCAAATATCCTGATATTAGAAAGCTGTTTGTTTTTACTCAATTTTAAGTGTTTCTGCCCATGAAAAATGAACTAGATTATGTGTGTGCATACCTGGTTCATTTCCAAGGGAAAAAATAGCTCACCAATCAACAGGTTTAAAATCTAATAGAAATGTTTTCCATGCAAACATACCTCGGGGTTGAGCAAAATATGTTTATTACCTTTACTTCTTCATTTCTTTTCATTTCCATATGTAAAATGAGTTTTGCTTTGATCTGTTTTTTATTTATGTGTGCATTAAATCAAGAAACAACACAATAGAATTTATGCATTTTGGGACTGATAGAATACTATTATCAACTCAAGACTGCTTATATATTGTCATAACTATCAAGAGAATAATAAAGAATATACATATTATTCTTGAAGTAGCATCTTTTTTTTTTAAATATATTTTATTGATTTTTTACAGAGAGGAAGGAAGAAGGATAGATAGTCAGAAACATCGATGAGAGAGAAACATCGATCAGCTGCCTCTTGCACACCTCCTACTGGGGATGTGCCCGCAACCAAGTTACATGCCCTTGACCGGAATCAAACCCGGGACCTTTCAGTCCGCAGGCTGACACTCTATCCACTGAGCCAAACCGGTTTCGGCTGAAGTAGTATCTTTTAACAAGGCTAGGTTTGTTTTGCATCTTAAATAATTTCATCACTCCCTATCTTTTTTTTAACTAAATATGTTTCTTTGAATAGGAGAATTAAAGAAATTATTTTGTTTAATAGGACATCTTGTTTCATTAAGGAAACTAATTTCTGCTCCTCAGAAATCTTCAACTGAACTTTAGGGAGTAGTACATACAAAATTTTAAAAAAAGAAGGATGTGTCTGCCTGATATTTAATTTTCTTATTTTAATTGTATTTTTCCAATTTAGGAAATTTATGTTAAGCCAGGGGTAGGCAAACTTTTTGACTCGAGGGCCACAATGGGTTCTTAAACTGGACCGGAGGGCCGGAACAAAAGCATGGATGGAGTGTTTGTGTGAACTAATATAAATTCAAAGTAAAGGAGCGGAGGGGAGAGCAAGAGAACCCTCCACTCCTTCGGCTCCGCGGGCCGGATAGAACAGCTGAATGGGCTGGATCCGGCCCGCGGGCCGTAGTTTGCCCACGGCTGCATTAAGCTATATCTGCACAGCATGAAGTTGAAAAATTAGTTGAAATTATTTAATGGATTTGTGTTTAAATAGACAATTTAAGAAAAAAAGTTACATCTCAATGTTCCCTATTGGAAAGAGATTATAGCCCAGACCAAATTATGGTCCCCACACAGAAATCTAGGTAGTTGAAGAACTGAGATAAGGTGAGGGGGAGCAGAGTTTGCCACCCCAAAATATGCCTTTTTGGGATATCAATTATTTTCAGCTGATTATTTTTTTAAGAAACAAAAGACTCAAGGAGAGCCCTTTATCTCCACCTTACTTGCCTAAGGAATTCAGATAGAAAAACCTGCTTAACAGAAGCGAGCTATCACCTTACCATAATATAAATTAAGTCTGATAGACAGGGAGGCATCTAGCAAAGTCTGTTTGTTAGACTCTCATCTGTGTCTCGTTGTTTCTGGGTGGTCCAACAAGAATTTGTTTACCATATGTTTGCTCTTTCTCATCTATGAATTGCTTACTTTCCCTTTGAAGTCCCTGACCCCTGCCTCCTTCTCCTTAGTCTAGAATGGCATACAAGCTTCAACTGCCCAATAGGACATACTACATAATAAAAGGCTAAGAGAGATAAAAAACACATAGTCATATGAACTGATGCAGAAAAAGTATTTGACAAAATGCAACACCCTTTATTGGTTAAAAAAAAATCTCAGCAAAAAATGGGAATAGAGGGATCATTAACTAAAACCATTTCCCCTAAGAACAGGAACGAGACAGGGATGCCCACATTCACCACTGCTGTGCGCTATAGTACTGGAAGTGCTAGCCATAGCAATCAGACAAGAAGAAGAAATAAAAGGCATCCAAATTGGAAAGGAAGACGTAAAACTGTCATTATCCACAGATGACATGATACTATACATAGAAAACCCTAAAGACTCCATCAAAAAATTATTAGACTTAAATGAATTAGGCAATATAGCAGGATACAAAATTAACACCCAGAAATCTATGGCTTTTTTATACACCAATAGTGAACTTACAGAAAGAGAGATTTAAAAAACAATCCCATTTACCATTGCACCAAAAAAATTAAGATACCCAGGAATAATCTTAACTAAGGAAGTAAAAGACCTGTACTCGGAAAACTACAGAACACAGAAAAAAGAGATAGAGGAACAGATAAACAGATGGAAGAACATACCATGTTCATAGATTGGTAGAATCAACATCATTAAAATGTCCATACTACCCAAAGCAATCTATAGATTCAATGTACTCCCCGTTAAAATACAAACAGCATATTTCACAGACCTAGAACAAACTCTCCAAAAAATCATCTGGAATAAAAAAAAGACCCCGAATAGCTGCAGCAATCCTGAGAAAGAAGAACAAAAGTAAGAGGGATCTCAATACCAGATATCAAGTGATATTACAAAGCCACTGTTCTCAAAACTGCCTATTATTGGCACAAGAACAGACATATAGATCAAAGGAATAGAATAGAGAACTCAGAAATCAACCCAAACCACTATGCTCAATTAATATTTAACAAAGGAGGCAAGAGCATACAATGGAATCAAGACAGTCTCTTCAATAAACGGTGTTGGGAAAATTGGATGGGTACATGTAAAAAAATGAAACTAGACCACCAACTTACACCATATATAAAAATAAACTCTAAATGGATAAAGGAGTTAAATCTAAGATGGGAAACCATAAAAATATTAGACGAATCAACAGGCAGTAAAATCTCAGATATATGCCAAAGCAATTTCTTCACTGATACTCCTCCTAGGGCAATGGAAACTAAAGAGAAAATAAACAAATGGGACCAAATCAAAATAAAAAGCTTCTGCACAGCAAAGGAAACCATCAACAAAACAACAAGAAAGCCTACTGCGTGGGAGAACATATTTGCCAATGTCATCACCTATAAGGGTTTAATCTCCAACATTTACAATGAACTCATACAACTCAACAAAAGGAAGATAAACAAGCCAATAATAAAAAAAAAAAGGTCAATGGACCTAAATAGATACTTTTTGAAAGAGGACATAAGGAAGGTCAAGAGACATATGAAAACATGCTCAAAGTCACTAATCATCTGAGAGATGAAAATCAAAATGACAATGAGGTACCATCTCACACTTGTCAGAATGCCTATCATCAATAAATCAATAAAGGACAAGTGCTGGCAAGGATGCGGAGAAAAAGGAACCCTCATGCACTGTTGGTGGGAATGCAGACTGGTGCAGCCATTGTGGAGAATAGTATGGAGTTTCCTCAAAAAACTAAAAATGGAACTCCCATTTTACCCAGAGATCCCACTTCTAGGAATATATCCCAAGAAACTAGAAACACCAATCCGAAAGGATATATGCACCCCTATGTTCATAGCAGCACAATTTAGCATAGCTAATATTTGGAAACAGCCGAAGTGTCCATCAGTAGATGAGTGGATTAAAAAACTGTGGTACATCTACACAGTGGAATACTATGCTATGGTAAAAAGGAAGGCGTTCTTACCATTTGCAACAGCATGGATGGAACTGGAAAGCATTATGCTGCCAGGGCTCTTGTCCCAGCATTACAAAGGGTTCAGCAATCTGGAGAAAGGGCTGATGTGTAGATTAAGAAGGAGTCCAAGGATGAAAGATAGTTTTGAAAGGCATTGGGGGTCAGAGGAGCTTCAGCTAAAGGAGCTAAATGACTTCCCCTTGTCTAAGGACCCCATGCTATTTATTAACACAAATTGTCCTAAGGCAAGGTGGAGATAATACACTTCAAAGACTAGGGTTTATAGAAGCATTGTCAGGTCGGGGAATAGCCTACAGTTACTCAGGAGTTTGGCCAACAAGAGGCAATAACATGCAGATTTATGATGCCCTGAGCTGTCTGGCAGCAAGCAATCAGGTTTCGGGGAAAGTGCCATTTAGCCATTCCAACAGGTAAACTACATATGTGGCTCAGCCCTTGTTGAGCCCCCAAAGCTTCACCAACCTTTTGATGAAACTCTTATAATTATGGCATGTTGGAATTGGGCCCCGGCATCTCACTCTTTTTGATTTTTTAAATTTAACAAGAATGTATGTTCTAACATTTTTAAATTCAATGGAAAGGACAGAGTTCTATCAAGTCCCTTTAAATTGCTGTCAGACATTAAAGGAATCAGCCTGCAGTAAGTTTCTTTCTGGGCCAACAGTTCTTTGAGTCCCAATTTCAATGTCCAATAGTTTTGAGTCCCAATTTCAACTGTTCTTTATGTGCACATGTCAGCAATGATATTTCAGTTCTGGATGGTAGACAAACAGTGGCAATGCAGGTCTGACCTTCTCTGGTTTGGTCCTGGGCAACCTGCTGCGACGCATAGCTGCTGACTGCTAGCATGGCAAGGTGTCTTTACCATCTTCATTTCTGGGATGTTTCTCCTCTGCTATTGGGGGCCACTGCTATTTCTGTGGCTGGAGCAGTCCTCTCATTTCCTCTCTGGGATCCATTGTTGCACAATCCACAGGGGCTTGGAGTTTTCTGGAAATATACAAACATATTCTCAACCAAAGGTTAATAAAGGAATCTTTTCTATAAATTAGACTTCAGATCCTTTTTCATTTTTGCCCAAACGGTTTTCCTTTGGCTTATTATGACACCATGTATGTTTTCATGGGTGTCTTGCTATCAGCATTACAAATGAAAAATAATTTTCCAAAGTAAAAATTTTCTTGATGTAATTTACTTACATGATATTATTTCTTACAGGATATTATTCTACTATCCCCCCTTTTTTGATTTAAATATTAGGAGGCTTTTGGAAATTTTACAATGCAGTCTTGATAACTTTTAATTTGTTGCACAGAAATATGACTGCTTTGGATTCATTGCATGTTAAGCAATTTTACTAGGAGATGAACCATCAATAAAAATGTCAGTTAATACTTCAGAAACAGTTTTTTGTACAGTACAATTAAGTTTTCTTAAATATTCACTTATTTCAATTAGCCAATTTAAGTTAGTCTGAAATAAGGTTTATTTTTTAATCTTATTGCCCTAGGTTATGGACAATAAATGACATTAATTAAACTTCTGCAATTAGTCTTTGAGTAACTTTACATAAAGTTTTGTCAGAGAGGCAAAAACAAATTATTTACTTTTCTTTATGAGGCCAAATATATATACTTTTAATTACAGTTCTTTAGATGTTTGAAGGAAACCTCTCTTTATTTCCTTCCAGAGTAATTTTCAGGCTACAGAAAGTTTCATTTAAAAATTCTTTCTCTTTCTTTACACCAAGCAACCTACAGGGCTACTGCTTGATGCTCACTGGTCGTGCCAGTTCATGTCACATGAAACAACTTCTCTTAAGGTCATGGTGACTACTAGTATGGATTAGATTTAATATTTTAATAACAATTCTCAGTTTATCCTGTAAATACCAGTGAAAGAGATTTCAAAATTTTCAAATTTCTCCTTTATACTAAATTTAGAATTGTATTTTTAGAGTATCCCCTTAGGCTTACTTGGATATACAGAGGGATCATGGGAAGTCTCAGTAACTTTCTTAGAAGACTTAATCAAATTGCTTACAAAGATATTGGCTAATTCAAAGGGAGGGGTTTGCCTTTGCTATTTCAAGATGGCAGCCCCCAGGGAAGTGGCAAGTCATGTGGCCAACATGGTGGCTGCCAAGTCAGGCAGTCCAAAATGGCGGCTGTCTAAACTGTTCTTTGACAGAAAAGATGGTTTGTTTATTCTCACAATAAACAAGGGAAGAGAAAACCAAAATCCCTAAAAGATAGACAGTCAAAATTATATTGCAGACAAACAGAAATCTCACTAGCTGTTTCCGGTGGCTTTATTAGAATTTAATTGTTTATGAAAATATTGGCTTTTTATATAACTTAATTTATATGAGACCTTGATTATATTTTTAAAAAAAAGCTAATTTATTTAGTAATTTAAGTAGGTATCTTTATTAAAAAACAAAGCAAGTAAATTTAGTAAATTTTTACATCTGATTCACAAGGCACAAACGTTGCCCCACCTCCAGCCTAATTAAAAATGCAGGTGGCCGAAACCGGTTTGGCTCAGTGGATAGAGCGTCGGCCTGCGGACTGAGGGGTCCCAGGTTCGATTCCGGTCAAGGGCATGTACCTTGGTTGCGGGCACATTCCCAGTAGGAGGTGTGCAGGAGGCAGCTGATCGATGTTTCTCTCTCATCGATGTTTCTAACTCTCTATCCCTCTCCCTTCTTCTCTGTAAAAAATCAATAAAATATATATTTTTTTAAATGCTGGTGGCTAGAGGCTTTTTGTCATTTTAAGTTTCCTCTGTTGGATTTTAAGAAATATTTTGCCCTCCTTATAGGCCAAAACATTTATAACATTTAAAATATGTATATAAGTGAAATATATTGATTAATTTTTATTTGATAAAGCTTTCCATCTAATTTCAAGTATATTAAATTGGTTTAATTTCAAAAATATTTCCTTTAAGAAAAGAGAATAACTTCTTGAAAACATTTCAGGGCCCGTGAAATGTCTTAAAATTATCCCTCAGTTATAGCCTTGAAATTTGACTTGGAAAAACACACACACACACACACACACACACACACACACACACACATATATATATATATATATATATATATATATATATATATATGATTTAAAGAGTATATACTTTTTATAATTATCTTAAGATATCAATTAAATTTTAAACTGTTTTTTGTATTAAAAATTTGGTTGAGATCACAGAATTAATCCTCTTTATTTAATTAGACCAATAAACAACATATTTTGAATTCCTAATTATTTTCAGAAGGAAACACAACATTTTATTTTCTTCAAAAGTAATTTTTTATGCTTTAAGCATTTAATTACCACAACTATATAATTTCTCCCAATTTGATTTGAACGTTAAACTTTTAGAGCTGGCAAGTCAAATATTTAGTAGTTCTTGATTAATAACACTTTTATATTTTTAAGAAGAAATTTCAAAAATACAAGATATAATCAATTAATAGATTCAATTCTGTCCTCTAGATTTTTTTATGAGGCAAATTTAGATTATTGAACAAGTTTTTATTATTTGATTTAGTAAACTTCAAAGGCTTTAAGTTACCAGTGGCTCTGGAAAACCATGCTTGAGGCTGGCAAAACAGGCAGCTTGACTTTTTAAAATGACCATAATTTTTTCTGCTAGGGAAGTGGAGAAGCAAACTTGTAGCCATTCAAATGCAAAATTGTTACATTCCTCCTTAAAAATGGCTACTGGCTGGAAACTGGCCTACCTGTCTGCTGGGAGAAGGGAGACCAGCACTTCCTCCATTAGAAAGGCACAGCCAGCCTCCACCTGGGCTACCTAGATCTTTATACTTAATACATTATTTATCTATATTTCATCAATTTCTTTGAGATTCAAATCCAATTCTAATTATTTTAAGGCATTTACTTTGGCAAATTTTTGTAACAGAGACAATTTACTGATTTTCTTGAGGGCTTTAAAGTTAGCTTTTTAACATGGTTCATTAGCATTTTAAAAATACTCTTTATTATAGAAATGCCAATCTTGCTGCTTGAACTAGCCTGAATTTTTTTCTTGGGTCAAATCCGCCATCTTTCTTTTTGCAGGAAAAAAGTCTTTTTTTTTTTTTTAAATAACTCTTTATTGTTCAGATTATTACAGGTGTTCCTCTTTTTTTTACCCCCATAGCTCCCCTCCACCTGATTCCCCACTCCACCCCACCCCATGCCCTTACCCCCCGCCACTGTCTTCATCCATAGGTGTAAGCTTTTTGTCCAATCTCTTCCCGCACCCCTTACACCTCCTCCCCGCTCAGAATTGTCAGTCCACTCCCTTTCTATGTCCCTGATTCTATTATATTCACCAGTCCATTCTGTTCTTCAGATTTTTTATTCACTTGATTTTTAGATTCACTTGTTGGTGGGTATGTATTTGATGTCACTTTGTTGTTCATGATTTTTATCTTTACCTTTTTCTTCTTCTTCCTCTTCTTAAAGAACACCCTTCAGCATTTCATGTAATCCTGGTTTGGTGGTGATGAACTCCTTTAGCTTTTTCTTGTCTGTGAAGCTCTTTATCTGCCCTTCAACTCTGAATGATAGCTTTGCTGGGTAGAGTAATCTTGGTTGTAGGTTCTTGCTGTTCATCACTTTGAATATTTCTTGCCACTCCCTTCTGGCCTGCATAGTTTCTGTTGAGAAATCAGCTGACAGTCATATGGGTGCTCCCTTGTAGGTAACTAACCGTTTTTCTCTTGCTGCTTTCAAGATTCTCTCTTTGTCTTTTGCCCTTGGCATTTTAATTGTGATGTGTCTTGGTGTGGTCCTCTTTGGATTCCTCTTGTATGGGATTCTGTGCGCTTCCTGGACTTGTAAGTCTATTTCTTTCACCAGGTAGGGAAAGTTTTCTGTCATTATTTCTTCTAATAGGTTTTCAATATTTTGCTCTCTCTCTTCTTCTGGCACCCCAAAAATTCGGATGTTGGTACGCTTAAAGTTGTCCCAGAGGCTCCTTACACTATCTTCATATTTTTGGATTTTTTCTTTTTGTTCTTCTGGTTGGGTGTTTTTTGTTTCCTCATATTTCAGATATTTGGTTTGATTCTTGGGGTACGTTGATCTACAGTTGAGTTTCTGTATATTCTTTATTTCAGACAGTGTATGCTTAATTTCTGACTGGTCCTTTTCCATTTTTTTGGTATTCTCATTAAGATCCTTAAAGGTCTCACTAAGTTCCTCAGCGGTTTTTAGAAGATTCTTGAGTAACCTTATAAATGTGGTTCTGAACTCTATGTCATCCAGTAGTTTGCTTTCTTCCATTTCTCTCATTCGTGACATGTTTCTTGTTCTCCGCATTTTGCTGCTTCCTTGTGTTGATGGAGTGGCTTTGTGTGATAGGTGACCTATAGGGACCAGTAGCTCAGCCTCCCCAATCACCTGAGGTGGACGCCTTTGGTACACCCCTTTGTGGGCTGAGTGCAAAGTCTTGGTGTAGTTAAGCCTTGATTGCTGTTGGTACACTGGGAGGAATTGATCTCCAGGCCAATTGGCTGTGAGGACCCACTGTGTCTATAATGGAAGAACTGCTGCACTGGAGACACGCTTATGGTGCAGGACTTGTTTCAGTGGGGCTTTGGTGCTCACTGAGTCTGCCTCTTGAATGTGTCACTTATGGATGTGAGGAGTTGAAATCTGGTGTCTCACACTGACCACTAGGTACACTGGCTTCTGGATCTCCAATGGGGTGCAGGTCAGCTACTGTCTGAGGCCACCCAGCAGGAGCTACAGCGAGCCCTACAGTTTCCTCCTCTTTGCTTGGGGTTTGGAGGTTTTGGAGCTGTCTGACCCAGGCTGCAAGTTTGCTAGGTTAAGCTGCAATAGGGCAGACCATTCATATGCTAAAGCCACTGCTTGGAGCTTGGGTGGGTTTGTAGGTTGTGCGGGGCGGGGTCTCAGGGCGTCACTAGGCTAGGGCGTGGCAAACAGCGATGGCTGCCAGTAAGCCAACTCTGCGTCTCCGACCGAGTCCCACGTCCCACGCCCCAGCACAGTAAACAATTATTCCTGCGCGCAGCCCTGCAAGCAAGCCTCCCTGGCAGAAAAAAGTCTTTGGGGTTTTATTTTTTAGCTCTTGTAAAGAGATTCAAGTTCAGCTCAAAACCTATCTCTCTAATATCCTAAATCGGACAGTGTGCACATTTTGTTTTAAGCTAGCTTCTCTCTTTATGAGCACAGAAATCCCAGACGCAATTCTAACTTTTTCATGGTGAGAAGGAGACTTTAAATTAGCATACTGGGAGAGTGGGCGTCCATATTGGATCTCCACATGTCTCTCCCTTCCCCCACATCCTGCTTGCTTTGGGAGAAGTTTTAGTAACAGATCTGGCCACATTTCTTTTCATGCTTAATAGATAAAGACAGATTTTAAATTTTTTTCCTTTTTCGCTTTCCAAAGTAATAACTAGCACCCAAGCTTATCTTAGACAAAATTTGGTTATCATAAGATGTTCTTCGGTAATTTTTAATCAAAACATTGAGGAATCTCCTGGGGAGAGAGCTGAGGGCTTTAATCTCTCTAGCTGCCCAGTCTCTCCTCTCCAGGGGCAGAGGATCTGGTGGCTTTTTAGAAATTACAGATTTTCAATCCTCAAAACAAATTAGGTTTTTTTTATGATTTGAACAGGAAACCACATTAAAGATGACCATGGCACTCTTTTTTCAGCCTGATTTTAAAAAGTACCTTTTGTTATTCCAATTTCTTTATAATTTTGCCTATTGACCAAATTTTTCCCCATACTAATCTGACTTAAACACAAAGAATAACTCACACACTGCGGATCCGCGGGGTTCTTAAGCTGACATGGGCTCTACGCATAGTTATTTTTACCATCATACCGGTGTTTCCACTCAGGTGAATCCTTATTTCTCCAGAAGTGTGCCATTAATGTTGGTACTTCCAGGGTTCAAGGTGCCCCAGTTAGGGTCACCATATGCTGGGGTTCTTGTCCCAGCATTACAAAGGGTTCAGCAATCTGGAGAAAGGGCTCATGCGTAGATTAAGAAGGAGTCCAAGGACGAAAGATAGTTTTGAAAGGCATTGCGGGTCAAATGAGCTTCAGCTAAAGGAGCTAAAAGACTTCCGCTTGTCTAAGGTCCCCGTGCTATTTATTAACACAATTTGTCCTAAAGAAAGGTGCAGATAATACACTTCAAAGGGTAAGGTTTACAGAAGCATTGTCAGGTTGGGGAATAGCCTACAGCTATTCAGGTGTTTGGCCAACAGGAGGCAATAACATGCAGATTTATGATGCCCTGAGCTGTCTGGCAGCAAGCAATCAGGTTTGGGGGAAGTGCTGTTTAGCCATTCCAACAGGTAAACTACATATGTGGCTCAGCCCTTGTTGAGCCCCCAAAGCTTCACCAACCTTTTGATGAAACTCTTGTAATTATGACATGTTGGAATTGCTTCCCGGCATTATGCTAAGCGAAATAAGCCAGTCAGAGAAAGATAAATATCACATGATCTCACTAATTTGTGGGATATAATGAACAACACAAACTGATGAACAAAAACAGATCCAGAGACAGAGGAGCATCTATCAGACTGTCAAACCTCAGAGGGAAGGTAGGGGAGGGTGGGGGTAATGGGGAGAGATCAACCAAAGGACTTATATTCAAGCATATAAGCCTAACCAATGGACACAGACCCCAGGGGGTGAGGGCATGAGTTGGGGGTGGAGGGCAATGGGGGCGTAAGGACACATATTTAATACCTTAATAAATAAAGAAAAATAAATTAAATAAATAAATAAATAAAAGGCTAATATGCAAATTGACCGAATGGAGGAATGACCAGTCACTATGACACGCTCTGACCACCAGGGGGCAGACTCTCAATGCAGGAGCTGCCCCCTGGTGGTCAGTGCTCCAGAAGCCAGGCTCATTGTTGGTAAATGCAGTGGTGGTGGCGGGAGCCTCTCCCGCCTCCGCGGCAGTGTTAGGGATATGGACTGAAGGCTTGAGTGGCACTAAGCTGTCAGTTGGACATCCCCAGAGGGCTCCTGGACTGCGAGAGTTTGCAGGCTGGGCTGAGGGACTCCCCCCCACAGTGCCAGAATTTTATGCACCGGGCCTCTAGTACATAATAAGTTTGGACATTTGTTCTTATTAATCTGTCTTATGTCAGTTTGATTCGACTAGCCAGAAGAACATAGAAGGGTAGAAGGAAAATTATTTTCCCTCCTCTACAAAGGCAAGAGGAAGAAACTAGCAGAAACAATGGAAAAATATTGCATTAGAAGTTTTGGTACTTACTGATCATGAAGAAAATTCTGTGGTGTATGAAGTTCATAACAAATGTGAATTAGGAATTTTGACATCAGCTATTTCCACCATATTTCCTGTATCTGTATTTATCTGTGATTCAAATTCAACCTCTTTTATTTGAATTGCAGACTTCTTCACAAACACTTTTTCTGCCTTATCTTCTATAAAACTGGTGTCTATCTCAACCTATTTTATATGGTTGTGAAGAATGCTTACTGCAGAGTGACCAATTTAATACATCCTAGTGCTGGGCTGCATCCACCAGGATGCATACACAGGTGTTGTGTGGACCAGCAGCTTCCTGCCTGTGTTTCAAGACTATCTGCTTCCTCTGTAATATGCGTTCTTGAATGGATGGTAACCATTGTCCAGGCTTCCTGCCTCATGGTTACTTATAAAAGAATATTTCAGAAATCTGAAACTCCCAAATCTGTCTCCATATATATGACCATGTATTCCGATTTGACTAGACAGTCCTCATTTGCTCCTTGCTGCAATGTAATTATTCACTGCTCTCTCTCACTGTGTGTGGTAGGCAGAATAATGCCCCCACCCACCTCAGTCATAGGTCTTGCCGGAAAGACCAGGCCATTACTAGAAGCTTGGAACTTTTGGCCCTTACACCCTCTGGGAAGGGAAGAGAGGCTGGAGAATGAGTTAGTGATCAATCATTCCTACACGATGACTTCTCCATAAAAATCCCCAAAGTATGGGGCTCAGGGAGTTTCCAAGTTGGTGAACACATCTACATGCTGGGAGGTGGTGTACACCAGCTCCATGGGGACAAAAGCTCCTAAGCTCCTTCCAGACCATGCCCTATGTATTCCTTCATCTGGCTATTACTTTGTATCCTTTAAGGTATACTTTGTCATAAATCGGCAATAGTTAATAAACCGTTTTTACTGGTTTTGTGAGCCATTCTAGCAAATTATCAATCAAAACAAGGGGATCATGGGAACCCCTGATTTGTAGCCAAGTCAGACCAAAGTTGTGAGTAACCTAGGGACCTACTACTTGCAATTAGTATCTGAGGTGGTTGTCAGTCTTGTGGGACTGAGCCCTTGACCTACAGGGTCTGTGCTAACTCCAGTTTCTATCAGGATTGAACTGAACTGCAAAGCAGTTAGCAGGTGTGAGAGAGTTGGTCAGTGTGGAAAAAAACCACACCACATACACATCTGATGTAAGAAGTATTGTGTATGAGAAAAGGCAAACAGTGTGCTTTTCCCTAGCCACAAACATTTACAGCTATTTCTTGATTTATCAGTTTTAATAAGCACTCTCAACTTTCAATTCAGAAGTTGAATATGCTGATTGACCTCTATTTGCTTCTCTAGATCCAATCTCAGTCTCTTTGTCTGTTAGGTGTCCTAGGAGGATGACCTGTATGGACGGGATAACTAGAACCCCCTTGACCATTGGCTGATAATTGTATTTTTCCAATGACCAGTATTGGTAGGAGATCTAAGGTCAGGAGCAGCGAGAGGTTAGGTGTCTATTCCCAGTGCCAGATTATGCTTCCCTGTCAGATTATTTTAATAGTGGCTATGTTTCCCTACCTATGGCCATTGTCCCTGTTTGGGAGCCCTTTGTAAAAGTTATAGGTCTTGCCAGTTCCAGTAACACTGCTCTCTCCCATGCTTTCTTTTGTAAAACTGGGAATAGCTTCCTAGTATTGTTAGTCTCTAGGTACATCACCAGTTCTATTGGGTTCCTTAATCCTTCCCTGAACTCTATAGTCTTTCCATTAATTCTATTCAACTGCTTGAATAACTGTTTTCTGCAGAAACAATGACTACATTATATTTAGCTCCCACATTTCTCACACACTTACCCTCCTGCTCCCATTCTTTCAACAGTCATTTATGAGTTAAGATATAACCAGGAAAAAGAATAAAACTTAAGAAGATATATTTTAAATAAGTATTTAAACAGAGGGAGTTTAATTCAGGAAACTGACTACTCAGTTGATGGATTTGTGGAGAACCCAAAACTGGGGCAACACAGAGATTAGTAACAGCAGTAAGCAATTACCACCCTGGGCTAGATGGACAAAGCCAATGTGGTTTTACTAGTGTCCATGGCCCAATATAACTTTGTCAGTGTTGGAACCATGGCAAGACTGTCTGGAAGGGCCACTGGACGAAAGATGGAGAGACAGATATTGACATAGAAGCCAGCTGAAGCACTCAGGAAGCAGAATAAACCTGGATTCTCCCTACTTTGTGCCCTCCAGTCTCGCTTAAGTGCCTCCCAGTGGCTGAACCTACATGGGAGCCAGAGGA
Organism: Plecotus auritus; assembly: GCF_963455305.1. Classification (NCBI taxonomy): domain Eukaryota; kingdom Metazoa; phylum Chordata; class Mammalia; order Chiroptera; family Vespertilionidae; genus Plecotus; species Plecotus auritus. The sequence goes on from NC_137784.1 coordinate 27,708,270, forward strand.
CAAATAAACCAAGAGATGTAATTTGCAGGAGTCATACCTCTGAGATATAGAAAAATTATCCCAGGGAAATTCTGGGGCATTTAAACTGTTCTATGAAGGTTACCACTCAATCCAGGCTTTAACAAACTGTTAGATCCACTTCCAGATGTTTCCTTCGCCTTGCCCATTCAATGACAAATCTCAGGTAAATTTACTCATCTGGATAAATTTTACCTGATCTAACCTTATGTTCTATTCTTCTCAGTCCAGCAAACTTAAAATCCATTCCCACAATACTTCCTGATTCCTTGCTTATACAAATTAGCAAGAACTTGTGATTACATTGTATATAAGTGATACATTCTCCCCAAATCTTTAAATTCTCCCTTGGGCCATGTTAGAAACTGACTCTTCAAGGGGAATTTGGAAATAATGTGAGTGGTGGGGTTTGTTATTTAGGAGTGGCTTTTCTTTTGCAAGGCAACTGCCTCTGTGAAGTCATTAAAGATTTTTTTTTGTTTTAAATAAGCTTTATTTTTACTAGCCAAAACCTAGAAATGGCCTAAATGTTCATCAACAACTGATGGAGAAATAATTGTATTATATCCATACACAGTAAAATATTACCAGCAACAAAAAGGAATAACCTATTGATATTCTCAATAGTAATTAATCTCAAAAGAAATATGCTTACTGAAAGAAGGTTGGAAAAAAGTAAGCCCATATGTATTACATTTATATAAAATTCTAGAAAATGCAAACTAACACATAGTAAATCCTCATTTAATGTCATTGACAGGTTCTTGGAAACTGTGGCTTTAAGCAAAATGACATATAGCTAAATGAATTTTACCATACACTAGTTGACATAAACAAGACTTAAGTTCCTTTGGCATTTTTTTCATCACACAAACATCACCAAACTTCTAAACAAAGACCACAAAAACTTCTAATATTAAACACTAAAAATAAATGTGAGCTATACATACATTCAGGAAAGATTAACAGAAACAAGTAAAATCATTTTTTCCAACCCACTTATTCCAGTTTAGGGTTGCAGGTGGCTCAAATGTATCCAAGCAGCTCAGGGTGCAAGGTGTGAACTAACACTGGACAGGATAGTCTTCCATTGCAGGGCATACCCACACCATACTCAACCGGACTGACTGTGACAATTTAGACACTTCAATTCAACTAAAATCCATATCTTTGAGATATGGGAGGAAACTGGAGTACCAGGAGAAAACCTACACAGACATGGGAAGAACATGCAAACTCAACACAGTCAGTGGCCCTAGTTTGGGAATCAATTTTTCTTTCTCAACAATGTTATATCAAAATTATATTGAACAAAATGACATTGTTGAGTACCTACTATCTTGTGAAATAAAACAAATCAATAGTTGCATGGGGATGAGGGATCAGAGAAGGACAAGAAAAGATTATTAACAGGCATGGGAAAACTTGTTGCGGTAATGATATGTTCATTGCCTTAATTGTGGTGATGGTATTACAGGTGTATATATATAGCCCATATGTCAAAATATATCAAATTGTACAATTTAAATATGTGCAGTTTACTGTATTCCAATTATATACTAATAAAGCTGTTAAGAGATAAAATAGCTATACATAAAAGTCTGAATTTCCCATTTCTCTTGGAAAATCAACTGTACAGTATATTAACTCAACCATCTCCCACTTCCCATATTTTGGTATGGTCAGCTCTCCAGCAAAAACTGGAGAACAATTAAAACCATGTTTACTTGAATACTGGCTGGGTCACAAGAGCCACCTGAGACTGCAAGACCCCTCTGCCCTGGGCTTCCTGCTTGTGCAATGATGACCATAAGGGCAACAGCCCAAGTAAGTGCAGGAATCCAGAAAACATTTAGATTATTTGTTCTGATGCTTATCTCAGCCACAGGAGACAAAAAGGTCAGTAGGTTCTGAGAATTTCTGTATACTTCTAACCCACAGAGCCATGCAACATGAAATTTGTGTATGTCCTTCTGAGCAGGCATATAACCTCTATGCTAATCTTCTCTGTATTTTTCCTATTTTAGTATATAGTATGTGCTGCTGAAGTGAACACAGCATATGATCTCTAGTTTGCCACAATCTCCACCATTCCCTACTACTAATGTTTCTATACATGGTGTTTATATATCTGAAAGGTATATTTTATTTTATTTTTGAAATATTTTTTTCTAAATAAGATATAACATATAATAGTATATAATCAAACTATTTTAGGATGTCTAAGTAAAATAATATTTAACAGTGTTAGTCTTATTAAGTGTTAAGCCTTACATTTTTAGAAAGTAGAGAAATAGAATTTGTATCTCTCTTCATAAATTTGAACATCAAGAAAGATGACAACATTTTATGCATAGAACAAGAAATATGTCAATTATGTTTCCCATGTAGCCCTGTATGTCTTATCTGCCTATCATATTTAGACTTCACAGGGGTCATGATTTCTGGGTAGGTCTTGGGAAGCAGCTACACTTCAACAGTGTTGGGAAATGTGAGACATTCCCTGGAAAAAGGGACTTAACTCATGCTGTTTGAAGCACTGGAGGATGTCATACCAATTACCCCTTCAATGGGTGAGCATAGGACTTAAAGGAGAACCTGACATCTCAGTCATAAGATCATTCCTACAAAGCTGGACAGTTTTTCCTAAGAGTACTTCACCAGCATTATCAATTAGGCAAAATTAGATTGAGAGCTGTTCTCAGACATCTGCTATTTTTTTCCAAGGCACATAAGTTGGGGAACGCCACAAAAGGGTTTTAACCTTTATATTGGCAAAACCCATTAATTTTATTTTGATTTTAATAACATTTTCTTTACCCAATATATCAAAAATATTATCATTTTAATATACAGGCAATATAAATATCATAAGATGTTTCATATTCTTCTCTCTCCTTTTTAAAAATACTGTCTTGGGAATCCAATGTGCATTTTATACTTATAGCATATCTCAGCTCAGACCAGCTATATTTCAAGTGCTCATATTCATATGTGACCAGTGCCAATCATATTAGACAGCACAATTCTTCTAGACATTTAACTCAGCCCACAGTCCTAATTTTCTTCCTAACTGTGGAAAGCAATCAACACCGTTGTAGGGGTGAAGGGAAGAAATGAGCTCAGTTAGTGATTACCTGTTTCCCAAAAGCGATTTATTTCTTCAGTCAACCCCACACAATACACAGAACAGAGTAAAGACTTTAATAGTAAGTCTTTTTCACTGCACAGTCAGATCAGTGTGAGGTAAGCAGTTCAAGGTTGAGTTATTTGGAAGCTATCTCATGTAGAGTCAATACTGTATATGGAAAACATAAATTTCTGGAAAATTGTATCAGATTCCAGCTCTTCTTTTTGGCAAGAGCTGGGTTATTTCTATACTGAAACCATCAGGGGAGAGGGAATGAGGAACCCCAGTGAGTTCAGATCACTCATGATTCTCTCCAGGTAACAGGAGGGATAGTGGAGGTCCTTTGAGTAAACTGGAGTGACTGACAGTGTAGGGTCCTGACTGCTGGTAGAAGTGGGATGGTCTGTGCAACAAACACAGGCAATAACATAACTCAGGCCAAGAAAAGGCCCTGGGAAGGTTAGAAAAGGTAAAGTAGCTCCTGATAGCTTACCACATACCTGGCACTTGCAGTTATCTCTGCAGTGTTGATAGCTGGATTTACAAAGTTCAGTTCAGAGTTGTGCTATGTTGAGCAAGGAGAAAAAATTTTCCCAGCATTCTTAGGAACTCTCTTGAGTGTGAAGGTTCTGGTGCTAAATGAAAAGATGGAGCTGAAGGATCACCAAAAAAGTTACACTCATGAGGCCTTTCTGATGGGAACTTCTCATGTACCCAAGGTAGGAGCATCTTCTGTAGACTCTCCCACATTTGCTGAACACATAAGGTCTTGCTCCAGTATTTTGTTCCTTGTGAATAATGAGGCTGAAGTTGCCACCAAAGAATTTCCCACATTCATTTCACCCCTAGGCCTTGCTTTGGTATGAACTTCCTTGTGTTGAATAAAGTGAATACTAGTGTTGAAGGTTTTCCCACACTCATTGCACACATAACGCCTGGCTCCACTGTGAAGTCTCTTATGTGTTCTAAGGAAAGTACTGTAAAGTAAGAATTTCCCACATTCATCACATTTAAAAATCTTTTCTCCAGTGTGCATCCTCTGGTGGTCAAGAAATACACATTTATGGCAAAAGCCTTTTCCACATCTGTCACAAGAATAAGGCTTTACTCCACTGTGAATTTTCTGGTGCTGAGTAAGTGCATTTTTGCGGACCAAGGTTTTCTTACATTCATTGCACTCATAAGGTTTTACTCCATTGTGAATTTTCTGGTACTGAATAAGATAGTAATTTCTGCAAAAGATTTTCCCACATTCTGCACACTGATAAGGCATGAATACTCCCTTGTGACGTTTCAGGCGTACTTCGAGGCTGGTGCTATATTAAAAGCATTTCCCACAATTAGTGCATCAATAAATTACGTTTCTGTAAAAGTTTTTGTGTCACATAAAGTCAGAGTGGTTGCTGATGGATTTGCCACATTCGCTACGCTGATAAGGCTATTTTGCCATCTGGCTAGTCTTGCTTCTGACCACGTGTCTTTGTGGCTAAAAATTTGCCTGCATTCACTGCACCTGTAACCAATTTATTCAGTGTGAAAGGGCTCCTCACACTCAGTCCTCAAGTATGGCTTCTCCCCATGGTGTTGGCCAAGACCAAAGCTGGCAGAGAAAAATGAAGGCATTCTCTGACACTTGGCATCTGCTGCTCATAACAACCTGGTCCTGGCCCTTTTCCATTCTACTGGATGTCTCTCCTCTCTGCTACCTTGGGATTTGCTCAAGGTTTACACTGAAGGCTTGCCCACTTGACTTACATAAGATTGCTGCCCAGGGAATGTTCTCTGCTGCCCAGCCAGATGCAAAATGTCTTTCAAGATTGGGTCACAGGTCACATTGGTGGCTCTTTTGGATGGAAGGACCCACCCTGAGAGTTCTCACCTGTGACACTCGAACAGAAACACCCATCTTAGAAGATCCGTTTTTATCCCCTACTGGATTCCCACAACCAGGGCCAGAGCTCCCTTGTATCAACTTTGTCTTGGCTGGAGCTATGTCTACCTTGTCAGGAACACTGGGTTGTCTCTGAGGCCCAGGCTGCGTAATTACAAGGTGTCTGCAAATTGCAAGTCTCATAGTGGTTGTACCAATCTACATTCTTACCAGCAGTAAATGAGGTTTCCCTTTTTTCCATAACCTCTCCAACACTTGTTATTGCCCGTCTTGTTGATGATGGCCACTCTAACAGGTGTGAGGTATAACTCATTATAGTTTTGATTTGCATTTCTTAATTGTTAGTGAGGTTGAACATCTTTTCATTTATCTATTGTCTGTTTCTATGTCTTCTTGGGAGGGATGTATTTTCAGGTCCTCTGCCCACTTTTTGATTGGGTTGTTTGTTTGGTATTGAGTTTAATGAGCTTTTTAAAATATATTTTGGAAATTAAACCTTTGTCAGAGTGACTGTTTGCAAATATCATCTCCCATCTGGTTGGCTGCCTCTTTGTTTTGTTGTCAGTTTCTTTTGCTGTGCAGAAGCATTTTAGTTTGATATAGTCCCATTCATTTATTTTTGCCTTTACCTCCCTTGCCTTTGAGGCCAAGTTCATAAAATGTTCTCTGTGACCAAGGTCCATAAGTTTGGTACCTATATTTTCTTCTATGTAACTTATTGTTTAGAGTCTTATATTTAGATATTTGATTCATTTTGAATTAATTTTTATACATGGGGACAAACTGTCATCCAGTTTCATTCATTTGCATGTGACTTTCCAGTTTTCCCAGCACCATTTATTAGAGATTATCTTCAGTCCACTGTGTGTTTCTGGCTCCTTTGTAAAAAATTATTTGTCCATATACATGTGGATTTATAGCTGGGCTGTATACTCTGTTCCATTGATCTCTGTGTCTGTTTCTCTGCCAATAACATGCTGTTTTGATTATTGTAGCTCTGTAATATAATTTGAAGTCAGTGACTGTGATACCTCCAGCTTTATTATTTTTCTCAGGATTGCTTTGGCTATTTGGGGTCTTTCGTGGTTCCATACAAATCTGATGATTTCTCATTTTATTTCTTAAAAAAAAATGACACTGGGATTTTGATGGGGATTGCATTAAATCTGCATATTGATTTGGGTAATATGGCCTTATTAACTATGCTGATTCTTCCAATCCATGAGCATGGGATATTTTTTCTATTTTATTTTGTGTTTTTCAATCTCTTTTTTACTTTGTGATTTTCAGTATATTGGTATTTAATGTTCTTTGTTACGTTTATTCCTAGGTATTTTATTCTTTTGGTTGCAATTGCAAAAGGAATTGTGGAAGTGCAATTGATTTTTTTATCCTGCATCTAGACTATATTTGTTTATTGTTTCTAATGATTTTGTGTGCATACTCTTTAGGGCTTTCTATATTTAGAATCATGTCATTTGCAAAAAGTGACAGTTTGTCTTCTTGCTTCCCTATTTGGATGCCTTTTATTTCTTTTCTTGCCTTATTGTTCTGGTTAGGACTTCCAGCACTATGTTGAATAAGTGGTGAGAGTGGACATCCTTGTTTTGTTCCTGATCTTAGAGGAAAAGCTTTCAGTTTTTCACCATTGAGTATGATATTAGCTGAGGGTTTATCTTATATGAACTTTATTATGTTTAAGTACTTTCCTTCTATTCCTAATTGAGTGTTTTAATCATAAATGGATGTTATATGTTATCAAATGCTTTTTCTGTATCTATTGATAAGATCATATGATTTTAATCCTTTCTTTTGTTAATGTGGTGTTTTACATTGATTGATTTGTATATGTTGAAGTATATCTGTGCCCCTGGAATGAAACTCCACTTGATTGTGATGTATTATTTTATGGATGTACTGTTGTATTAGATTTGCTAGTATTTTGTTTAGGATTTTTGCATCTGTATTCACCAGAGATATTGGTCTGTAGTTTTTTTTGTGTGAGTAATCATTGCCAGGTTTTGGTATCAGGGTTATATTGGCCTCATAGAATGTGTTAGGAAGTATTGCCTCTTCAATTTTCTGAAAGAGTTTGAGAAGGACAGGTTTTAAACCTTCTTTGAACTTTTGGTAGAATTCACTGGTGAAGCCATCTTGTCCTTGACTTCTGTTTTTTGGGAAGTTTTTGATGGTTGTTTCAATTTTCTAACTGCTAATTGGTCTATTTATATTTTGCAATTCTTCTTGATTTAGTCTAGGAAGATTATATATTTCTAGGAACTTATCCATTTCTTCTAATTTATTGAATTTTGTGGCATACAATCTTTTGTAATATTCTGGTATGATCCATTGTATATCTGTGATGTGTATGGTGACTTCTCCTCTCTCATTTCTGATGTTGTTTATATGGATCTTTTCCCTGTTTTCTTTAGTGAGTCTAGCCAGGGGTTTGTCAATTTTATTAATATTTTCAAAGATCCAGCTCTTTGTTTTATAAATTTTTTGTATAGTCTTTTTGTTCTCTATTTCATTTAAGTCTGCTCTAATTTTTATTATTTCCTTTCTTCTGCTGACTTTTGGGTTGCTTTTGTTCTTCCTTTTCTGGTTCTTTAAGATGTGCTGTTAGGTTGTTTGCTTGAGATTTCTCATGTTTCTTGAGCTAAGCCTGTAATTATATAAACTTTTCCTTTATTACTGCTTTTGCTGCATCCCAGACATTTTGATATGTTGTATTGTCATTCTCACTTGTCTCTATATATCTTTTGATCTCTTATTTCTTCTTTGATTCAGTCATTTTTTAGTAGTGTGTTGTTTAATCTCCACATATTTGTGGGTTTCTTTATTTCCTTTTTGCAGTTGATTTCAAATTTCAAGGCATCATGGTTAGAGAATATGGGTGTTATAATTTCAACCTTCTTGAATTTGTTGATGCCAGTTTTGTGTCCCAACATGTGGTCTATCCTTGAGAATGTTCCATGTGCCCTGGAGAAGAATGTATAATCAGATGTTCTGGGCTGAAATGTTCTGTAAATGTCAATTATGTCCATTTGGTCTTGTGTTTCATTTAAGACTGATATTTCTTTATCAATTTTCTGTTTGGTTAATCTATCTAGAGCTGTCGATGGACTATTAAATTCCCCAACTATAATTGTGTTTTGATCTGTTAATCCCTTTACTTGTATAAGTAGTTGTTTGATATGTGAAAGATGTGAAGCTGTGACCTACATGGCGAGGGTTCAGGACCTGGAGAATGGCTGTGCATAAATGAAGAGACTAGACAAGAAATATGAATTTGGAAATCAGAGGGGGCAAGCTGGAGAGTCTTTTTCTAGCAGAAAGGCTTCACTGGATCCCAGGCCCTCTTAGCTTTGTATTCAATTTTAGATGCACAACTTGCCCTTAGTTAGGCAGGCAATCCGGTAGCAGACAGACTATCTTAAAGGTCAGTAAATATTAGTAAATATTTACTTTGAGACTATTAGGTCAGGAAATTGCTTGAGCCAGCATTGTCTTGACAGAACAATCGGTGCATAGGTTTAGCCCTTGTCAAAGCTCAAGGTCCATCAGCCTTCTGGGTTCCCTGTTTGCACTTTCATAATAGTGTAGACAATGGATAGCTTCCAGCATTGATATATTTTGGTGTCCCTGGTTGGGTGCATATATATTAAGTATTGTTATATTTTCTTGATCATTATAAAGTGTCCATCTTTGTCTCTTGGTATCTTGAAATCTATTTTGTCAGATATAAGTATGGCTACACCTGCTTTTCTGTGGACTTAATTTGCTTGGAAAATCATTTTCCACCTCATTTTATTTTGAATCTACCTTTGTCTTTGAAGATTAAATGTGTCTCTTATAGGGAGCATATGTTTGTTGTTGTTTTTTTCCCCACTCTGCTACTCTGTGCCTCTTTATTGGTGAATTCAGGCCATTTACGTTTAGGGTAGTTATTTATTTATTTTTTTCAAATTTTTATTAAGGTATTATATGTGTACATATCTTACCATTGCCCCCCACCCCCACCCCACTCCCATACATGCCCTCACCCCCCAATGTTTTGCATCCGTTGGTTACTCTTATATGCATGCATACAAGTCCTTCAGTTGATCTCTTATTTCCACCACCTCTCCCTAACCTTACCGCTGTAATTTGACAGTCTGTTTGATGCTTTACTGCCTCTGTAACTATCTTTTTGTTCATCAGTTTATAATATTTTTCATTATCCCCAAATGAGTGGGATCATGTGTATTTTTCTTTCATTGACTGGCTTATTTCACTTAGCATAATGTTCTCTAATTCCATCCAGGTGCCTACAAATGGTAGTAATTCCTTCTTTTTTATGGAAGCATAGTATTCCATTGTGTAGATGTACCATAGTTTTCTGATCCAGTCATCTGCTGATGGGCACCTAGGCTGTTTCCAAATCTTAGCTATTGTAAATTGTGCTGCTATGAACATAGGGGTGCATATATCCTTTCTGATTGGTGTTACTGGTTTCTTAGGATATATTCCTAGGAGTGGGATTACTGGGTCAAATGGGAGTTCCATTTTCAGTTTTTTGAGGAAACTCCATACTGTTCTCCACAGTGGCTGCACCAGTCTGCATTCCCACCAGCAGTGCACGAGGGTTCCTTTTTCTCCGCATCCTCGCCAACACTTGTCGTTTGTTGATTTGTTGATGATAGCCATTCTGACAGGTGTGAGATGGTATCGCATTGTCGTTTTGATTTGCATCTCATGGATAATTAGTGACTTTGAGCATGTTTTCATGTGTCTCTTCACCTTCCTTCTGTCTTCTTTCGAAAATATTCTATTTAGGTCCGTTGCCCATTTTTTTATTGGATCCTTTATCTTCCTTTTATTAAGTTGTATAAGCTGCCTGTAGATGTTGGAAATTAAACCTTTATCAGTGATACCATTTGCAAATATGTTCTCCCATACAGTGGGGTTTCTTGTTGTTTTGTTGATGGTTACTTTTGCTGTGCAAAAGCTTTTTATTTTGATGTAGTCCCATTTGTTTATTTTCTCTTTGGCTTCCATTGCCCTAGGGGCAGATAACTGAAAAAGTTCTTTTGGCATATGTCTGAGATTTTGCTGCCTGTGGATTCCTCTAGTATTTTTATGGTTTGCCGTCTTATATTTAAGTCCTGTATCCATTTTGAGTTTATTTTTGTGTATGGTGTAAGTTGGTGATCTAGTTTCATTTTTTTTGCATGTATCTGTCCAATTTTCCCAACACCATTTATTGAAGAGACTCTCTTGACTCCATTGTATGCTCATGCCTCCTTTGTCAAATATTAATTGCGCATATTGGTTTGGGTCGATATCTGGATTCTCTATTCTATTCCATTGATCTATATGTCTGTTCTTGTGCCAGTACCAGGCTGTTTTGAGGACAGTGGCTTTGTAATACAGCTTGAAATCTGGTATTGAGATCCCTCCTACTTTATTCTTCTTTCTCAGGATTGCTGTGGCTATTTGGGGTCTTTTTTTATTCCAGATGAATTTTTGGAGAGTTCTTTCTTGGTCTGTGAAATATGCTGTTGGTATTTTAATGGGGAGTGCATTGAATCTATAGATTGCTTTGGGTAGTATGGACATTTTGATGATGTTGATTCTACCAATCCATGAACATGGTATGTTCTTCCATCTGTTTACATCTTCCTCTATCTCTTTTTTCAGTGTCCTGTAGTTTTCTGCATATAGGTCTTTTACCTCCTTGGTTAGGTTTATTCCTAAGTATCTTAATTTTTTTGGTGCGATGGAAAATGGGATTGCTTTTTTAGTCTCTCTTTCTGTAAGTTCACTGTTGGTGTATAGAAATGCCATAGATTTCTTGGCGTTAATTTTGTATCCTGCTACATTGCCGAATTCATTTATTAAGTCTGTTAGTTTTTTGATGGAGTCTTTCGGGTTTTTTATGTACAATATCATGTCATCTGCAAATAAGGACAGCGTTACTTCTTCTTTTCCAACTTGGATGCCTTTTATTTCTTCTTCTTGTCTAATTGCAATGGCTAATACTTCCAGTACTATGTCAAACAGGAGTGGTGAGAGTGGGCATCCTTGTCTTGTTCCTGTTCTTAGGGGAAATGGTTTTAGTTTTTGCCCATTGAGTATGATGTTAGCTGTGGGTTTATCATATATAGCTTTTATTATGTTGAGGTATGATCCCTCTATTCCCACCTTGTTGAGAGTTTTTATCAAGAAAGGGTGTTGGATTTTGTCAAATGCTTTTTTCTGCATCAATTGATATGACTATGTGATTTTTATCTTTCAATTTGTTTATGTGATGTATCACATTTATTGATTTTTGGATATTGTACCATCCTTGCATTCCTGGGATAAACCCTACTTGGTCATGGTGTATGATCTTTCTGATGTACTGCTGGATCCGATTTGCTAGAATTTTGTTGAGGATTTTGGCATCTATATTCATGAGGGATATTGGCCTGTAATTCTCCTTCATTGTGTTGTCTTTATCTGGTTTTGGTATTACGGTGATGCTGGCTTCATAGAACGAGCTTGGAAGTGTTCCTTCCTCTTGAATTTTTTGGAATAGTCTGAGGAGGATAGGTTTTAGTTCTTCCTTGAATGTTTGGTAAAACTCTCCTGTGAAGCCGTCTGGCCCCGGGCTTTTTTTTGCCGGAAGCTCTTTGATGACTGCTTCAATTTCTTCCATAGTTACTGGCATATTGAGCTGTTTAGATTCTTCTTGAAGGTTATATTTTTCTAGGAATATGACCATTTCCTCTAGGTTGTCCAGTTTGTTGGAATAGAGTTGTTCGTAGTATTTTTTAACAATCCTTTGTATTTCGGCGGGATCTGTTGTTATTTCACCTCTTTCATTTCTGATTTTGTTTATTTGGGTCCTCTCTCTTTGCTTCTTGGTGAGCCTGGCTAGAGGTTCATCAATCTTGTTTATCCTTTCAAAGAACCAGCTCTTGGTTTTGTTGATCTTTTGTATTCTTTCTTTGGTCTCTATGTCGTTTATCTCCACTCTGATCTTTATTCTTTCCTTCCTTCTACTTACACTGGGCTTTTCTTGTTGCTCTTTTTCTAACTCTTTGAGTTGTTGCTTTAGGTAATTTATTACCATTGTTTCTTGTTTTTTGCAGTAGGCTTGTAGAGCTATGAACTTCCCTCTCAAGACTGCTTTTGCTGTGTCCCATAGATTTTGGATTGTAGTGTTTTCATTGTCATTTGTTGCCATGATGTTTTTTATTTCTTCCTTGATCTCTCTGGTAACCCATTCATTGTTTAATAGCATGCTGTTCAGTCTCCATGTGTTTGATTTTTTTGGATTGTTTTTATTGTAGTTGATTTCCAGTTTTATGCCACTGTGGTCTGAGAAGATGCTTGATATGATTTCTATCTTCTTGAATTTGAAGAGATTTTGCCTATGTCCCAACATATGGTCTATCTTTGAAAATGACCCATGTGCACTTGAGAAGAATGTATATTCTGTGGCTTTGGGGTGAAATGTTCTGAAGATGTCAATTAATTCCATCTGGCCTAGTGAGTCATTTAGGATTGATGTTTCTTTGCTGATTTTTTGTTTATAGGATTTGTCCAATGATGATAGTGGGGTATTAAAATCTCCTACTATGATTGTATTGCTGTCAATCTCTCCCTTGATATCCTCCAGGAGTCTTTTCATGTACTTGTGTGCTCCTGTATTGGGTGCATATATGTTTACCAGAGTTATTTCTTCTTGTTGGATTGCTCCCTTTAGTATTATGAAGTGGCCTTCCTTATCTCTTGTTATGTCCTTCAGTTTGAGATCTAATTTGTCAGATATAAGTATTGCTACCCCAGCTTTTTTTTCAGTTCCATTTGCCTGGAAAACCTTTTTCCATCCCTTCACCCTCAGTCTGTGTGCGTCTTTTTTTCTGAGGTGGGTTTCTTGTAGACAGCAGATATATGGGTCATGTTTTCTTATCCAATCCATTACCCTATGTCTTTTGATTGGGGCATTTAATCCGTTTACATTTAAAGTTATTATTGATAGGTACTTATTTGTCGCCATTCCTATTCTTTACACCTGTGTTCCTTCTTCGCTTCCTATTTCTTTTTTTTTTTTTACAGCAGACCCTTTAGCATTTCTTGCATTGCTGGTTTGGTGGTAATCAATTCCCTTAGTCCTTTTTTGTCTGTGAAACTCCTGATTTCACCTTCAATATTGATTGATAGCCTTGCTGGGTACAGTATTCTTGGATTCAGACCCTTCCTTTGCATGACTTTGTATATTTCATTCCATTCCCTTCTGGCCTGATGAGTTTCTGTTGAGAAATCAGTTGCTAGTCTGATGGGGGTTCCTTTGTATGTAACTTTCTGTCTCTCTCTTGCCGCTTTTAAGATTCTTACTTTGTCATTGGTGTTTGCCAATTTAATTATAATGTGCCTTGGCGTCGGTCTTTTGGGGTTCATTTTGCTTGGGACTCTGTGAGCTTCTTGGATTTGTGTGGGTTTTTTCTTCTCTATATCAGGGAAATTTTCTGTCATTATTTCTTCAAACAGGTTTTCTATTCCTTGCTCAGCTTCCTTTCCTTCTGGAACCCCTATTATGCAGATGTTGTTTTGTTTCGTGTTGTCCCAAAGTTCCCGTAGGCTCTCCTCCTGCCTTTTAATTTTTTTTTCTAGAAGTTGCTCTACTTGGGTATTTTTTCCCATCTTGTCTTCTAGCTCACTGATGCGGTCCTCTGCTTCTTCTAGTCTACTCTTGATGCTTTCTATTGAGTTCTTTACAGCAGCGATGTCATTTTTCATTTCTTCTTGGTTCTTCTTCATTTCCTCTTGGTTCTTGCTTATATTGTCGAATTTCTCTTCCATTCTTTTCAGCCACCTTATGACCATTTCTCTGAATTCTTTTTCTGGAAGGTTGCTTGCCTCTATTTCGTTTACTTCCTTTTCTGGTGATGCCTGCTTTTCTTTCATATGCAGGCTGTGTCTTTGTCTCCCCTTGGTCTCTCTTCTCTGGGTGTCTGGTTATGTAGTTCTCTCTCTCCTGCCTTGATTTAAAGGCACAAAATACAGCACTACCAGGTACAACACACAAGGCACTGAACAGAAATGTATTCACGATATTAATAACCTCCAATAAAGGTGACCACCAGAGAAAGGCAAATTATGGGTTAGGAGAGAGAGAAGAAGAGGAAAAAGAAAGAAAGAAGAAAAAAAAAGGCGGGTGTCAAAATGAAATTGGGAAAAGGGAAAAAAAGAAGAAAAAAAAAGTAAGAGAGACAAGAAAGAGACTAAGAGAGAAAGGGAAACAGACTATATATATTGGGGATAAAACTCCAATAGAACAATCACTTATCCCGGCAAATGCCAGCAACAAGTGCCTGGCGATTAATACAAACTACAACACCAACTAATATTGAGTGAGGCAAGGGAAAACAGAAGCACTAAACAAACAAAAAAATAAACAAAAGAAGAATAAGCAAAACAATCTCACAAAAAAGCATAAAAATTCGATATAATCTACATTCAAGCGAACAACAACAAAAGGACAGAGAGAAAAACAATTTTTGGATAGTTAAGACAGCGAAGAGAGAGGTGTGTATGGACTTGGAGCAGGGGATTGGAGATTAAATATATAAGTAGGGTGAAATTTTAACAGGGGGTAAACAGAAAAAATAGGGAAAATCTAAAGCAGGAAAGGGGTAAGATAAACAGGACACCGAAAAGGGAAAAGTGAGGAAGAGAGTGATGGCATAAAGGTAGAGTTGAGATAGAGTAAAAAGATGCTAAAGGAAAAATAAAAATAGAATGGAGATCATTAATCCCAAAACAAAATGAAGAGAAAATAAAATGACATTTAAAAGAAAAAAAAGATAAAATAGCAGTAGTAATAATACGGATTGAAAATAAAAAGGTAATAATTAAAAAGGTAAAATCAAGTGAGGAAAAAAGAAAAAAAATTAGTTTCTTGAGTAAAAGATGCAAAAAATGAAAATAAAAAAATAAAAAATAAAAATAAAATGTGGAGTAGTGAAGGTCATTCACTTCCTCTGTTGTTCTGTTTGGCACGCCTGTTTCTCAGTCCGGACAGTATTGCAGTTCCCTGCGTTCCACTGCTCTTCAGTGATGTAAGCCAGTCCTGATTTTAAGCAGGCGGTGTGTCTTAATTCGTATTCCTTTATTTTTGATTACACAAGAGTCAATTTGTGATTCAGCCCCTGGGTGGCAGTGTTTCTGGATTGACTTCTGGGTTTATCTATGGCCTCTCTAGGGAGTGTTAGAGCCTTCTTTCCCTGTGGCACTCACTACTGGTTTGTGGGAGTGAGCTGCCTCAGAGCTGGCTCTCTGATGGTCACTCCCTGCTCCGATCCCCAGGTTCCAGAAAAACAACTTTCCCCTGCAGTCTCCCAGGGTGTCCCCAACTGGGTGATCCTATGTATTGGGCTTAGTAATCAGAAGCAAGAATTTCAAGAGGAAAAAGCCCAAGTGTGCGCACTCCGTGGCTGCGCGTAAGTCTAGCACACCCCTGAAATTCTTAGGGTGTCCCTGCACTTCAGATCAAAATGGGTTGCTTTTTAGAGAGCCCTTCTGCTAGCAGCTCTGAGGACCCCCTTCCACATTCACAGATCACGCCAGCCCCAACAGCCACGGATTTTTCTAGGCACAGACTTCCCTAGTCCTCCAGCTCCCGCAAAATGCGCATTCCTCTCTCGCGCTGGGACCAGAGACCTCACCTTATCCCAGGCGAAATCTGACCTTTCCGTGGTGGAGTGTAGAGCTCCTCTGAACCCGTGTGTTTGGGCCAATTGGGGAGCGTTGTTCTGGGGCTCACAGCTGTTCCGTGGGTGCCGCCATTGTGGATTCTCAGGCTTCCAATAAGCTCCACTTTCCGGTTCCAGATGGCGGAGACTCCGCGTCCAAGCCTGCAGCTCCGGGAGGAGACCCAGCCACAGTGGGAGCTGCCAGGTCAGGGGAACCCCGTCTAGCAGTCTCCCACCTTCTTCTGGAGTTCAACTGTCCCCCAACTTGCCAACAAACACTCCTAGTGCGGCCCTCAGCTGTTCTTTCTTTCTGCTCCAGGACAAGGCTCAGAACACGTCTGTCTATTCCGCCGCCATTTTTCTCTCCTCCTAGGGTAGTTATTGATGTATGAAGATTTACTACAGCCACTTTATCTTTTGTTTTCTGGTAGTTCTATGCCTCTATCAGTTCTTTTCCTTTGTGTTTCCCACTCTTATTTTTGTTTGGTGGTATTCCATACTTCTTTCCTCTGTTTCCTCTTTTTATAAACTATGTGTCTTGGTTTGGAAATTTTTGTGTGTGGTTACCATTAGCTTTATAAAAAATAAACTTTCATACATACTGTATTCTTTTTCTTTCTTTTTTTTTTTTTCCTAAAGAACTGGCTTCATCTTTCTTTGCCAGTTCCAATTTTTACCCCTTGCGTCTTAGCTTTTGTTGTCACAAATTATACCTGTTTTTTGTTGATCTTATTTGTAGTGTTCTGACCTTATGATCTTTGTTTCAGGTAGAATAACCCCCTTGAGTATTTCCTGCAATGAAGGTTTTCTGGTTATAAATATTTTAGCTTCTATGTGTCTGGGAACATCTTTATTTCTCCTTCATATTTAAAGGATAATTTTGTTGCATATATTATTCGTGGCTGGTAATTTCACTCTTTCAGACATTTGGATATTTGGTTCCACTCTCTTCTGGCTTATAGAGTTTCTGCTGAGAAGTTGGATGAAATTCTGATGTGTTTTCCTTTGTAAGTCACTTCCTTCTTTTCCCTGGCTGCTTTGAGAATTTTTTCTTTGTCAGTAATTTTTGACAGTTTTAGTAACAAGTGCCTAGGAGAGGGCCTCTTTGGATTGAGGTAACTAGGTGTTCTGTTTGCTTCTTGGATTCAAAGATCTAGTTCTTTCCATATGTTTGGGAAGTTCTTATCTACTATTTGTTTGAATAGGCTCTTCATTCCCTTGTTGCCTCTCTTGCTCCTCTAGATTACCTATATTTGTAACATTGCTTTTTTTTTTTTATGAAGTCTGATAGTTCTCATAGGGCTTTTTAATTTTTCTTTATGCTCAGGTCTCCCTCTTCTTCCCTAAGTGTCATTTCTAGATTCTTGTCTTCGATACACTAAGTCTTTCCTCCATCTGGTTGGTTCTGTTTTCTATGCTAAGTAGTTCACTCTTAAATTCCTTATTTGCATTCTTCATTTCCAGGATTTCTGATTGGTTCTTTTTTTAAAGTTTCAATCTTTTTGGTAGAGTACTTGTTTTGTTCAGTGATTTGTTTTCTGAGTGCATTGAATTGCCTGTTGGTATTTTTCTCTAATCTCATTGAGTATTTTCAGAAATGCATTCTTGAAATCTCTGTCATTTATGTCACATATTCCATGTGTTTCAGCTTGATTTCTGGGAATATTTCATTTTCTTTGTGGTCATCCTCATTACTGTGGTTATTCATGGATTTTCTGTTTTCCTTTGCCTACTCATTTATCTCCCTATAAGTATGATCAATAGAAGCTTTGTCTGAAGAGATCTTTCTACTATTTTCCAGTATATGGCACTGAATTACAGGATTTTTTTTTAGCATTGTGGTCTCCCAGTCACCTCCACTGCTTCTGTAAGTCAATACAGCCATGCTGCTTGGGGGTGGGGTTTGCTTTGCCCTCACCATAATAGCAACCCTTGACCTCCATGGGGTCCTGCCACAAGCACCCCTCCTGGGGATCAGTCACAGAGGGAAACAGTGGTTCCACTGCAATAGCTCTTGGTTTGCAGAATATATGTTCCTTTACCCAGCTCCAAGGGCAACATGAGGTGAATTTTAGGAGTCCAATTAGTGACAGGGTTCCATGGTTCCATTTCTTTGAAACACCACTGGTGACAGGGTTCTGTGGTTCCATTTCTTTGAAACTCCACTGGTGACAGGGTTCCATGGTTCCATTTCTTTGAAACAACAGTGGAGAGCTGCACAGCAGAACCCCATGCTCTGTCAGGCATCTGCTGACTCAGACACTGTTCACTCCCTTGCTGCTCACCCTGCTGGGCTGTTCCCTCCCCCACTCCCCAGTTCTATGTTCCTCCTAGCCAAAGGAAGCACCTGCTACCACTGGCTTTCACCCCTCTCCCAGTGGAGCTGCAAGCTCCCATTTTCAGATCTGTGTCTGTGGGCCATCAGCATTTTCTTCCCTTCTTGTCTCTTCATTTATTCCCCATTGCCTGCCTTTAGATATTTCAATGCCCTGGTTTCTCCAGCCATGCATCTGTGTTGAGCAGGGATTTCTTTGTTTAATTATAGTTGATTAACTTGATGAAATTTCAGGAGGAGAGGACAAGGTGTGCTCTCATGCCGCTGTTCCTCTGACATCACTAAAAAATAAAATTTCATATAAATAAAATTTAACCGAACTTATTGGCCAAATCTGATGTATGTTTTAACAATCTAGATTCTTACTTCACTCCTTCCACCAAACAGAATTTGATATAAAGCTAGCTTTATATAAAATAGATACATTGATAGATTATCATTTTTAGACTGTTAAATGTTATCTAGAGCTTTGATTTTAAACCTAAAACCTATTTTCTGTACACTGATAACAAAATTTTGGAACAGTCAATAATTCAAACTAATGTTTCTAAGTCTTAAATATAAGCTTTCTAAATAGTTGTCTATAATGAAAGTATTTTAAAATTTATCATATTAAAATGAATGCATATCAGATTCTTGTTTCATGGCTTCTTCCCTTTTGAATTGTTCTGAATATGTAGTTTTACCGAGTTTCGTGTAGTCTTCCAGCTATTGTTCCCTTTTGGTTTTGTTACAAAGGATCAGTGAAAATATGCCTTGAGACAGAGCTAGGAAAAGAAAGGGTACATTTCAAGAACAAATTTTTTAATTCAGTGGTTGTAGATTTTTCTAGTTCACCATCATATCCTTTTCTTGATGCAATGTTGCAAAAATATTTCTCCTCTATTATTTTCAAAATGCATCATGGCAGCAAAGATATATAAATTTTTGGATATTTCTTCTAGAGGTCTGATTTAGATTTTTCCCAGAGCAATAAAATGCACTCTCTGAGAGACTTATAATGCAATACAGAGAGAAAAGTTTAAACTCTGGATGAGTTAAGTTGTATTAGGTCATAGAGCAGTCCTAGAAGAGGTATATCATCTAGGTAGAAGGCTTGGCTCTGCTCCAGGCTACAAAGTTTCAGTTGTAGAAGATAAATAAACCCCAGATACCAGAGCCTCCGCTTGGGTTGCTAGGGGGCATGGCCAGCCTGCAAACCACCACAGGCCCTTCCCCCAGGCTGCCCCATGCCCCAAGGAAACCCCCACCCTGATCCGGGACACCATTCAGGGCAAACCAGCTGGCCCTCACCTGTGCACCAGGCCTCTATCCTATCTAATAAAAGAGTAATATGCAGATTGACCATCACTCCAACACACAAGATGGCTGCCCCCATGTCGTCAAAGATCCTGCCCCCGTGTGGACACAAGATGGCCACCATAAGATGGCCAGCAAGGGAGGGCAGTTGGGAGGGACCCAGGCCTGCAGGGGAGGGCAGTTGGGGGGGGACCCAGGCCTGCAGGGGAGAGCAGTTAGGGGGGACCAGGCCTGCAGGGGAGGGCAGTTAGGGGTGACCAGGCCTGCAGGGGAGGGCAGTTAGGGGCAAACAGGCTGGCAGGGGAGCAGTTAGGCATCAATCAGGCTGGCAGGGGAGTGGTTAGGGGGTGATCAGGCTGGCAGGCAGAAGCAGTTAGGGGCAGGGTGCAGGCTGGGCTGAGGGACACCCCCATCCCCTGTGCATGAATTTTGTGCACCGGGCCTCTAGTCAGAATATGTTTTCAAATTGAAATGAGAAAGGGCTATCATTATTATTTGTGAATACTGAGTACTTATAATATGTAATGTATTATAGTATGGTCAGAGAGGCATACAGAATTGAGAAAGATATGGTTCCTGCACTGGAGGAGTTTGTGGTCTCTTGGAGATGTACATACTTATAAGTAACTCTGATGCATAGGAAATAATGAGGGTGCAGAAAGTGAGTGGCTGAATGTGCACTATTTTTTAAAATATTTTTATTGATTTCAGAGAGGAAGAGAGAGGGAGAGAGAGATAGAAACATCAATGATGAGAAGGAATCATTGTTTGACTGCCTCCTGCACACCCCCTACTGGGGATGAAGCCTGCAACCCAGTGCTGAAGGCTAATTCCAACAGGTCGTAATGAAAGAAGTTCATCAAAAGGTTAATGAACCTTGGGGCTTCAGCAGGGCTGAAGATCTACATATTATTGCCTGCTGCCAGATAGCTGAGGGCAGTTCCCCAAACCTGATAATCTTTTACTGTTTACCAAACCTTACCTTTCATATATATATCTGCTTTGTTTTAGGGCAAAATGTGTTAATAAAAAGCTAGGGGTCTGGACATTGGAGGAGCTTAGTCACTAGTACTGAGTTTCTGTCTGGCTTTTCCCCATGCCTTCCAAATTCATATTTCTTCTCTAGTCTCAATTATTTTATGCACAGCCCCATCTACAGATTCCTTGAACCCTACTTGATGCTGAGAAAGACCCCCGGCATTTATGGCACCCGAGACAAGGACATCTGGAGAAGAAGATTTTGCCTGAGGGAAGAAAGAAGGATTCACCGGTAAAGGTGAGGGGGTCACTGAAAATTCGGTGAGGAGATTAACTGTGTATAAAAGCCTGCACCAGCTTTGTAAGTCACGAATCCAGACTGGGCAGGAATGTCTTTTGTTTCAAGCCAGACTATAATGGGGAAGAATTTGGTTCAAAGGCAAAAATATTATTGTAAATTTTTAGCTTATATGCTCAAGGATAAAGAAATTAAAATGTCAAAAGGCACTTTCTTGAATCAGGCTCAAGGAAAAAAAGTGCCATTGTAATATTTAACTTTGTGGCTTCTTGTTCAAATTGCAAAATGCCTACTTTGTATTTGGGATCGAAAGTCTGTAATTTTCTAAAAAGCTGCCAGATCCTCTGCTTCTGGTGTCAAGAGATTCAAGGGCAGCTAGACAGGGTAGAGCCATTAGCTCTCTTGAAGAGGAACTCTCTCATGCTTTGTTTACCTGGGCAGCCAGGTCATTTACTAAATTTCCCCAAAGGAAGCAGGATGTGGGGGTGGAGAGACACGTGGTGATCCTGTTAAATGGATGCCCACTGCTGAGAGTGCTATTTAAAAAGTCTCATTCTTCCCATGATTTTTATTTCCCAGTTCGTCATTTAAAAGTTTTACAGAATTTAGGAATGCATCTGGGATTTCTGTACTTGTAAAGAGAGAAAGCCAGCTTAAAACAAAAGAGCACTCCATTCAATGTTGGATAAGGATTTGGGCTAAAATTAATCTCTTTACGAATGCTATAGAAGGAACCCAACACTGTTTTTTCCTCAAAAAGATGGCAGAGATAACCCAAGGAAAAGATACAGGTAGGTTCTAAGCAACAAAATTGGTATTTCCATAATAAAGGGTAGTTTTTAAATAATAATGAACCACATTCCAAAGTTAACATTAAGACCACTAGAAAGTCAGTAAAGTATCTCTGTTATAGAATTTACCAAAGTAAATGTCTTGGATAATAATAATTGGCTTTAAAATCTCAAAATTGTTGAAACATGGATGTAACTAAAATAAAGGATTTGTGGTAAAGTTTTTCAGTTATAATTATAGATATATTAATAGTGGGGGTTCGCTTCTTGTTGGAGGAAGGGGCTGGTCACCCTTCCCCCAGCAGAAAGAATATGGTAATTTTAAATTTAAATAGACCAGGCTAGGTCAAACCTGTTTTGCCAGCCAGAAATATAGTTTTCCGAAATCTTTGGCAACTTAAAACTTTGGAGTTTACTAAATTAAATAATAAAAACTTATTAAATATCTAGGTATCCTATATAATAAAAGGCTAATATGCAAATTAGACCGAATGGCGGAACAACTGTTCACTATGACATGCACTGACCACCAGGGGGCAGACGCTCAATGCAGGAGCTGCCCCCTCATGGTCAGTGTTTCCCACAGTGACCATGGCGCGGGCAGACCTAAACCATTAGTCGGACATCCCCCAAGGGCTCCTGCACTGTGAGAGGGTGCAGGCCGGGCTGAGGGACTCCTCTCCCCAGTGCACGATTTCATGCACCAGGCCTCTAGTTTTGAAATAACAAAATACTGAAATGTTAATCTGAGTTTGCCTCATATGAAAAAATCTAGAGGATAGATTTGAAACTATTAATTAAATATGTCTTATATTCTTAAAAATATGAAGTTATTATTAATCTGAGAAATGCTAAGTATTTAACTTACCATCTAAAATTTGAGGCTTCTAAGAGTTTAAATTAAGTTGGGAGAAATTATATAGTTATAACAAAATGCATAAAGTATAGAAATTTATTTTTGAGAAAATAATTCTTGTATTTTCTCTAGAGAAATTAGTAATTCAAAATATATTGTAGTACATGTGGTAAAATTTCAAACTTAGATATAATATGTTATATGGTCTAATTAAAGAAAGAGGATTAATCCTGTGGTCTGAACCAAATTTTAATATAAAAATCAGTTTAAATTTAATTGATATATTTTAGAATAATTATAAAAAGTATATAATATAATCTTTGGGTTATATATATATTTGATGGTATTTCCAAGTTAAATTGCAAGACTTTAACTGGGAGATGATTTTGGAGCACTCCAAGGGCCGTGGAGTGATTCAAAGAATTTATTCTCTCTTCTTAAAGGAAATATTTTTGAATTAAGCAGATTTAATATACTTGAAATCATGTGGAAAGCATATCAAATAAAAATTACTTTAATTACTTAAAATTATCTTTTCAAAATATAATCAAGGTCTCCATAATTTCAGTTAAATAAGAAGCCAATGTTTTTATAAGCAGCTGGCTTTAACAAAGACCAACATAAAAATTCACATTCCTGAGACCTCCCATGATCCCTCAGTGTATGCAAATGAGTACTAGCCAAAAAGAATGCTGTTTAAACATAAATTTTAAGCTTAATAAACAGAAGAATTTTTAAAATTTTGAAATCTCTTCCACTACTATTTACAGGGTAAACTAAAGGTTATTATTCAAGCATTAAATCTGATCATTAGTAGTCACCATAAATATAAAGAGAGTCACTTAATATGTAGGCATCACAGTATTGGTCAGCATCTGAAGAGTAACCATGTGGGTTGCTTTGTGTAAAAGAAAGAAAAAGGTTTTTAAAAGAAACTCTCTAAAGGTGGCCTAGAAATTTCTCTGGGAAGAAATAAAGAGAGGTTTCCTTTAAACACCTGGAGAACTGTAATTATAAGTCAATGTGTTAGGCCTCAAAAAGAAAAGTAAATAATTTGCATTTTGCCTTGCTAAACAAAGCTTATGTAAAATTACTGAAAGACTAATAGCAGAAATTCAATTAGTGTCATTTACTGTCCACATCCAAGGACAGGTCAAATTAGAAAATAATCCTTATTTCAGACTGATTTAAGTTGGCAAATTAAAGTAAATAAATATTCAGGGGAACTTAGTTGTACTAGGCAGGAACCTATTCCTGGAGCATTACTAATTTTTTACTGATGGTTCATCTAATAGTAAAGCTGCCTATAATGCAAAGAGTCCAGAACAATCATATTTATGTGCAAAAATTGAATTAAAAACTATCAAGGCTGCTCTAAAAAAATCAATTTAGGATAAACCAAGATGGCGGCATAGGTAAACACCTAAACTGCTGCCTCACACAACAATTTCAAAACTACAACTAAAAGACAGAACGGACACCATCCAGAACCACAGGAAAGCTGGCTGAGTGAAAATTCTACAACTAGAAGGAAAGAGAAAAGCTCACAGAGAATTGGAGGTACGGCAAAGGGTCTTTGTGTGTGCAGAGAGGAAGGGCGGCTGAGAGCCTGGCTGACTTTCTCTGCCGGAAGGGGGAAGGAAGCCCCCGACCGCACTGAACCCCAGTTCTGACTGCACTGAACCCCAGTTCCGGGTGAGCCCCTGGGGACCCACTCTCTTACGGGGGGAGTCTGGACTCTCAGGCGGAGACTCGGGAGCTGGGGAAGGCAGAAGTCTGAAGGTGCGGCATGCCAGTGCGCACAAAGGCTGCGGAGGTTGCCACAGGCTTTCCCTAGTGGAAGGGAGTCGGAGGCTCCTGACCGCACTGAGCCCCAGTTCTGACTGCACTGGACCCCAGTTCCAGGCGAGCCCCTGGGGACCCACGCTCTTGTGCGGGGAGTCTGGACTCTCGGGCGGAGACTCGGGAGCCAGGGAAGGCAGAGGTCTGCACGTGCGCGCAAGGGCAAGGCTGACAGGAAGCCAAGACTGTCTGCTCCACCCTGAGACTCCACCCCATCCAAGCTGAGCACAGAGGCTATTGCAATTTGGCAAGTCTAATCCTATAAGGCTGTCTCCAGTACCGAACTTCCCCCAGCATAGACGCAGCTGATCCTTACAGCCAACTGGCCTGGAGGTCAATTCCTCCCAGTGATACCAACAACAATCAAGACTTCATTACAACAAGGCTGTACACACAGTCCACAAAGGGGTGCACCAAGAGTGTCCACCTCAGGTTAACTGGGGAGGCCGACCCACTGGGCCATATAGGAAACCTAGCACACAAATCTACCCTACCAACTCAGGGAAGCAATGAAAATGCGGCGTCAAAGAAACAGATCACAAACGAAAGAAATGGAGGAAAACAAACGACTGGATATAGAATTCAAAACCACGGTTATAAGGCTTTTCAAGAATATCCTAGAAAAGGCCAATAAATATAATGAGACCCTCAAAGATATGAAAAAGGACCAATTAGAAATTAAACATACACTGACTGAAATAAAAAATATTATACAGAGACCCAAAAACAGACTAGAGGAACACAAGAATCAAGTGAAAGAATTGAAATACAAAGAAGCAAAAAACACTCAACCGAAAAAGCAAAAAGCAAAAAAAAAAAAATCCAAAAAGTTGAAGATAATGTAAGAAGACTCTGGGAAAACTTCAAGCGTACCAACATCAGAATTATGGGGGTGCCAGAAGAAGAGATAGAGCAAGATACTGAAAACCTATTTGAAGAAATAATGACTGAAAACTTCCCCCACCTGGTGAAATAAATAGACTTACGAGTCCAGGAAGCACACAGAACCCCAAACAAAAGGAATCCAAAGAGGACCACACCAAGACACATCATAATTAAAATGCCAAGAGCAAAAGACAAAGAGAATATTAAAAGCAGCAAGAGAAAAACAGTTAGTTACCTACAAGGGAGCACCCATATGACTGTCAGCTGATTTCTCAACAGAAACTATGCAGGCCAAATGGGAGTGGCAAGAAATTTTCAATGTGATGAATAGCAAGAACCTACAACCAAGATTACTCTACCCAGCAAAGCTATCATTCAGAATTGAAGGGCATATAAAGAGCTTCACAGATAAGAAAAAGCTAAAGTAGTTCATCACCACCATACCAGTATTATATGAAATGCTGAAAGGTATTCTTAAAGAAGAGGAAGAAGAAAAAAGTAAAGATAAAAATTATGAACAACAAATACATATCTATTAACAAGTGAACCTAAAAATCAAGTGAATTAAAAACCTGAGGAACAGAATAATCTAGTGAATATAATAGAATCAGGGGCATAGAAAGGGAGTGGACTGATAATTCTCAGGGGAAAGGGGTATGGGGGGTTCATGAAGAGACTGGACAAAAATCATACACCTATGGATGAGGACAGTGGGGGGAAGGTAAGGGCTGAAGGTGGGGTGGGAACTGGTTGGAGGGGAGCTACGGGGGGAAAACGGAGAAACAATTGTAATAATCTGAATAAAGATTTATTAAAATAAAAAAATAAAAATAAAAAAAATCAATGGAAAAAAAAAAACTATCAAGGCTGCATTGCAGAATTTCCAAAAGCCTGTTAATATTATTTAAAACAAAAAGGGGGGATAGTGGAATATTCCCCTGTAAGTAAACTACATCAAGCCTTAATTACTTTAAATTTTTTCACTTAAATTTTTTTTTTCACTTGTAATGCTGATGGCAAGTCACACATGGTGTCAGAATAAGTCAAAGGAAAATGGTTTGGCAAAATGAAAAGATCCTGAGTCTAGTTTATAGAAAGGATCCCTTTATTAACCTTTGGTTGAGAATATGCTTGTATATTTCCAGAAAACTTCTCCAAGCCCATGTGGATTCCTGCAACAATGAATCTGAAAGAGGAACTAACCAGACTACTCCAGGCCAGATAGCAGTAGCTCCAAGCAACACGCTGACAAGAGAGGAGAAACAATCCAGAGATAGGGCATGGTGAAGACGCCTTGCCATGCTATCAGTCAGCAGCTGTGCATCGCTGCAGGTTGCCCAGGACCAAGCCAAAGAGGGTTGGACCTGCATTGCCATTGATCACCGTTTGTCCACCATCCAGAACTAGAATATCATTGCTGTCCTGTCACAAGAGTCAGTGATTGAACAGGGGACTCAAAGAACTGTTGGCCCAGAAAGGAGCTTACTGCAGACTGATTCCTTTGATGCCTGGCAGCAATTTAAAAGGACATGATAGAACTCTATCCTTTCCATTGAATTTAAAAATCTTAAAAGGACCCAAGCTCTGCAAATGACATACATTTTTGTTAAATTTATTAAATCAAAAAAGGGGCATATACTGGAGGCTAATTCCAGCAGGTCATAATGCAAAATGTTCATCAAAAGGTTGATGAACCTTGGGGCTTCAGCAGGGCTGAAGATCTACATATTATTGCCTGCTGCCAGATAGCTGAGGGAAGTTCCCCCAATCTGATAATCTTTTACTGTTTACCAAACCTTACCTTTGATATGTATATCTGCTTTGCTTTAGGGAAAATGTGTTAATAAAAAGCTAGGGGTCCAGACATTGGAGGAGCTTAGTCACTAGAACTGAGTTTCTGTCTGGCTTTCCCCATGCCTTCCAAATTCATATTTCTTCCTTAGCCTCTTCATTCATTTATGCACAGCCCCTTTTCCAGATTCCTGAACCCTAGTAGATGCTGAGAAAGACCCTGGCACCCGGGCATGTGCCCTGATCAGGAATCGAACCATGACCTCCTGGTTCATAGGTCAATGCTCAACCACTGAGCTACACTGTCTGGGCTGAATGTGCATTCTGAATAAAGAATAAAAAGGCTTCAAGCTTCCAAATTGAAATATTGTTTTTATGATGAGATATTAAACAGAATGTGTTTAAAGCTAGACATTTATATTATTAGTTTTCTGGAAGCTGTGCTATACAATATGGTAGTAACTAGCCACATGTGGCTGAACAGAAGAGATGTAGAACATTTATATCATATCAAAAAGTTCTATTGAATAGCACTGTTCCACAGCCCAACTCTTATTTATTAAAGACTAGTAGCCCTGTGCATGAATCCGTGCGCCAGTAGCTCACTGCCACCCTCCAGTAGCTCTCCGCCCACTGCCCTGCCCTCCTGTAGCTCCCCCCACCTCCCCACTCCCTCATAACTTGCTGCCCTGCCCCCTCCTGTAGCTCTCCACCGCCCGCTTGTAGCTCGTTGCCCCATCCTCCTGCTGATCCGTGATCTGGTTGTTATGCATTCGGTCATTACACTTCATGGTGTAATGACCATTTGCATATTACGTCTTTATTATATAGGATTATCTGAATTTATTACTATGGACATGTGATTATTTAAAAAACTGAGAGGTCATGTCATTTTATAAATGACAAAAGTCACATTCTTAAAAATATGTGGGACTACTTTTATAATCTAAAAACAGATGATTTAATAGAACATGAAATATAAATTATCTGAAATGTATCTATTAACTTTTAAACTTTTTAAGTACAAAGTATGGCTCTGTAGTTTAGGAATATGCAAATATATATTATAGTCAGATATTACAAATATTAACATTATTAATAAAATTGTTTTAATTTAATTGGAGCTTATCCTCAGCCAAATATAATTGACTTAGAGACTAGACATAGCACTAATCTACTTGAGTTAATATTGAATATCTTTGATTCCATGGGAACATTCCTGGAGTAACTTCTCCCTAAAAGTGATGTTCAGGGCAGTTATACAGAAGATTTGGTGGTATGTATGCAGCTGTTTCAGATTCCAATCAAGAAGTTATTTTATTTATTTATGAATTTTCAAACTAAAAGGAAAGAAAAATACATATATGCATTGCCACAAGCTAGAAAATATAGCTTTAGAATGCAGTGGTAGCTCAAGGAAGGAGTAAGACCAAGATCTACAGCAGAAATCTGCCATTGGCTGGTTGGATGACAGGATGCAATCTGTATTTGCATAGTGTCTGGATGCACCATACTGGTAGAAAACAAAGGATGGAGACAATCCTTGTAGGCCATGTCATGGATACTTTACATGGAAAAGGGAAAAGACTGTGTATACAGTAAGTAGAGCCCTGAACCAGGAAAGTAGCATTCCAGAAAAAAACTTCTGTGATTCAAGAGTGAAATGGACACATAGAAAAAGTCAGATGACCCTGGAAAAAAGGGAAATCTAGCCAGCAGTCTAGATATTTGTCTCACATGGCTTAAAGGTTATTACCAAGTCGTTACAGAGTGAAAAATGGCTCTTGATATTGGAACTCCACTATGTATGTGTTTTTCGTAGTACATATTTATGTGAGTAGTTTGATATTTAAGTAGCTCTCAAAGTTATAGATTCAATCATTATTAGAAATCCTTTTATCACCTTAAGGTCTTTATTTTAATCAGAGCACCAAACCCTGATATAAGTTTTCGGAAAAACTATGGTGAAGCCTTTCAAGAAGCACTACATACACAATGGTGTTTGTGTAGGACCTGATTCATTTAATGACCTCAACACCTCTATGGTGAATATACTATTATTATTCAGAAATTGTAAATGTGAAAACTGAGGCCCAGCTATATTAACATCTTGCCTGAAGTCACACAGTAAGCAACAAAACCAGAAATGGAATCACATTTTACCTGATTCTAAAGAAAATGTGGATCCTAATCACTACAATCTACTCTCTTCCTTCTATATAACATAATGAGAAAAATATATAGTTTAAAAATGCAGTCTCACAAGCTTATTGCTGATTTTCTGATCCTCCCCCTAAATTTGCTGCTACCTGAAAACACCTGCAATGTTAAAATATATTAAAACAATCCTTTTTATTTTTATGGTCATTTGGGGGAGAATTTGATTGTTTATGAAACTAAGAAACTCTGTGTGAAAACTGTAATATTGTGAAATAAATTACTTTATACACACAAACATATATATATTACATGTGCATACAATTATATTTTAAATACCAAATACTTAATAATAGAAAATACTTGTTACAAAATGCTATTTACACAGCATGAGGCCATTTAGAGAAAGGAAATAATATGTAAGGCACAGTAAAGAAAACAATCTCTGAAAGGAAATACACCAAAATATTAATAGTGCTTATCTCTGACTAGTAGGATAAGAAGTGATGCTTAATTTATAGATTGTGATTGTCTTTTATTTTCCAAATTTTATTATGAAACATTTCAAGAGTACTATAAAATTTAAATAATTTCATAGTTCATTTTGCTTAACTTTTCTTCAGTATTTTCTATGATGTGTTTTAAAAATAAGTACAAAAACATCATTTTTTAAAATGAGGTGGTTCACCCTAATTTTTTTCTTCTTGCTCAATATTTATTTTCTCAAATATGTTTACGCCATTATATTTTTCCAAAAAGAGGCCTATATACCTAGAAACTGACAATATTCATGTATGCTAGTAAATCTGAAGCTCATTCTTGCAGTCTATTGGGATCAGCTTGGAGGGCTCACCTCACAATAGATTTTCCCTCTTACCTTTAGGTGGGAAGTAAGGTGCTAATGTAGTTGTCCGACTATGATATCTGAGGATATTATTGACCTAATCATGCCTGGTTCACAGTAGATAAACTGACATAATTGAGTACTTACTCTTTTGGATACACACAGAAAAACAATAACTATCTCCTACCTCCAGTTAAATTGATGGAAGGACAGGCCTAGATTAGCTATAATTCTTTGACTTTTAACCTTAAGAAAATACATATTGGTACCTTTGCTTGGGGAAGAGACATCTGGCAAAAAAACAAAAACAAAACAAAAATTTCTGAGTCCGCAGAATGAAGTGTTCTGTATGTCAAGAAAGTGAAGGGCTTTGTTGCTGTTTTTGCCTTCACTCGTCATCTCTGACATGCATCTGGTCACCCAATCTGGGATATTGTGTCTTCAGTATTCTGCAGCAAGGATACTGTCTGAGAGTCTGAAATCTACTTTTGTCACCTGCTTGTGTTCCTCTTGTGCACAGTTCAGTGAGGTTTCTGTTATCTATGCTTAACCTGTCACTTGCTGTGGTCATTTTCTTTAGTTAAGTAGAATCAGAAAAATGGGCTGAGTAAATTAGACTTAAAATATTTTAACAGGAATTAAATTATCCTTATACTACAGTTGTGTGGCTTTATTTTCTTAACCAGTATAAGTCAGCATTCTGTGAAATGTGTACTATAAAATATTAGAGTGATTAATAGCTTTTACTCAAATAGGTAATAAGATGCTAAGGTCAAATATGATTGTAGAAGCCTGGGTTATGCAAAGTTCAACAGTTTGCTTTACTCAGAGCCTTTAATATCTCTATGTACATAAAACTTTCCAAAAAGATGGGCATGTGTTGGTCATTTTCCAAATCAAATTCATTTGAAGAATGTGTTCTTTGCCAACCACTACTAAGTAGGAGTACTTTTTGGAAACATCAATTTATAAAGCAAATCTTGCCACATAAAGTGTGGTCTGAGGAACCAGCATCATCAGCATTTCATGGGAGACTGTTTGAAATGAAGAATCTTAGATCCCACCCTAGACTTGCTGAATCAGAATCTTTATATTTACATGCTTCCCAAGTGATTCATCTATATGCCTTAATGAAATTTCAATGAACATCGGTTGAATACCTACTGTAGTCAGATATTGGCAAATAATATTTAGATATATAATTTATTCCTCATTGTCAAACACACATTATACATTCTTACATATCCCATGGTTAATTTTACTGTAGGAAAGGAGTGAATAAACTCCAATGTTGTAGCCTATTAGTGAATAGACTCGTTTCCCACAGGCATCACTGCTGACATTGAATTTTTTAAAGAACAATTTTAGATTCATTGCAAAACTGAGGTGAAAGTACAGAGTTCTTATATACACCCTGCCCCCCCACATACACATCCTCCCCTACTATCAACATACTGCACCTTCATTGACAGATCATTATAGTTCCAAGTATACTGATTACTGCAGGAGGCATGCAGGATTCACTCTTGGTGTTGTGCAGTCTATGGGTCTTGACAAATGTATAATGAATGTATAATGACATGAATTCATCAATAGTTTCTCTGCCCTAAAAAGTCATCTGTGTTTCATTTATTCATCCCTCCTTCCCCTTAACTCCTGGCAACCACTGACCTTTCTACTGTCTCCATAGCCTTTTCCAGAATGCTATATCTTTGGATTTATATAGTATGTAGCCTTTTCATATTGGCTTCTTTCACTTAATAATATGCATTTAATGGTACACCATATCTTTATCTTTTCATGACTTCATAGCTCATTTCCTTTTAGCACTGAATATCATTCAATTATCTGGATGTAGCAAAATTTATGTATTCATTCACCTACTGAAGGATCCTCTGGCTGCTTCCAAGTTTTAGCAATCTATATAATACAAGGGTAATATGCAAATTGACCCTAACGGCCGATGACCAGTCGCTATAATGCACACTGACCACCAGGAGGCAGACACTCAATGCAGGAGCTGGCCCCTGATGGCCAGTGCACTTCCACAGGGAGAGCGCTGCTCAGCCAGAAGCTGGCTCATGGCTGGCCAGCACAGCAGGGGAGTGGGCCTAAGCCATTAGTCAGACATCCCTCAAGGGCTCCCAGGCTGGCAGAGGGATGTCTGACTGCCAGATTAGGCCCAATCCCCCAGGGAGCGGGCCTAAGCCAGCAGGTGGACATCCCCCGAGGGGTCCTGGATTGTAAGAGGACGCAGGTTGGGCTGAGGGACAAATTTTCATGCACTGGGCCTCTAGTTATGAATAAAGCTGCTAAAATGTCAATATGCAGTTTTTTTTATGTTCATCTAAGTAAATACCAAGGAGTGCAACTGCTGGATTGTATGATAAGAGTATGTTTCGTTTTGTAAGTAACTGCCAAACTGTCTTCCAAGGTGTCTTTCCCAGAGTTGCCCTCCCACCAGTA
Source organism: Plecotus auritus (assembly GCF_963455305.1). NCBI lineage: Eukaryota > Metazoa > Chordata > Mammalia > Chiroptera > Vespertilionidae > Plecotus > Plecotus auritus. The sequence continues at coordinate 27,740,575 of NC_137784.1, forward strand.
ATGAATGAGAGTTCTTGAAATTGAATATTTTTTTATTTTCTATAATTTATTATATTTTTATCTTTATTGTTGAAAGTATTATAGATGAAATTAAATTTTAACAGGGATATTAGTAATCATTGCTTAAGGAACCCTGGAGATTACTTAATGTTTTAATTATTATTCTTAAATGCAATTCAAGAAAGAATTCTTATATGATAAAAATTAAATATTTGAGCCCAGCAGGTGTGACTCAGTGGTTGAGAGTGGATCTATGAACCAGGATGTCATGCTTTGATTCCTGGTCAGGGCACATGCCCAGGTTACAGGCTCAATCCCCTGTAGGAGACGTGCAGGAGACAGCCAATTAGTGATTCTCTCTCATCATAGATGTTTCTGTCTCTCTCTCCCTCTACCTCTTCCTCTCTGAAATCAATAAAAATATGTTTGTTTTTTTTTAAAAAAAGAAAGCCAAATAGTTTAATGATACTCATGTTTGAGTTTACCTGTTTTTACAAGGATGTACATAATGAAAGTTTTTACCAGAGGATAAAATATCAAAATACCAAAGCATATACCTACATTTGGTAAAAGACATGCACAATGTGTAAATAGCTAACTCCATCTGTAGTGTTGACATTCTTAAAATTTTAACAAGATTATTTGTGTGTTATCAGTGGTGAGTTCTTACACTTCTCAAATTATCCCAAATATCTCAAATTAGGTGTGTAGTAGAAGCAACTACAAGTAACTTTTTGTTTGATTAAGAATGTAAAAAAAAAGAATATAAAAAACTTTAAATTTTATAAGTTGCTTGGAAGACCTTTGTGAAAGTAAATAAAAAGATAGATAGCAGCACAGCTTAAGGTTACTACTGAAAATACTAACAACGGTACCAATTCCTTCTAGTGAACAACATCATGAAAAAGAAAAGTAAACTCTTATTCTTCTCTTCTTGTCTGCACTTCATTTCAGTTGATGAGGTAAAGATCTTCCTTAGAAAAATTCTAGTTAATTATTGTTCAGGAAATTTTAAAATTAGAAACTCACCACTTTTCAATCTCAAGTACAATAATTGGTTTCAGAGAGGAAGGGAGAGGGAGTGTGAGATAGAAACATCAATGATGAGAGAGAATCATTGATTGGCTGCCTCCTGCATGAGGATTGAACCTGAAACCTGGGCATGTGCCCTGACCAGGAATTGAACTGTGACATCCTGAGTCATAGGTCAATGCTCAACCCTTGAGCCATGCCAGACAGGCTATCAATATATTTTTATTAGCCATATCAGGGAGCAGGGTTTTGCCACCCAAAATATGTATCTTTGGTATGAACATTATTTTAGGCTAATTATTTTTAAGAAACAAAAGCTTTAAGAAGAGATTTTTATTTTTCCCTTAACTGCCTAAAATAATTAAGATAAAGGGCCTGGTGCAGGAAGAACACTATCAACAGAGTTATCTACAAAAAAAATATGCTCTATATGTGATAGGGCTGTGGTTGGCAAACTGCGGCTTGCGAGCCACATGCGGCTCTTTGGCCCCTTGAGTGTGGCTCTTCCACAAAATACCACGGCCTGGGCAAGTCTATTTTGAAGAAGTGGTGTTAGAAGAAGTTTAAGTTTAAAAAATTTGGCTCTCAAAAGAAATTTCAATCGTTTTACTGTTGATATTTGGCTCTGTTGACTAATGAGTTTGCCTACCACTGTGATAGGGGAAACTCAGCAGGACTTGGAGACCAAAGTCCTCTCTGTGGTGTCCCATTGTCTCTGCATGGCAAAGAAAACATTTGTTTACCACTTATTTGTTGTTGTTTTTAAAATCTCCATGTGAATTGCTTCCTTCCTTTGAAGTCCCAAACCACTTCCCCTTCGCCTTAGCTCAGGATGGCACATAAGCTTCAATTGCCTGACTGTCTGTGGGCCTCATATTCTTATGGAGCCCTTGTACATACATAATTAAATTGTACTTTTTTTCTGTTACTTGGCCTTATGTGAATTTAATTCTTAGACCAGACAGAAGAATGTAGAAGGGTAGAGGATATATTTTTCCTCCCAAGCCTTATCACTAAAAGTCATTCAAACAATGTTGTATACACTTGATATGATAAGTATGACACTCAGACACCACCTGTGAAGTGTTCTTGCCAAAAATATGAATTTGGAATAAAACCAAGCCTCTGCAGCCTGGCTTCCACTTTATGGAAACAAGGCAAATAACACCAAAAGAAAGCAATCAGACAAATCCAGATTCTGGGGCATCCTACAGGTCAACTTATACAGATTCTGATTCACATCAATATGTGAAGAAAAAAGAGTGGAGAGGGCACTGCTTTTTTTTTTTAAATATATTTTATTTTTTTTAAATATATTTTATTGATATTTTACAGAGAGGAAGGGAGAGGGATAGAGAGCTAGAAACATCGATGAGAGAGAAGCATCGATCAGCTGCCTCCTGCACACCTCCCACTGGGGATGTGCCTGCAACCAAGGTACATGCCCTTGACCGGAATTGAACCCGGGGCCCCCCAGTCCGCAGGCCGATGCTCCATCCACTGAGCCAAACCGGTTTCGGCGAGGGCACTGCTTTTGATTAAACATGTTTAAGAAACATACCAACAAAATGAGAAGTGGATATATTATTTAGATTCTGATTCAACCCAAACAACTATAGAGAAAAATGTGACATTTGGAAATTTAATAGTGGGAAGGGTATTCGATGACATAAAGGAATTATTGTTTCAGTTTTAATGGTTATGATATTGTCATTGTGTTTATGTAAAAATGCTCATAATTTTTTAAAGACCTACACTGAAATAATTAGGGGCTAAATTATATTTGACTTCTTGAATATATCCTTCCAGTCACTCTAAGTATAGGCACCACTGACTTCTTGAATTTCTCTCCTTCTTTTGCTTGGTCCACTTCAGCCACATTCCTGTATTCACTATGACCATACCTCAATGGTTTGGGAATACTACTCCTCATATGAAGTTCTCTGTCTCCACCATTTTTACTTTCACACAACACTCACACAGTCATCTGAGTCCATCTAAAACCTACTTTCTCTATACAACCATGCATGACCATCCTTGCCCATGCTGTTATCTTTTTCTCAACACTTTACTATACATTTTCTATATTATTAATTCAATATTTATCACACTCTGTATTTACTGTTACTATTTATTTATCCACTTAAATATTTATGGAATGTTTGCTATGTGTCAGGCATTATTCTAGGAGACGGCTATATAATAGTGAACAAAACAGATCCCTGCCTTCTGGGACCTAATATTAAAATAATGTGAGAGGGGAGAATCCTATCTAATAAAGAGGGAATATTCTAACTGACCCTTACACCATCGCATAGATGGTGGTGCACACAGCCAATAAGGAGGGAATATGCTAATTGCTGCCACACCCTCAAAGATGGTGGCACCCACAGTTACAAGATGGTGGCGCCCAGTTCCCTCAGTCCTGCCAGAGTGGCAGGTGCGCGGCAAGGCCAGGCCCACCCCCAGGTGGGCCTGGCCTCTCTGCGCACCTGCCTCTGAAGTCCCCTAGTCCCCCTAACCCCCTTGCCCCAAGGGCTGGCCCAAGGCACAGGCAAGCCTCGAATGGCAGCTGCTCAGCTGCCCAGGGCCTGCCTGAGGCACAGGCAAGTACTCGGTGGTGGCTGTCCAGCCACCCAGGGACGCCCAAGGCTCAGGTAACCAGGGCCAGCTGAGGCTTGTGCTGCCAGCAGTGGCAGCAGCAGAGGTATGATGGGGCATCACCTTCCCCTGATCGCTGGGTTGCCTCCGCCCCTGAGGGCTTTCAGACTGTGAGAGGGGGCAGACCGGGCTGAGGGACACCCCCTCCAGTGCATGAATTTTCATGCACCAGGCCTTTAGTAAATATATAAAATATGTAGTGAGAAATGGTGGTAAGTGGTGTAGCAATAATAGAGTAGAATAAATGAAGTGGTATTTGGGAAATAAGAGTATAATTTTTTATTTTAAACAATGATCAGCATAGAGCTCCCTCAGAAGAACATCACTGAGAATGCCTTATGTCAGCAAATATGTGAAGGATATTAAAGACAGTGATGTGTTTATCTGATGTTAGAGAGTTTCAGGAAGTGGGGACTGCCAGTGAAGAGAACCTGAGATGGGAGTTTTTCTGCAGGTTTTCCAAGAATAGCAAGGAATCCACTGAGGCTGGATGAGGGGAAGAGTGGTAAGAGAAAAGGTCATGAGCTAATAGTAGGGATGGGTGGGGAGGCCCATCCTATAGGGAGTTATAAACTCTAATAAGAACTTGCCATCTTATTCTGAGGGAAATTTGAAGCCAATTGAAGGAGTCTGATCAAATGAGAGGTGATCTAATTTATATTTAAAGAGGTTTTGTATATGTATTATGTGTGCATATGTCTGTCATGTGTCTCCAGCTAGTGAAACCATTGACAAGTGGATCTCTCTGACTTTTTTTTGTATTGTCCTCATCACCTATCCCTCTGCATTTCATAATATAATGACTGAATAAGTAGCTGTCAATTGATTACTGACACACTGATTTTAGAACTTAAAGAGAGGCTTTATCTTTCTTATAAAGAAAGTATAAACACATAAAACTTGGCTGTGCTCAAAATGTAAAAATTTTATTTTAACCACCAAGCCCATCTATTCACTTGTGTAGAGTTACTGAATTTAAATATTTTAACAGACCTTAGACATGTCATTTTTCTTGCTAGCAAGTATCATTTAAATAACACAATTTGGGAGGGGTTTCAAAAACAGTGATGTGTATTCTGAACTGCTGTGTAATCCAAGTTAGTCAGGCTGTTGGATGTCAGAAAATTTCTCAATAGCAATTCAGTTTTCTTCCTTGGGTTAACCATTTGATCTCAATATTCTCCAATTAATGGAGAAAAATAAAATGGTTCCTCCTGCTGTATAGTGTGTAGAGCCCCATAAAGCCTGTCATCATGTGTCTGTAGAGGAGCTACCTGCCATTTACCTTCCTTACCTCATGTGCACTTATTCCAATCACATGAAGAAAAATGCAAATTGTGTATGTTGCCATTTTGATGTAGTTGATTATGCTTAAATATATTAGCTGAAAATATATATTGTTGCTATTACATGATATAGATTGTTTAATATGATAAAGCATATTAGTGTTCAATGTATATAATTTTAAAACTGTGAAATTCTAGCTCTGCTTTCAGGCTTTGGCCTAGTGTAAGATACATGATGAGAAAGACTAGATGTTGTCTAGAGCGTTGGAGCAGTGTGGCTGCTGCCTGAATACATCTACATTATTTTTGTCTAGAAATTATAATATAGTATCCACAAATTGAGAATTCACTGTAAAATTAAACTTCCCACTATACTAGTGAACGAGCTCCAAAATTATTTTCCCTTTTTCTACTTTGCATCTTTGCAAGATTATTGTATTCCTTTTGAACTTAGGCCTTCAAGGCAGCCCAGTAAATTGGAAATGGATTTTGGAAGACAGGGAGTCCTGCATTCTATCCCCAGTCTTAACACTCAGGAGCTAAAATACTTCTCAAAAGTTCTTTGACCACCAGGCCAGTGTGGCTCAGTGCCCAGTTTATGGCTCAGTCCCCAGTAGGGGGTGTGCAGAAGACAGTTGATCAATGATTCTCTCTCATCATTGATGTGACTATCTCTCTCTACCTCTCCATTCTGTGAAATCAATAAAAAAATATATTACAAAAAAAGTTTTTTGACCTCTTTGACCCTCAGGTTGGTTTTTCTGTATACTGGAGTATAAGGGCCAGTTGTTGCAAACATTCTGTCTAATAAAAGAGTAATATGAAAATTGACCATCACTCCAACACACAAGATGGCCACCCCCATGTGGACACAAGATGGCCGCCACAAGATGGCCAGCAGGGGATGGCAGTTGTGGGTGATTGGGCCAGTAGGGGAGGGCAGTTGGGAGGGACCAGGCCTGCAAGGGAGGGCAGTTGGGGGCAATCAGGCCTGCAGGAGAGGGCAGTTGGGGGGATCAGGCCTGCAGGGGAGGGCAGTTGGAGGGGACCAGGCCTGCAGGGGAGGACATTTGGGGGGGACCAGGCCTGCAGGAGAGGGCAGTTGGGGGGACCAGGCCTGCAGGGGCGGGCAGTTGGGGGGGACCAAGCCTGTAGGGGAAGGCAGTTGAGGAGAACCAGGCCAGCAGGGGAGAACAGTTTGGGGTGACCAGGCCTTCAGGGGAGGGCAGTTAAGGGTGACCAGGCTGGCAGGGGAGGGCAGTTAGGTGTCAATCAGGCTGGCAGGGGAGTGGTTAGGGGGTGATCAGGCTGGAAGGCAGAAGCAGTTAGGGGCAATCAGGTAGGTAGGCAGGTGAGCAGTTGGGAGCCAGCAGTCCTGGACTGTGAGAGGGATCCCCGATTGGAGAAGGTACAGGCTGGGCTGAGGGACAAGCTCCTTGCACAAATTTCGTGCATCGGGCCTCTAGTCCTATATAATAAAGAGGGAATATGCTAAATGACCCTCACAACATCACAGCCAATAAGGAGGGAATATGCTAATTGACTGCCCTGCCCTCAAAGATGGTGGCACCCACAACCACAAGATGGCAGCACCCAGTCACCTCAGCCCTGCCGGGGTAGCAGGCGTGCCTGCCTCCGGAGTCCCTCAGTCCCCTCAGCCCCCCAGCTCTCCAGGGCCAGCCTGAGGCACAGGCAAGCCTGGGGTGGTGGCTGCCCAGCCGATGCCCAAGGTGCAGGCAAGCCTCAGATGTCAGCTGCCCAGGCGCCCAGGGCTGGCCCAAGGCACAGGCAAGACTTGGATGGCAGTTGCCCAGCTGCCCAGGGCCGGCCTGAAGCACAGGCAAGCCTCAGATGGTGGCTGCCCAGCCTCCCAGGGCCGCCCAAGGCTGAGGTAACCAGGGCCGGCCAAGGCTTGTGCTGCCGGCAGTGGCAGCAGCAGAGGTGTGATGGGGCATCGCCTTCCCCTGATGGCCGGGTCGCCTCCCACCTCTGAGGGCTCCTGGACTGTGAGAGGGGGCACACCAGGCTGAGGGACCCCCCCCTCCCGTGCATGAATTTTCATGCACTTGGCCTCTAGTATAATAATAAAATTGTATGTAATTTACATAAATTATTTAATACAATAATATGGACATGTAATATTATGTACATTTACATGTATAAATTATGTATTTGTTCTTAAGTCTCAGTTCTATACTTTACCTTCATATCTATGTATTTAAAAACTCTCTGCCATATAATAGGCGTTTGTTAAGTGTTAGTTCCACAAATGTATAACCTTGAACCTATAGTTATTATCGCAAATATGGTTTATGTTTATAAAGTAGTGTAATATAAAATTTGTAAGCATAGAAATTTATGAATATTTTGACAATAATAGGTATAAATGATCATGGTGGACATGTTTAAATCAATATAGTATATTAAAACTTCAATGTATCTAATATTTATAAAATATTATCTTCTTTGTTACTATGTTTATCTTTAGCTCAATATTTTTGTCAAGTTTTGGAGAAAAGATTAAAGAAGCTTACTTTTATTTCAATATGTATTGTTACAGTGTAGGTCGTATTTATTTTTTCATATTAAAATTCGAGGTCAAATTTTCACTTTCAAGTCTAAATGAAAAATATGTGAAGCTCTCAGGGAACCATACTTAGTACAGTTTATAAATCAAGATCTTTATGTTTGGTTCACAATAAACTGTGACAGGATGTATTAGAGTATGCATAATAGGCAGTGTACATAAATAATTTTAACCTTGGAATATCAACATATGCTGGAAAAGTGACAAGCCATTTCATGGGACACAGTTTTGGGCTATGGACTTAGAACAAATTGGTTTTAATTCCTAATTCTACTTATCTTCTTTGTGGAAGGTTAAGCAAATTATTTAACCTTCCTGGACCTCACTTACTCTTTCTGAAAATGCGATAATGGCAACAATTAGCCCTAGGCTTTGTTCTACCGAGTCATTATAACCATAGTACAGGGCACTAAGCTTGGCACTTAGCAATCAACAAATGATACCTACTCCTCTAACTACTTAGAAAATATTAGAAATAAAACTGGATAACCAAGTCATTTATAAACAAGAGTTTTATAACCAAGCAACTAATTTCAAATATCTTCTTTCTCCTGGAAATCATCTAGGGGGAAAATGAGAACTTAAAAAAAAAACCTTTAAGCTATATTTTCAGCAAAGGTGAAGCCTCACAGAAAGCAGGTGATTGTGGGATGACCGAAGGGAAGAACAGGGTGGGCAGAGGGGTTCAAAGGGCTGGAGGACCTCAGACATCCAGCAAATAGTTGCTTCCCAAATGAGAGCATCTTATCGGAGAGGGCACTACTGTGAGCATAACTGAGATTGAGCACCTCAAGAGCGCTGGGGAAGAAGAGAAAGACAAGGTTCAGAAAGTGTTCAGGAGCCCAGAGGTAGCAGATAGCAGAACATGAGAGCAAACAGTTTCTAAGAGTGAGTCATGGTGGGAGAAAGGGCTGTAGAGGGAACTAAGAAATCCAGGATGGGCTCTAAGAGTCAGAGCAGCGCTGGCTACAGAGATGACTATATTGTAAGACATTCACTGTAGTGACAGAGGAGGGAGGTGTAAGCTGTGAAGCTTGGGATGATGTCCTAGCACATCCCTGCATCCCAACACCATCTTCCTACTAGAAGTCTAGGAAAGTCCATTTCCTTTCCATTTTTATTCCTGCAAGCAACAGGAAAGGAAGAAGAGGAAGCCTGCACACGAAGAATAACACATGAATGAGAGCTACATCAGTTCCTATAGGTCAGTGGTCGGCAAACTGTGGCTCGCGAGCCACATGCGGCTCTTTGGCCCCTTGAGTGTCGCTCTTCCACAAAATACCTCGGCCTGGGTGAGAATATTTTGAAGAAGTGGCGTTAGAAGAAGTCTAAGTTTAAAAAATTTGGCTCTCAAAAGAAATTTCAATCATTGTACTGTTGATATTTGGCTCTGTTGACTAATGAGTTTGCCAACCACTGCTATAGGTAATAGAAATACTCATCTATAAATGCTTTCCAAAGGCAGATGAAAATTCTAAATTAAAATTACAACAAGAACTAAAAGCCAATCAACAGAAAACAAATCCTTGAAAGAGCAATTATAGTTTTGCAGGAACACTACAAAACACAAATGGAAGAACCCAAAGAAAAGGTGACCGGAAAATAGGAAATGATGACCTGAAAACAGGAGGATATGAAAGGTGAAGCAGCCTAATTTGCTAAATAGAAAAATAAAATTCTAAACGAAGATTAAATTACAAGTAGCACAATGAAGAATAGCCATCACAGAAAGCCCAGCAAGGGATAGAAAGGGACTAAATGAAAAGCAAAGTCTATGGAAACAAGTGAAAAAAGAGACTAAAAAGATGAAAACCAGGGCTTTTTATAGAAATTGATGATTATATATCTGGGGATGGAAATGTAGAGAGTGAGCCTAAAACATTTGTTCACACTAGAAAGAAAAGACATTATTAAATAATATTAGAACCACAGTAGCAATGTGACCAGCTAAAATACTTGCTTCTTCAGGCTTTGTTGCAACAAGAGGTGCCTTTTGCAAATAGTTCTGGTCAATGAGATATTAGTTGTGGCTTACTGGGGAAGCTTTACTTTTCCAATGTAGCTGTCACATTTTTGCTTCAATCTCTCTTCTTCCTGTCTATCAAATGAATACAAGGCTAGCATGAAATAACCATTTCATACTCTTGAGACAAGCAGTGTGGGTGAAGAAACTGTCAGTAAGGGGAAAATTTTACCCTTCCTCTCTTGGTTTTTGTGATTGGTCTAATAATTGAATTGATACAAGACAGTTTAACAGGGAGAAAAATCCAATATAATTTTGTATGTATGGGAGCCTCACAGAGACATGAAAGGGTCAAGGAAGTGACCAAAGCAGACGGCTTTTATACCTTTTAGACAAAGAAAAACAAATTTGTGAAGAAGTGACAAGATAAAGAAACATATGTTGTGTGCTATATTAGTAAAGAAGTAACAAGGTTAGTTTATACAGTCTCCTTGGCCCTGAATGCCCTATCTCTTATGATAAGGTTGTCTCTCTAACTCCTGGTGTAGGGAGGGTACCTTTCACATGACGCTTTTATCTCCTGCTTTAGGGGAGACAGAGAGGAGGATCAGAGTGTCCTTGTATTAGCTGTTTCTCAAATAACTTTAATTAAAAATAATCAATATGTGATTTTGGCAAATTTGGGGCAACCTGCCCTGAGCCTTGTCAAAGCCGACTTACTAAGGGAAAGTCAACAAAATAGCAGCAAGACTTGATTTTCTGTAAGGCTTGGGTATTTTACTGACAATGTTAAAGTATTGTTGCCAGAATTAGAGAATGTAGCACATGGTAAACATCTTGGGGAGTTTCTGGTGCTTATTCAATTACACCATTAATGTTAGTTTCTCTTTATAACCTTTCTCATTCTTATACCTACAGCTGAGCATTAACAATTACTTTCCTTTTTGCGTTTCATTCTTTCAAAAGTAGGAATTTTTTGAAACTAAAAATAGTCACATATAGGGGCCACTAGAGGAAGTTGTACAATGAGACAGAGTGGCATAGTAAAAAGAGCATAGGATTCTGCATTAGAAAACTGGAACTTTGAATCCCAGTTTGGACTCTAAAAGCTGTGTTTTCACTCAGAGCTTATTTAAGTTAACTGCCTTTAGCATCAGTTTCTTCAAGGTGATTAACGTAAAGCTTTTCACATTATGGTCTGGCAACAATTAATGACAACAATGACAGCCAGCTTGATGTACTCTAGGAGCCTCAAAATTTACTTCCTTAATAACACAGGTACTTTTGGGGGAAAGTACTTAAACACCCTGTACCTCAGGTTCCTTATTTGTGAAAGGGGATGTTAATAATAGTACTTTATGAACTGAATTGAGGATTAAATAATATAGTCCATACAAGCATAGGGGAAATATCCAATGAATGCTAGTTCTTATGACTTAATTATTATTTCTCTAAAGGACTGACCTGGCTTCTGTTTTTGTTGTTGTTGTTTGTTTGTTTATTTATTTTTGAGTCATTTAAGAGCTCAGTGAATCCACTCTTTAAAGAAAGAAGACTATACATCACGGAAGCAGGCCCCAAACTTCCTGACAAATGTGTGTGTCAGTTAGAGTGGAGCTTCCCATGACCTGTTCCTGCTTTAGTTTCCATACTGAGAGTTTGGAGGCCTCCTAATGGGTTCCTGTGATATGGCTTGTACAAGACACATACTTCTCTATACAGAGAGGTGTAGTGAGCCTGCATCTTCCTTTCCACTTGGGAAAACCGTCAGTCATGTTCTGCCTCCGAGGGCATTCTAAATGTCCAGATGCCCCAAACACAACAATGTTAGGAGCAGAAGCATGTTAATATTAAATATATATATATATATATATATATATATATATATATATATATTCAAAGATTCCAAGAGATTTAGAAAACTATATGGAAAAGACCCAGCATCTAGGCTTCTTGGACTTGTGGGAAGATGTACAATTCCAAGTTTGTATGTCCAACTTCAACATTGTCTTTTTTTGAGTACTTCTTGCATGTACTTTGCTGGTTCTCAATCTCTGTCTAACTGAAATTGTAAAATGGATAGAAGTCTTTAACAGAAACACATTTCTAAGAGCTTAAGGCACTTGGATTTAAAGCCATGCTTTTTAACTGGATTTGTTGTTATTGTTCATTATCACTCCAGTGCCTGAGTACTTATTGACCTGGTAATGACAAGATAAAGGAGGAGAAAGCAGTAAAATATCCATTTAACATAGAAACACACTCGTCTTTCTGGTTCCCATTCAACTGAGTTCAGAGATTGTCCCTGTGAACAGCACTCCATCCATCTATAGTACCTGAAGTCTAATCCCCAGTTTTGGCTAATTCTCAGAAATATAAGTGTGGAAGGCATAGGGCCAATATTGTTTCTACCTCATAAGGAGGCGATGGGTTTTCAAACCTGTTAATCTCAGTTAACAATTACTTTCCTTTTTGCGTTTCATTCTTTCAAAAGTAGGAATTTTTTGAAACTAAAAATAGTCACATATAGGGGCCACTAGAGGAAGTTGTACAATGAGACAGAGTGGCATAGTAAAAAGAGCATAGGATTCTGCATTAGAAAACTGGAACTTTGAATCCCAGGGTTCTCTTTGAAAAGCTAGAAGTATCTGAAGCTACACAAGAATCTAGATCTTCTATGGGACCAAACCTTGTCCCAAGTTCCTTCCAAATCTAATCATCCTCTGTGAAGGTGTCCACATTTGTTTTTTGTCAGAGGAGAGATTGCAAGGACCTTCACGCAATAGGACCAACTCTGTACCAGCAAAAACTCTTTACTTTTCATCTTACTTGCCATTAACAGTAGATAAGAGATGGTTTAATCGACTTATGAGACATGATTAATAAGATTTGTTCTGAAAGAGTTTGCAATCTCAATGTCTATTAGGAAAGTTTAATGCTAATGGCAGGGGAGATAAGGAATTCTTTGGAAGTTGGGCTAGAAAGCTAAATGATCTTTATTTTGAGTTTTATTTGGATATGGCTGAGCCTGAGAGAGTAGAAAGTCACCTATATCAATCTGAATAGCAATAACTTTGGGAATGCATACCATCCAAATAAACTCCAATAAGTGTCAACATTTCTTTTCATTGTAGCAAAATTCATCAAAGTAACTTTTATTGAGATTGTATGTTCAGTTGGCCAATGTACAAAAACCTTTGCATTTTCATTTTATTAGTTTCAGTGATATCTTCACTGTTATAGAATCTGACTTTGACCTTCTACAACCCATGTCTGTATGAGCCAGAAAAAAAGAGGCTTGACCTTAACCATAGGCCAAGGTTGGCCTTTTATTATATGACTAGAGGCCTAGTGCATGAAATTCGTGCACTGGGAGGGGGGTGGGTCCCTCAGCCCGGCCTGTGTCCTCTCACAGTCCTGGAGCCCCACATCGATCACCCCAAAGAGGTAGGCCCCACCACCTGGCCGGGGCTCCTCAATGGATCACCCCCACAGATGGAGCCCCTGCCCACTTGCTGCAGCCTGCCAATCATTGGCCTAGGCTGCCCTCTTTGGGGCAATTGTGGAGCCCCCCCAAATGGTAGATCGCTCCACTGGCCGGTGACCTGGGCCTCCCTCTGCAGGGCAATCATGGGGTGATGGCCGGGGCCCCAACCAATCGCATTGCACCACCTTGGCTGGCCTGGCACCAGTGGGTGTCATAACGTGGTCACCCAGAAGGTCATCTGGTCAGTCGTTCTGCTGTTCGGTCATTTGGTTGATTTGCATATTACACTTTTATTATTATACATATTATGAAGAGCAGTGATTGTTGCAGAAGAAAAAATTTGCCCCTACCCTTCTAAGTTCTGGTTGGTCTAACAATTAAATTGACATGAGACAGATTAACAAGAAAAAAAAAATAATTACGTACATTCAGGGAACCCCCATAAATGTGAAAGATTCCAAAGACAGGCAAAATGAGATTCATATGGTATTTTGAGTTAAGAAGAAGCGGGTAGGGATCTGGGACTTCAAAAGGAAAGAAGGCAATTCACAGGAAGAGGGGAAGAGCAGATGTTTGGTATACAGATAGTTGCTGGGCCATACAGAAACAATGGGACACAGAGAGGAATTTTAACAGACTTGCTAGGTTTCTCTCTGTCTACCACATCTAGTTCATATCCTATATAATAAAAGCCTAATATGCTAAGTGTCTGAACATTCATCAGTTCAACAAGTCTCTATGACACGCACTGACCACTGGGGGCAGACACTCAAAATGGTAAGTTACCTTGCTGCTGGGGTCCAGCCGATGAGGACTGACATGCCCTGGAGCCCTCTCTCGGGACCTCCCCGGCCCCGATCATGCACTGGTGGGGTCCTTCAGCTTGGTCTGCGCCCTCTCACAATCCAGGACCCCTCAGGGGATGTTGGAGAGCCAGTTTTGGCCTGATCCCCACAGGCCAGTCCAAGGGACCCCACTGGTGCATGAATCTATACACTAGGCCTTTAGTTATACTATAATTATTTATTATCATAGCTTCCTTCCTAAAATAAGTCCTGTATCTAAATTCTTTTAGATAGTTAGGTGAAAGGTCAAAGATTCTTCCTGAGTCTTTTGTTGCCTAAAAATAACCAGCCTAAAACAATCCTCATGCCAAAGAGACACATCTTGAGGTGGTAAATTTTGCTCCTCTGCATGATGAAATATGTCTTTTCCTCAGATAGGCATTTCACCAGCCATACAATTTGCTTAATTATATTTAGCAAAGAAAACTAATATTACAAGAATTATGCAAGTAATTAGATCCATGTTCCATATACTTGGAGTATGGCCTCTGTAAATTGAATATTAATTTTATTAATTGACCCAGGTTATATTTCTGTAGGTCAAATTTGAGAACCATTGCAATAATAAGCAATATCAAAAGACCCTTTCTATGGGAGGATGTCTGGAAATGAATGTATCTAAATATAAGGGAAAGGCTAATCTACAAAATGAAGTTAAAAAAAACAACACAAAAGATTTTGGAATGCCAATTTTTATATAACTTGTTACGTACTAGGAATAATTTTAAAATTTTTAAGTTAGCAATTATTTAAATGATGGGTTACCTACAATTCTTTAAAAAGTAAAACCATCATGTGGTATTTTTAAGTAATTTAAAGAACAATGCCTGTCTTTCCACTTCCTCATCATGACATAGCACTTTTACCTCCTCTTAGTTATTTTTGCATGTGCCTTATATTTACTGATAGTTTGTGATATTGAAAGCAGGAATCATGTCTTTTACATTTTATATGGTCTACAGTTCTTAGCACAGTATCTGACCCATAGCTGAAAATGATGGTTCTAGGTTAGTAAAACGTCATGACAATAGTGTGGAGACAAATAATGATGAATAAAAAGTTGGATATTTGACAGGATGTCAGCCTGAAGAGGACAGAAAGTTGAGCAAGTGAAGGTTGTTAGAGTTTGGAAAGTCAAAGAGTTTGAGAAGTCCAGACTGGATCCCATAAGTAACTGGTAACCACCGTAAGTGTGGGGGAACATCTTGCCCCTTAATGGGAGGTTCTTAGGGCTGAGAGGCCAGAGAGGACATAATGAATATTAAACAATATGGGCTGCATGGTCTCTTTCAAATGAGTCCATAGGAATAGGAAAGACATAATGTTTCTTCATGTCTTTCTCCTCATTCTGGGCCCCGGGGCATCATTGAGGCAGTGGACCAGGTTTGGAGTCTAAAAACTCTGTGGGTAGATTGAGAAAACGTGAACTAGCCCTAAGGGTCTACTTCTTTAGAAACTGCTGTTTTCTTCTTCCAAATCCCCACAATTACAATTCTCTGTGGACAGAGACTTCTGCAAAGACTGATTTTATAGTGAAACAAAAAATTTCTTTTATTTTAGGAGAAGCATAGAGATTCTTTTTTGTCCAAATAATAGCTCTATTTTATTTTAATGTAATGAGTGAAATGTGGCAAGATAGTTGCACAGAGTAAAGTGGCAGTGCTTGAATCATGGTATTTTTTCCCCTCCATAAATCCAAATGTATGAGTAATGTTAGCTGACTAAATGGCAAACACATTCTCTTTCTGGAGAAGACCACGAGTGTCACACATCTTGAACAGGAGTACAAGATGTAGAGCAAGATATGCCATAGTGAGGGTGGGTGACATTACGAAAATAAAAAGTAAGTTATGGAGTGGGCTTGCCACCCCAGCAAGATGTGACTGCCTTCTTTCTGTCATGCCTCCTGTTTCCACCGCACTTGCCAAGCGGAGCTCCCGAGTCAGGCCCACGGTGCTCTAGTCCTAAACTGTTTTCAGAACAGGCAGCACAACCCACCTGCATGCTGCACAGGTGCCTGACTGATGAGAGACAATAAACGTACACCACAGCTGTGTTTTCAGGGTAGAGGGAAGAGAATGTCACTATTGTCTAAGGAAAGAGAATGAAGGTAACTATGTCACCGAGTCAAACTCTAAGCAAGGTTACATCCAGGAAGGAAGTATTTTGGGGCTGCGTGGAGACTAACCACTCAGTATCTGGGAGCACAGAAGTCCTCTCATCCCAATTCACAGGGCTTCCTGGTGACAGAAGTTTCTCTGCATTCCGGCAATTTAGGGAACAATCAGCCAGACAATATGGGAGTGCTCACGATGAGATGCCTGCTGCTGAGATAACGCCCAGCTGTGATTTTATTTCTCTCTGTTTGGATAATACAATTCAATCTGACTGCAATAACTGAAAAAGACTGCCAAAGAAATGGCCAGTTTGAAAGCGCACACACTGAAAAATCAACATCTACGACTGCTCCTGAGATCACCGCAGAAACAGGAACATATTTCCAAAGAGCCAGAATAAAACAGCAGTGAGTCAAGGGGAGAGGATTTGATCCTGCCAGATTGTGGCATCATCTCACATGAACACACAGAACTGTGAGGATGAGGGTGGGAATGAGACATCCACTGCAAAATTATGGATGCCTTGGAAACATCAAATGTCAAGCAAAATACACTGCCTACTGCAGCCACCCATCTTTCAATAACTTCCAATTATTTATGTCCACTCCCAAGTTCATTTTCTGCTTGTACAAAATAAAAAGAAACCAGATTGGGTTCATTTTATTTTGTTGAGAGCCATTTTATTTATTTTTAAATTACTTTAAAAAATCTTCATTGTTGAACGTATTACATATGTCCCTTTTTCCCCCCATTGACCCCTTCTAGCCAGCCCCCGCCCTCCACCCCAGGCCTTCACTATCCTATTGTCTGTGTCCATGGGTTATACATATATGCATGCAAGTTCTTTGGTTGATCTCTTCCCACCCACCCACTCAACCCTGCCTTTCCTCTGAAGTTCTACAGTCTGTTCCATATTTCTATGTCTCTGGATCTATTTTGTTCATCAGTTTATTTTGTTCATTAGATACCACATATGAGTGAGATCATATGATACTTGTCTTTCTCTGGCTGGCTTATTTAGCTTAGCATACCACTCTATAGGTGCCTCCATACTGCCTCAAAGGGTAAGAGCTCCTTCTTTTTCACAGCTGCATAGTATTCCATGGTATAAATGTACCACAGCTTTTTTATCCACTCATCTACTGATGGGCACTTGGGCTGTTTTCAGATCTTAGCTATTGTAAATTATGCTGCTATGAACATAGGGATGCATATATTCTTTCTGATTGGTGTTTCGGGTTTCTTAGGATATATTCCTAGAAGTGGAATCACTGGGTCAAATGGTAATTCCATATTTAATTTTTTGAGGAAACTCCATACTGTTTCCACAGTGGCTGCACTAGTCTGCATTCCCACCAGCAATGTACTAGAGTTCCTTTTTCTCTGCATCCTACAGTGTTTCCCCGAAAATAAAACATCCTCCGAAAATAAGACCTACTTGCAGGTTTCCTTCTGAGTGAAATATAAGGCATCCCCCGAAAATAAGGCCCCCAGGCTCTGTCTCGGAATGAAAATTAATTTACCATAAACTGGTCACTAGGGCCGCCCCGACTGGCGTCTAGCAACCAGTGACGTTACGCGGAGTCCTGATGTCACTGCTGTGTGGAGGCGGAGCAGAGGTCGGAGTGAGCAGTGAGCACGGGGCCGGAGAGAGGAGGAGACTTTTGCAGATGCGTGTAGAAGAACAGGAGGATTAGAGCGGACAGGACGCCAGGAGGATTAGAGTGGACGGGACGCAGCGAAGGTGGTGAGTGCTGGTCTGTCTCTGGTGACCCTACCTGATGCTCACGGCAGCCTTCATGATGACTGAAGGTTCTCAGTCAGTGGCAGACCCTGCTCCAGCCCAGATCCAGGCCCCAGCAAGCCCAGTGACAGTCCCCAGGCAGGCCCCAGGGGGTAAATGTCTGATAAAGGGGTAGGGGGGATGTCTGGTGAAGGTGTTCAGTGGCACAGGGGTGGGGGGAGGGGGATCACTTAAAATGACACAGGAGGATCAGAGGGGGCAATCAAAATGACACAGGAGGATCAAAAGGGGTTACTAAAATGGTAATCCCCCCTCTGATTCTCCTGTGCCATTTTGATTCCCCCCTCTGATCCCCTCTGTGTCATTTTGAGTGATCCCCCTCCCCCTACCTTGATACCCCAATTCCTTTTTTTTTTTTTACCCCTACGGTAGAAATGAGCGCAAAAAGAAAAAGCTACTCCGTGGAGTACAAGAAAGGAATTATGGAAGACTCTTGGGGCCAAAATCTTACTGCTTTCTGCAAAGAGAAGATGTTGAGTATTCAATTGGTCCGAAAATGGCGAGCAGAGTATGGTAACCTCATTGAACAAGTGGACAAGGGAAATGCTAAAAAGCGCAAGTGTGGATCAGGTCGGCAACCATTATTTTCCGAGCTGGAAGACCTGACCTGTGAATGGGTTGTTGACAGGAGAGCAATGGCTTTGGTTGTGAATAGGGCTCAGATTCCAGAATTTGCCCTTGCAATGGCACCACAGTTTGACATAGCCCCCAAAAACTTCAAAGCATCACAACACTGGCTGGATAATTTCCTTCAGCAAAGTGAACTGTCTTTAAGAAGATCTACAACATTGTTTAGGTTGGAAGATACTCAAGTTATTAAGCGAGCACTTACATTCAAGTCCTTTATTGATGATGCTGACTTCTCTAAATACAATCTTTCCAACATGATTGCTATGGATGAAACTGCAGTGTTTATGGGCCAATCATCTCAAACAACAATTGAACAGCGGGGTACCTCCTTAGTGTACATTCCCTCCACTGCTTACGAAACTGCACGTGTTTCCTGTATTTTGGCACTTCGTCTGGATGGCACTAAAATCCCACCTTTAATCATTTCTAAGGGCAAGAAGGAAAAGATTGAACGTGTTTTGGGCGTTTTTATTCTTGAAACTGAAAAAGCCTGGGCCACACAAGCAGTTATAAGGAAGTGGGTCGATTTAATGCTGCCGCTTGTTATGCGAGGGAGCCAAAGAGGTCTGCTAGTCTGGGATGCAGCCAACACTCACCACGCTAAAGACATGAAGACATTTCTTCACGAAAGAAAAATACATCAGATAATGATTCTTGCAGGAATGACGACCTATCTCCAGACTCTTGATATTGCAATAAACAAGCCATTCCAAGACAATTTGCACATGGAAATTAATGAGTACATTGAAAATAGAATGGAGAGAAATCAGCGTGGAAACTTTGTGAAACCTAAACTGCAAGAAGTTGTGACTTGGGTGAAGAATTCATGGGAGAAAATCACTGACAGTTGCATTGCAAATGCACTACGAGCAGGCTACCTTGACAAGAAGTACTCATTTAAAGATAGTGCTATTGCTAAAAATGAGAGATTTGGTCCACTGATTCTGAAAGAAATGGAGTCACAAGAAATTCACCAGGAAATTCAGGAATTGGATTGTTATGATGATGTTCCAGAAGATGATGACATGATTGTCATTGAATAAATGAGTAAATTCTTGATACTGTAGGATTCACAGTTTGTCTGGTTTGTGTTGACCACTACCGTACTACCGTACCGTATACAGGTAATAAATTTCCTTTATTTTCATTTAACAATAAATGTGTACCGTATTCTTCTTCATGGAAAAATAAGACATTCCCTGAAAATAAGACCTAGCGTGTCTTTGGGGCAAAAATTAATATAAGACACTGTCTTATTTTCGGGGAAACAGGGTAGCTAGCACTTGTCATTTGTTGATTTGTTGGTGATAGCCATTCTGACAGGTGTGAGCTCACTGTCATCTTAATTTACAACTCTCTGATAATCAGTGACTTTGTGTTGGGAAGCATGAGACTTGGTTGGAAAATTTGTAAGGAGGACATTCTGAGAAGAGGGAAGTGTGCAGAAGGCCACACACCCTGTTTATCAGAATTCCGACTTAGGAGATTGCTGAAGGCGGCACCCCTAATTATTCCTTGACCTTTCCAAACAAGTCTGTGCATATGCAGACCCCTGAATGTTTACTGGAATCCTTATGCTTAGTCTTTGGGTGTCCTTGCTTAAAGGACACTAGAAACACATGTGTCCCCCCAATATTACTTACCCTACTGAATGTATCTAAAAGATAAACTTTATCTCAAACCGCTGCTACAATAAAAGTCTAATGAGGCAGGCAATTGAGGCTGTATGGTACCTTTTGCCAGGCAGTCACATAGCCTTCTCTTTCACAGTAAACGTTGTGTTGGAGTAATCCATTCATCCATTGCTCAGGGTCTGCTGGTCAGCTCCGGCAACTTTGAGCATATTTTCATATGTCCCTTGGCCATCTGTATGTCCATTTTGGAGAAGTATTTATTTAGGTCCTTTGGCTACTTTTTAACTGGATTGTCTTCCTTTGGTTAAGTTGTATGTGTTCCTTATATAATTTGGACATTAATCCCTTATTGGATGTATTATTGGGAAATATGCTCCCTTACAGTGGACTCCCTTTTCCTTTTATTGATGGTTTCTTTTGCTGTACAGAAGCTTTTTATTTTTATTATTTTATTTTTTAAATTTAATACAACTTTATTGTTCAAATTATTACAGTTGTTCCTCTTTTTTCCCCCCATAGCTCCCTTCTACCCAGTTCCCACCCCACCCTCTGCCCTTACCCCCCCACTGTCCTCATCCATAGGTGTACCATTTTTGTCCAGTCTCTTCCCGTACCCCCCACACCCCTTTCCCCCCAAGAATTGTCAGTCTGAGTTACATCTAATTCTTTTTTTAAATATATTTTTATTGATTTCAGAAAGGAAGCAAGAGGGAGAGAAAGATAGAAACATCAATGATGACAGAGAATCATTGATCAGCTGTCTCCTGCATGCCCCACACTGGGGATCAAGCCTGAAAACCAGGCATGTGCCTGACTGGGAATCAAACCGTGACTTCTTGCATCATAGGTCGACACTCAACACGCAGCCGGAGGTATTTCCTCAGCATATCCAATAACATTGCTGTAGGAGAACCCTCAACCAAAGCCTGGTTAATTGTATATTTATTATCTTCAATAAAAGCAAAATGATGAAAGAAACTTAGCTTGGGACACTCATCATTCCTTCATGGCACAAACCCCTGCAACCCTCTCCCCCCTCAGTATTCATGTTTCAGCTATGATTTTGCAGATGAGACACAACTTTTAAGTGCTCCAAATATGGCAACAATGTCATGCTTTTTCACCATGGAAAGCCTTCTTCCCTGATTTTTTTTCTATGGAAAAATGTGTGAAAGAGGAAATATTAAATGTAAATAATAAGCAGAAATATTTATCATCTCTATGCTATCACTCAAATATTATTTACTTATTCTAAGCTAACTCTGTATTTCATGTTTTCTGTCAGAAAGTAATAAATTTACTATGTAAACACATCGACAGAAAAGAAGCTTAGCATTTCACTGAATTGAATTTGAAAATCTATAATTTATATTTATAAAGTGATAGAGTCTACCTACAAAGAACTGGTTAACAGGTTCATCAAAAGACAAACATGAAAAGGGAACTGAAGTGTGATTTATTTCTTACTCTTTTGAAGTAGGACTAAAATGTGACTCAGAACCCTGTACCCTGTGTTCCACAGAGCTGTCACTCTGTGAGTTAACATTCAATTACTCCTGGAATTAACATTCAATAAGAATCTGAGGCTGAAAGGAAGAAGGTAAACCTGTGACAGGTACAGGACCATTTCTTCTCTTATAGCAACAATGAGTTCCTACTGGACAGTTAACAGATCACAGTTGCCTCATTGCACTCTTGTCATGTAGGCAGTGGGTACAGACAGTGACCAGCAGAAAGAAGGAATCTGTTGAAAGAATCTCAGACAAGCATTGGTTGGACCCTTAGTGTCTTTTTGTTCTATAATATGTAGAATTTTTAGCACAATGATATTTTAGAATCATTAAATCAATTTTAAAGCAACATTTATGTGCATTTGGTCATTGAAGATAACATTTTTTCCCCATTAAAAAGATGACCCTGTCTCTTTTGTTATTTAATTCCTTTGACGCTTGAGTTGGTGCTTTCAGTCTCTGTACACTGCTTCAGTGAGGGGGCACTGGTTTGTAATCCAAGACTTCATGCTCCAGCTGTTGAAATTACCAGAGGAGGGTATAGGGATCAAAGCAATCTACTCATGCCTATTAGATGGTAATGAACAGCTGATTCCCACAGTTATGGTTGGGCTACCTCAAGCTGGAGCTACTCATTGGAAGAAAGAACTGGAGTGTCAGCCAGGATAAGGATAATTGTAAAGATAAAAGGAATTCTCATGGCTAAGCAGAACAGCAAAGCGGGTACCTACTCAGAACTGGAGGAACTCAAAAGACAGATTGGAAGCAGAAGGGGCTATAGCTTCACAATGAACAAGTGGGCCTATCCCCATTATGTATTGCTGAAACAATGCTGGAGTAAAAAATTCCCCACAATGAAATAGGGCTGAAAGAAGATATTAGGAGAACTCTAGTCATACATTCCACTCCCATATTTCTTCTTTTTTTCCCCTTTGAAACTATCATGAAGACATAATAATTATTTCTCTCTTTTTGTTTTGATTAATTTGGGTGGGAGAGGTCTTGGCTTCAATTGACCCAATAAGACAGATCAAATACTAGTAAAATGAATTTGAAAGGCTTTTAGACATGTAACTTTCAAATATTTTTGGAACCCATATATATATATTTACATTTTATTCACTTTAAAAAATTTATACTTGTACATTTCTAGGATTTTGACAAGTAAATACAGTTTTATAGCAGTACCTAGAAATAAAATACAAGTTGCATAAACCTTGTGCTGCTCATTTAAAATCAGTTCCCCTCAGCCCCTGGAAATTCTGAATTTTTAATGTTTTTATGCACTTATCTTTTCCAGAATGTTATATAAATGAATTTATACAGTATATAGCTCATTTCGGCCTGGTTCATCAAAAGCAAAAGACTAACATGAAAAGGGAACTGAAGTGTGATTCAGCATGTTATTGTGTATATCAAGTTGTATATATCAGAAATTTATTCTTTTTATGGATGAGTAGTATTCCATGTTATGGATGTATCACAGTTAGTTTATGCATTTGTTAGTAGAAGGGCATTGGGACTATTTTCATTCCATTAAAATATTTTCTGGTTTTACTTGTGGCTTCCTCTCTGAATCATTATTTTTAAGGTTCTACATATTTAGTGATTTTTCTATATGTTTCTGTTACTTATTTTTAGTTAGTTATTATGATCATAAGACATACTTTGGGTGATATCAATCCTTTTAAAATTGTTAAGGTTTGTCTTATGACTTAAGACATGATTTATCTTGGTGTTTATTCCATGTGGCTATGAAAAGAATGTGTATTCTGCTGATTCTGTGTGGTTTATTCTATAAATGGCAATTGGGTCAGGTTGAGCAATAGAGTTTATTATGTTTTCTCTATTCTTACACTTTATTGTATACTTACTACTAATTATTCTATTGAGTAGATTGGAGTGTTGAAATCTCCAATGTTAATTGTGATTCATTTATCTCTCCTTTCAGTTCTATCAATATTTTCTTAATGTACTTTTAAGTTTAATTTTTAGGTTCATGCACTTTCATGTTACATCTTTTTTAGACATATATTTTGTCTTTAAGTCGCTCACATTTAACAGAAGAGATACCTACATAGATATCATTACCAATGAGAATGTTATAACATGTTAAAAAAACACACTAACATCTCACCTGTAACATTATGGAAGTATAGAAGAGGAACATAAAAAAAGGGGAAGCTGAGAAAATGTCACAGAGGTAACAGCATTTAGGCTAGACCTTAAAAGGAGAATAGATTTAAAACATATTCAAATAGCTTAGAAAAGCACTCTAAGCTAAAAACAAAAATTACAAAAAACGAACACTAACAGCATATGATCAAAGTGGAAACTTCCAGCATACACATGTCTTTGTTTAAAACTATATACATCTATGGTTAATAAAGCATTTCTAACAAACTAAGAAAACTTAAGTAGAAAGAGTGATATTCCTACATAAAATGTTACATTTTTTTGGATATGTCTCACCAGCTTTTAGAAATTCGGTTGACATACAAAATATACTTAGAGATATTGATTTAGGATTCATCAAGATAGTGATAACTTCTGTCATTTATATCACTGGTAAGGATGTAGATACTTTTACTTTGCCTTCTATTTTCTGGATCTAAATGAAGATGATACAGACTATGGACAATCATTATTTTTATAGGTAGCTGCTTTGTAATTGTATAAAAAACTTTTAATTAGAGTTTGGTAAGAGTTACAAAAGAAACGTACAGGGTTATAGCAATGTAAGTTGTACTAAAAGGGTTGCTAAGGAAAGTTGTTCAGACTATAGGGAAATTATACCAGAGGGAAATATGGAACCTCAGGAATAAAGGAAGTGCAACAGAAATGGTACATATTAGGATAAATAAAAAATACCATTTTCAATATAAGTTCTTTAAAATATATATGACAAAATAAAATTCAGGGAAAGAAATATTGTCAGGATTATTGTAAGGATTAAATCAGTAAGGTCAATCAATAAGCCCTCAATGATTATTGATAATTGCTATTATTTTCTCTTCTATCTCTTAATTCTTTTTTATTTTTACCTTTAGTAGCACATTTTTATAGTTTTATTCAAAAGAATATGATTGCATTAGAAAATTTGGGAAATATTACAAAGAAGCAAAAGTAAAAGACAAGAAAAAATGAGAAAGCGTATTTAAATAAATATCTCAGGCAGAGAAAGCATTGCCTTCAGTGTGGAAAATAAACTTCTAGTAATATATAGACTGTATACACAGTTGCTATACAAATATATTTTTAAAAATTGAGAGTATTCTGAAAATACCATTTTATAATGTACTTTTAAAAACTAATCAAGCTATTTTGAATATTTTTCATATCATTGTAATTATTTTATAATACTTTTAATATTGTTTAATCACATTGATAACCCAGCATTTACGGTAGGAGACAGGATAATAATTAGACAATCTTGAAGTAACCACAAGAGGGTAATCACAATAGCAATGCAAACTTTGATTCAAGAGTCTAAATTATACTATTTAATTATGCCCTTAAAATAGTTAAAATGACAAAGTTTATGTTATATACATTTTACCACAATAAAAATAGAAATATTTAGAAAGTCAAATCCATAGAACTTGGTGAGATTTTGGTTATGAGAAATATGGGACTAATTGAGAAGGACACAAGTCCTGAGGAGGTAGGTGGTTGGTTGGACCATTCTTTGAAATAAAAGGAATCAGAAGAGAGGCAAAGTCCAAATTTTGAAAACAGCTAAATTTTGAGCGTAATTTTCTAAAATGTAAATATTTTAAAAGGTCAAAGTTGTATATTTGACTTTACTTCAAGACTTCATAAGTCATGTTGATGAGAATCATGGTGCCCATTTTTATTTTATTTTTTTGCTGTAAAAAACTATCAAAAAGACTAAGTGTATTTATGAATAATTAAATGTAAGGTTAGAAATGAAGGTGAGTGAGACTTTAAAAATAACTCAAATTTCATGCTAGCATAGAGAACACAGACTCAAAGTATTATAAAATATGCCAACATTGGAGATTAGATATTTATGGCAAGCTGATTGTACTCATGCACTTTCCTATCCTTGTAGTATTTCTTAAAATTATAGAAAATAGCAAACACCATAGAATGCTGGTAAAAACAAACAAACAAACAAACCCCACAAAACTGGTGGGATGGGTGGCTCATAAATTTAGGAAATTTTCTAGAAGTTGGTGAAAAGGAAGAAATTAATTAACAAAGAGGACCTTCCATATGTATTGAAAAAAGCCTTAGTGAAATAAGAACATATACTAAAAAATATCAAAATAGAATTAAAGATAAAATAATGGAGACAATTATCCAGGATAATTAATGAACTGCATTGTAAATAGAGAAAGAGTGAAAAGTTCCTATTCCATGCTATATTGCATGCAATTCAGTTAATATTCTGAATCTTGTTTCTCATTAGAAATATTTAGATAGTTTCAAAAAATACTAATGCCTGGGCTCCTCTCCTAAAGACTGAATTAGTTGTTTTGGATTGAAGTCTGGGCATTGGGATTTTCTTAAAGTTTTTTTAGGCTATTCCCATGTGCAACCAAAATTGAGATCCACTGCACTAAAGGAAGTGAATTACTTCTCTGGGGAAGACTTTTATTCATGCAGAGTTTGAGAGAGAAGAGCAGAGCAAGAGATAGTTCAGAATCCCCAAAACACATGCAGAGGATGAGTGAATGGAAAGGCTAGTCTTCTCAGAAGGTAAACACACTAAATACCTCATGTGGCAAAATAAGATGCTCCTTCTGTTAGCAAATAAGACCATGCATGCTGTTCCCTACCTCGAACATTTGCCTGACTGTTGACACTTTCTGCCTCTGCAGAGTTATTGCTGCAGGTGGGGTATGCCGCAAAAAAAACCCAAAAACCTGCATCAGTTGTCTCCTATCACCAACATAATCTTTAATTCATAAAATTAATTGAAAATCAAGAATCATGGGGTAGGGAGTAAAACCAACAGCATTAAAAAGAAAGACCTTAAAAGAAAAAGGAAAAACAGATCCTGACTCTGAAAAAGAGAGAATTTAGAATTAGAATGGAAATTCTAAGCTGCTAACCAATACTCCCAGGGAGATTCTAAGATATTAGATACAAAAATAAGCTGCAAAAATGAGCAAAGACAAAAAAAAAAGGTTCTCATTAAAAATACATAAGCATGTATTGATAATAAGTTTTAAAATATGATCAATATAATGGACAGAGCTGGAAAAACAAGTTAGGAATATGAAGGTAAAAACAAAATGCTCATGAGCAAAAAGGAAGAGGCATAAAAATATGGAATAAAGCCCTAAAATTAAGAAGATATGGAGAGTCAGCCTTAGACTTTCAGAATATATCTAAAATAAATTTCAGAAGGCAAAAATGAAATAAAATTTAAATAAAACAACAAGAAATGCTCTATTAATAAATAAGAGAAAAACATTTGTAAGAACTAGAAACAGGTAAAATCTGGGGTTTACGAGCTAATCAAATTAGGGTGAATGTAAAAAGACCCACTGCTAATGGCATAATCTAGAAAAACTTTAGAACTTCATGAAACAAAGAGAAATTCTAAAAGCATGGGAAAGGGCAGTCAGAAAAAAACTAACTATAAGATCATGGTAATCCTTTTGGTGTCAGATTCATCATCATTGACAGTGGAAGCTAGAAGACAATTATCAAACTTCAAACTTTGAGAGGAAATGATTTACCACCTCTTTTCCTATACCAAAACCAACTAAGCACAATAATGGCATTTTTATCTTATAAATATTCAAAACTGTTAATTCCTGTACACTTTACGTGTAAGAATTTCCCAACACATGTAAAATTCAACAAAAGAACAAAAATATGTAAAACAAGACACAGTAGTGAGATATATACCAGTAATGAAATGTTAATTAAATTAAATAATTGCTGATGCATAATATTAAAAAATGCCAATAGGGAAACAAAGAACCTTTCATGAAAAATAATGGAACTTGTTGGTGAAGAAATTAAAGGAATGATCATATACCATGACTATGGTGGTTTTCAGAAGAAAAACATAGCTATTGATTTTATCTTTTTTTAAAAATATATTTTATCGATTTTTTACAGAGAGGAAGGGAGAGAGATAGAGAGCTAGAAACATCGATCAGCTGCCTCCTGCACACCTCCTACTGGGGATGTGCCCGCAACCAAGGTACGTGCCCTTGACCGGAATCGAACCTGGGACCCTTCAGTCCGCAGGCCGACGCTCTATCCACTGAGCCAAACCGGTTTCAGCACTATTGATTTTATCTTGATAGTAGTAGGACAATGGAAGTTTAAATATTTGTTCAAAGTAATAGCATACAACATTTTTTATTTTTATTTTTTGTTATTTTTTTAATTGTTTGAAGTATTATAAATAGTACTACATATGTCTCCTTTTTTTTTCCCCTTTGACCTCCCCCCGGCCTCCCCTTCCCCCCAGTACATGCCTTTACTTGTCCCCCCCTCCCAGTGTCTTGTATCCATTGGTTACAGCATACAACATTTTTTAAAAAGTTAATATCTGTTATATCTAATTGGTGGATAACTAGTAATATGTTGTATACTTTCATGTTAATTGAACTGCTTGCATAACTTAAAATGAAAAAAAGTTAATTTAAAAAAATGAGACAATCGTGCCCTAGCTGGTTTGGCTCAGTGGATGGAGCATCGGCTTGTGGACTGAAGGGTCCCAGGTTTGATTCTGGTCGAAGGCACATGCCGGGGTTGCAGGCACATCCCCAGCAAGGGGCATGCAGGAGGCAGCCGGTCTATGATTCTCTCTCATCATTGATGTTTTTATCTATCTCTCCCTCTCCCTTCCTCTCTGAAGTCAATACAAATATATTAAAAAAAATAAAAAATAAGACAAACTGGAGTACAATGCAATAATAAGTAATTGCTAGAAGAAATAAGATGAAAAGATTTCAACATTTTAAAGAGCTTAAGATGGAATAAAATTGATAAATATTAAAAAATCATAAGATATTTATCTTTGCTTACAAAATAAGAATGAGTAGTGCAGTATTGAACTCAGATAAGATAGAACTCATGATGAATGCATTAGGTGGACATAATAGTTTATTTCATAGAGTTAAAAAATTCAGTCCAGGAAAACACAGTGTTCTTGAATGTTTTTACTTATAAGCTGTCTTTAAAATACTTAAAGCAAAATATGAATAATAATTTTAAGGAGAAATTAACCAATCTACCATCTTAATGGGACATCAATGTGTGCTAAAAAATCAACTCTGTACAATAAATTAATCTCAAAAAAATTAGAAAAAAGGAAAAAAAGAAAAGAAAAAGGAGAACCTTTGAAAGTTACATTCACTTAATATTATGCAATAAAATACAACAGGATAGCTCTAAATTCCAAGCTGTCCTTTATAAAGGTTAATAATTATTAATAATAACAGTGATCATAAAAATGAGATATTAAAATGATTAATAATGGAAATTATAAATAATATGAAAATGAGAAAAATAAGAATAGTTTATTTCCAAACTTTAGTATAAAGCCAGAGAAGAATTTGGGGGGTAGGAGGGGCATGTGTAACCTCAAACATATATTTTTTAAAGTATAACTTCAAACACATATTACAATATATTTTAAATATATGAACAGAATGAAAATGAAACAAAAGCCAAAATAGTAGGAAGATATGTTTATTATTAGGAAAAATTGATAGGAAAATGAAAACTTGGGTTTTTTTTTAGAAAGATCAATATAATAGTTAAGTTTTATTGGGTTTGTTTTGAGAATGGGGATGAACAGAGAAAGGGAAGGAGGCAGAATGAGAGAGAGAGAGAGAAAGAGAGCATGCACACAGAAGGAGAAAAGACTCATAGCCAAGGCATGTGAAAATTTAGAAAAGATGTTTAGAGCAAAGTGATAGAAAATTTGGTTATGTAAGGCATCAGAAAATAAAAGGAAAAGTTGGTGAAATTTATTTCCTAAATAGACAATAGACTCAGGCAATGTTTAAAGGTCAGTCCTTGTTGGGGAGTACAAGAGACTTGGTTGGAAAGCTTGCAAGGAGGCTATTCCGAGAAAAGGGAAGTGTGTGGAAGGCTGCCTGTCCTATTTATCGGAATTCCGACTTAGGGGAGACTTATGGGAGTGTCTAAGGTGGCGACCCTAATTATTCCTTGACCTTTCCAAATAAGTCTGTGCACGTGCAGACCCCTGGGTGTTTACTGGAATCCTTATGCTTAATCCCTGGATGCCCTTGCCTAGAGGACAATGTAAACATGTGTATCCTCCCAAGATTACTCACCCTACTGATTGTATCTAAATATAAAAATTCCAGTAAAAGCTTAACAAGGCAGGCAATGGAGGCTGCCTGGCTTCTTAGGGAAGGCCATCCTTTAGCCCTCTCCCCCACAGTGAAACTGTGTCAGAGTAATCTGTTCATCTATTGTTCAGGGGCTGTTGGTCAGCCCCAGCAAGGTGGTGCCCCATGTGAGAAGCCAGGACAAGTCCTACTAATCCTTTAATGAGGGTGGTATATAATTTTTTTTGAGCATAGAAAAGGAGACTGACATTTTTCACACTCATTCTTTGAGGCTTGCCTATAACTAAGATAATAAATTGATAAGGACAGATCACACACGCAACACACACAGAAACATGCATACTTAGAACTTTATATCATTCAGACAATGACAAGGCAAATGTTCTAAATAAAATGCACACAGAGTCCTCTCTGTATTAATGAGAAGGAAACTGGTCTTGCAAGGCATTTCAGGCCATAAAAACTGTGAACAATGCACTGCCCTGGGTGGGGGAGAGTCATTATCGCTGACCCCAGGACAGATCATGAGATATGGCCTGGGGACCCCCAACACCTGGGGGCCTTCCTGTAAGCCTACGAAAGGGGGCGGACCATATCTGCAAGACAAAGACCCCAGAAGGTTATAAAAAGTGAAGCCCTCTGTGTGCTTCTTCACTCTGATTTGGAAATTATTCCCAGAGTCCACTAGTGTTAATAAACGGGGTCCCTCCCTTTCTCTAGGAAGCATGCTTTGTATTTCTTTGGTCTTCTGCAACATTTGGTTCCCTGACCGCTTTTGGCTCTTGCCTCAGGTGAGTGGATGAGGTTTGAGGCGCGGGGGCGTGGGACAGGCCTCTGGAAGGCATGTGCTACTGATTTTAGCAGAATTGAACCGGGGGGACTCCAGGCGCTCCCGGACCTCAGCCCAGGACCTGGCTGCATCTGGAGAAAGTGGACGGACACCACTGGACCTGTCGACAGAATCGGT
The DNA here is from genome assembly GCF_963455305.1 of Plecotus auritus. Lineage (NCBI taxonomy): Eukaryota > Metazoa > Chordata > Mammalia > Chiroptera > Vespertilionidae > Plecotus > Plecotus auritus. The sequence continues at coordinate 27,771,414 of NC_137784.1, forward strand.
AAGGTAGGGGCCCCAGTCAGTCAGACCCACTCCAAGTGAGGGGAAGGGGGAGCTTGATCACCTCCCTGGAAGTCATAGGACTTTGTCAGGTAAATCAGGAATCAGAGCTTTGGAGGTGAGTGAATTCAGATTTGATTAAGGAATTATGGGTTCACTCTTCTGTTTGTTAGTGTGTGGGACTAGCTAATTTGCTACCAAAAAGGGGGGCTGGACACAGTCTTAATTCCTCCAGTAGGTTCTCACCGAGACGTTGGTCGAGAATTCTGTGCTGGCAGTGCCCCCATGCCCATCTGGGGAGTTGGGCATTATCTGCTCAGCTCCAGTCTGGGCTACTCTACTGAGAGAGTGTGAGTACAGATGTTTGTCTGTCTTAGCATAATTATCTGCTGATTAACTGGTCTGTGTGAAAGCGAAAGCTACTTTGATTTTCTGTTTGCTCATCTGGTTAAAACGTTTGATTTACTGAAGGCTGAACCCATGATGGTCTGCAAAAGTCTCAAGCAGTGCTGTTGAGTTAAGTTTTCTCAGAGACGTTTGCTCTCTATCACGAAGGGATAGTTGATAAAAATTTCTGCTTATGTTTGTGTACTAGGGGCTTTGGTTTGCTCTGTGATTTTGCTGTGTTAGGTTGAAAATTTGGAATTCAGGGGTAGATTTAAAGGTATTTGTGGCTTTTCTTGTCTCTTTTGGCTGGCTGGGACTTTCAGGGGTGGGGCTCACAGCTCCGCAGGGCAGAGAGATATTACCCGCCCTGCCCCTGCCTGTGCTGATTAAGGATCTTTTCTTTAAGGAGACCCTCCAGGCTTTTAGTAAATTTCCCTGCACCCTTGTCTGTCTCTCGCTACCCATCATCATGGGGTTGGGACAAAGTAAATCCACTGTTCTCAATTGCATGTTGGAAAATTTTGAAAAGAGATTTATTGAGGGCTATGGTATTAAAATGAACCAGAAAAAAACTGAGGAAATTCTGTGAATTAGAATGGCAGGCCTTTGGGGTAGGGGCCCCCGGAAGGCTCTTTAGATGTAGGACTGGTCAGGGCGGTCTGGAATGTAGTCACGACAGACCCCAGACACCCAGATCAGTTCCCTTACATAGACAGCTGGTTAGGAATTGCTCAAACCTTGCCGCCTTGCATCCAGTTCTGTTAGGTTTTAGCAGTAGGAGAAAAGAAACAGGTCTCTCAGAAGGGAACCCAACCCCTTGTTCTGCCAGGATCCCCTGAGGAAGTCCCGCTAGTTTTACCATCTCCATATGTGCCACAGGCAGCACCAAGTGCTTCCCCAGCTGGTCTGAAAGGTCCAGAAACACCGCCCCCTTCCGTTTCTCCTCAACCAAGTTCTCCAGAGCCAGTTGGGCTGTGCTTGCCTTCAGCTGATCAAGGGCCCAGGCCACAACCTGCACATCAGATGCCTCTAAGGGAGATTCAGACTGCCAAAGTAGTGCGGGAAGATGGAATCTTGCAGGAGGGAGGGCCAGTATATTATTATCAGCCCTTTACCAACAGTGAAATCCTGAATTGGAAACATCACACCCCAGCTTATTCTGAAAAACCTCAGGCCATGATAGACCTCCTAGAAATGATCCTCCAGACCCAGAAGCCCACCTGGGTGGACTGCAAGCAGCTCATTTTCACGTTCTTTAACACTGAGGAGCGCATGAGAGTAGTAACAGAGGCTCAGAAGTGGCTCCAGACCCAGGCCCCGGCAGGAATATTAGATACAGACAGATGGGCCAGGAAGGCCTTCCCAGATGAGACACCTGATTGGAACCTGAATTCAGAAGATGGAAGGACCGGGCTAGAAAGATATTGGTTGGCCTTCCTCCAGGGGGTCAGGGCCAGAGCCAAGAAGCCCACCAACATACTAACATGGCTAAAATCTCTGAGGTTTTCCAGAAGCCTGATGAAAGTCCAGCAGCTTTCTATGAGAGACTATGTGAGGCATACTGGATCTATACCCCCTTTAGACCTGAGGCCCCAGAAAATCAAACCATGGTAAATGCTGTTTTTGTAGGCCAAGCTCAGCCTGACATCAGGAGAAAATTACAGAAACTGGAATGGTTTGCAGGAAAGAATGCTACTGAACTGCTAGAGATAGCTAACAAGGTTTTCATCAATCGAGACAGTGCAGCAAGGAAGGAGGAAGAAAAGAGAATACAAAGAAGGGCCAATATAATAGCAGCGGCTTTTAGAGGCTCAGGCTCCCAGACAGATCAGCAAGAATACAGACCGGGGGAAAAGGAAGAGCGAGCCTGAGACGAGACCAGTGTGCCTATTGTAAGGAAACAGGACACTGGAAGAATGAATGTCCCAAACGGCAAAGTAAAAGACTGGGCCCCCTTTTCCGCCCAGTTGCTATCAACCAGAGCCACCTGAAGCAGATCTCACTGGGCTAGCAATGGCTGATTCCAACTAGGACAGACTGGGCTCACTTCAGCTAGGCCCCCATGATCCCATGGTCAGAATGAAAATTGGGGGCCAGACTGTGGACTTTATGGTTGATATGGGAGCTCAGTAGTCACTCAGAAAGTAGCACCTCTCTCAGGAAAGGAGGTCACCATTATTGGAGCTACTGGGGACCAGACCCATAGACCATTCTGCCACCCTCGCCAATGCCAACTTGGCGGCCATCAAGTAATTCATGAATTCCTGTACTTGCCAGAATGTCCATTGCCTCTAATGGGTAGAAACCTTTTAGCCAAAATGGGGGCAGAAATCACTTTTGCTCCAGATGGCTCAGCACAGCTTCGCCTAGGTAAGAAGACCTCCCCAATGATCCTGTCCTTAGCAGTGCCGAGGGAGGAAAAATGGAGACTTTATACCCCCCAGACAAAGGCCTCACCATTAGAACCTGAATTAGAGAAGGAATTCCCGCTGGTCTGGGCAGAAGGGAATCCTCCAGGCCTAGCTAAGGACCACATCCAGGTGCTAATCGAGTTAAAGCCTGGGGCACAGCCTGTTAAAATCCACCAATATCCAATTCCAAGGGAAGCACACCTAGGAATCCAGGTCCACTTAGACCAGCTGCTTCAGTGGGGACTTGTTAAACGATGCAGGTTTCCATGGAACATGCCTCTCTTGACTGTCAAAAAGCCTGGGACTAATGACTACCGCCCGTTGCAGGATCTACGGGCTGTTAATGTGGCTATTATAACCCTGCATTCAGCACTGCCAAACCCCTACACTCTTCTGGGCCTCATCCCATCAGAGGCAGAATGGTTTACATGCCTGGATCTTAAAGATGCCTTTTTCTGTCTTCAATTAGTGCCTTCCAGTCAGCCTCTCTTCGTTTTCGAATGGGAAAAGCCAACTACAGGGGCCAAGGAGCAATTCACCTGGACCAGACTGCCACAAGGGTTCAAGAACTCCCTTACTCTTTTTAGTGGAGCACTAGCATCTGATCTAAGTTCCCAGGACAGGACTTGGGGTGTGTTCTACTCCAGTATGTAGACAACCTCCTACTGGCCAGCTCCACACAAGCTCAGTGCTGGGAGGGAACATGAGCCCTTCTGAGACTACTAACTGAAACAGGTTATCAGGTGTCTAAGAAAAAGGCACAGATTTGTCAGAAGTCTGTGCCTTTTTCTAGGCTTCTGGATCACCCAAGGGAAACGAAGGCTAGGGACTGAAAGGAAGATGGCGGTATGTGCCATCCCAGTCCCTAGCACCCGGAGGCAGATTCAGGAATTCTTGGGAGTGGCAAGATTCTGTTGAATTTGGATCCCAGGGTTTTCAGACCTGGCCAAGCCTCTCTATGAAGCTTTAAGAGGAGAAAAGAAGGCACCCATCAACTGGGGCCCGAACAGGAGAAAGCCTTCGTCACCATAAAGGCAAAGCTTACTGAAGCCCTGGCACTAGGGCTACCAGATGCGATGCAAGACTTCAATCTTTTTGCTCATGAGAACAGCAGCATAGCCCTAGGAGTTCTAACCCAGGAGCTTGGACCCTGGAAAAGACCAGTAGCCTATCTCTCTAAGTGGATTGACCCAGTTGCCTCTGGGTGGCCCTTGTGCCTCAGGGCCCTTGCAGCCACGACATTATTAGTCAAGGAAGCGGATAAGCTTACCTTAGGACAAAACTTAAATATAAAACTACCTCATGCTGTTGTCACCCTGATGGAAGCAAGGGGGCAGCACTGGCTGACTCATGCTCAGATTACTCAGTATCAAGGGCTGTTATGTGAGAATCTGCAGGTATGATTAGAAGCAGTGAGAACACTTAATCCTGCCACCTTTCTACCCATCACTGAGGGGGCCCCTGAGCATGATTACCTGGAAGTCCTAGAGGAGGTTTATTCCAGCTGGCCAGACCTAAGGGATAGGCCCCTGCAAAACGCGGACTTGGTATTGTTCACAGACGGCAGCAGCTTCTTAGATGAAGGAAAAAGATGAGCCAGATATGCACTGGTATCAAACTTTGAGACAGTTGAAGCACAGGCCCTGCCTGAAGGATGGTCAGTGCAGAGGGCAGAACTTTGGGCCCTAGTAAGAGCCCTAGAACTCAGTAAGAATAAGTGTGCCAACATCTACACTGACTCGCGCTATGCCTTTGCTACCCTGCATGTCCATTGCGCCATATATAAGGAAAGGGGGTTCTTGACAGCCGGAGGAAAAGGAATCAAAAATCAGAATGAGATTTTAAAGTTACTAAAAGCAGTCTGGGAGCCTAAGGAAATAGCCATCATCCATTGCAAAGGTCACCAGAAAGGGAAAGACTCAGTATCAGAAGGAAACCAGCGTGCTGACGCTGCAGCCAAGCTGGCTGCTAAAGAACAAGTAGCACCAGCATGGACCATTTTGGCCCCCGAATTACCTGAACCTCCAAAATACACTCCTCGGGAAGAGAAATGGGCCCAGAAAGAAGGGGGCAAGAGAACAATGGAAGGCTGGTGGATACTCCCAGATCATAGGGTCTATGTCCCAGAACAGTTAGCCCATAAGGTAGTCCTCCAGCAGCATGAACTTACTCATTTAGGAAGACTTCCCTAGAAGTTTTGTTAGGCACGTACTACCTAATTGCCCGTCTACCCGCCTTGTGTGCCTCAGTCTCTCAGCGTTGCCCCCTCTGTGCTCAGAACAATGCTAAACAGGGTCCTGTGGGACCGATAGGAGTTCAGTGCTGTGGGCAAGCTCCTTTTGAGGACTTAGAAGTAGATTTTACAGAAATAGGGCCTAGCAGAGGGAATAAATACCTGCTAGTCTTTGTTTGCACCTTTTCAGGTTGGGTCGAGGCATATCCCACTCACACTGAAAATGCGAGAGAAGTCACTAAGGCATTGCTGAAGGATATAATTCTACAGTATGGAATGCCTCTGACCATAGGGTCCAATAATAGCCCAGCCTTTGTAGCAGAAATAGTACAACAGGTAGCCAAGGCTTTAAGAATGAAATGGAATCTACATACAGCTTACAGGCCTCAGAGTTCAGGGAAAGTGGAGCGCATGAACCAGACTCTAAAGCAGGCTATGGCTAAGCTATGCCAAGAGATAACCTTAACCTGGACAGATATCTTGCCTGTTGTACTCCTGAGGGTACACTTTGCCCCAAGGGCCAGGATAGGTTTCTCTCCCTTTGAAATTCTATACGGTAGACCCCCTCCCTTAATTCGGCCAAAGGAAGATTTGGGGGAAATAAGGAACTTAGAAATCCAGAAACAACTACAAGGACTTGGAAAAACTGTCTTTGAGGTCCACAGGTGGGTTATTGACTATCCATCTCTCTAGGAACACCTGTGTATCCTTATAAACCTGGAGACCAAGTTTGGGTAAAGGATTGAAAAAAGGAGCCCCTCAAGCCTACCTATCCAGTCATATTAACCACCCCACAGCTCTTAAGGTTGCAGAACTAAACACCTGGATCCACCACTCCCGGGTGAAGGAAGCCCAGCAGCCGAGTGACATCCAGTCTGAGTGGAAGGTGACCTCTGACCAGAAACACCCCCTGCGGATCACCCTCAAGAAGACAGCAGACCGCCCTAACCGGTTTGGCTCAGTGGATAGAGCGTCGGCCTGCGGACTGAAGGGTCCCAGGTTCAATTCCGGTCAAGGGCATGTACCTTGGTTGCGGGCACATCCCCAGTGGGAGGTGTGCAGGAGGCAGCTGATCGGTGTTTCTCTCTCATCGATGTTTCTAACTCTCTATCCCTCTCCCTTCCTCTCTGTAAAACAATCAATAAAATATATTTAAAAAAAAAAAAAAAAAAAAAAGAAGACAGCAGACCTGGCCAACCAACCTGCTCCAAGGAATTCAGATAACACCCTGCTGAATTCTCCCTAACACTAATCTTTCTTTCTTATCTCTTCCTAATGTAACATGCTTTAGTATTTCTGGATAATCACTGGTTTTATCTAATAATTCTCATTTTGGCTTTTTATGAGTGCCAGTGAAATCCGAGACTAGTACCAGGAGGAGAACTCATCTGCTCTTGCTTGGACACAGAAGCACCATAAAATTACTGCTCCCCACACAGCAAGGAAACAAAGGCCTTATCATAAGTTGTTGGATTACACATTGTCATGCCATCCTTTGCTCCTTGCTTAGAAACTCGCTACCCAAATATGCTAGACCAGGTAGTCCACGAGAAAACCCAATCAAGCCAGATTTTTGTTAGCTATACTTATCCGCCTGTGACATGTTATGACTCTGCTACCAAATGCACATAGCAGGGAGAATTGTATTGGGCGAAAAAAAATAATAATAGGACCTGTCACGGCCAATGTGCAGCTAACTAATGTTGCTCCTATTTGTTTTAGCAGTACGCAGGGCCAACATCCAACAGGTCACCTCCCAGATGAACTATGCAACTCTACCCCCAAGGCTGAAAACACCACCTACCCCTGGTGCCCTCTGCAGGAACATTCTACATGTGTGGGACCACTGCTTACCTCTGCCTGCCTGCAAACTGGACGGGAATGCCTTTACACTTCAGATGGTCCTACAAACCAGAAGAACTCCCTACAAACCCCTCTGAGAGGAAGAAGCGGGATGTTAACCCCTTGGTCATCATTCCTTTCCAGCAGGAAGTAGCTAAGAGCGGTCGTCACCCCTGTTCACCATAACATCCGTGGGTTGCTCCACAAGGCTAAAAGAAGGTTGTGGGACAAGGGGGGGAGGGGCAGGAATGAGGAGGAAACTGGTCTTGCAAGGTGTGTCAGGCCATAAAAACTGTGAATAATGCACTGCCCTGGGAGGGGGGGGAGGTTGTTATCGCTGGCCCCAGGACAGATAATCAGCTATGGCCTGGGGACCCCCAACACCTGGGGGCCTTCCTGTAAGCCCACGAAAGGGGGCGGAACCATATCTGCAAGACAAATACCCCAGAAGGTTATAAAAAGTTAAGCCCTCTGTGTGTTTCTTCACTCTGATTTGGAAATTATTCCCGGAGTCCACTAGTGTCAATAAAGGGGTCCCTCCCTTTCTCTAGGTATTTCTGCTTGGTATTTCTTTGGTCTTCTGCAACATTAAGGTAAAATGGTTTTTATTCTTAGAATACAAAATTGACTTAATATTGAGAAATCCATTAATGTTTATTGTTACATGTTAAACTAAAAGAGGGAAAATGAATGTTGAAAAAGAATTTTATAAAAAAGCTCATTATCTCTATTTTAAAAAAGAAATTAGGACACATTAGGAATAAAGGGAACTTTTTTGATTTGATTAAGCAAATCTATCAAATTTGATCAAATAACACAATGTTTTTCAACATTAAAGAATGCTTCCCCATAAAAATAAGGTTAGCTTGTATTATTAAATATTACATAGGAAGCCCACAAAAATAATATAAAATAAGGAAAATAAAGTACTAGTGTACATATTAAAGAGTAAACTATCACCCTCTATAAATTATGATTTTTCTAGTCATGATATCCCAAAGAATTAAATTAAAAAATGGTAACAACTCATAAAAATTTTAGATGCCTATATATAATAAAAATATATATACCACCTTTTTTATATACTAGCACCAATAATTATTTAAAAATGAAATGTGATTAAATAAAAAATGTGATACACATAAGAATAAATTGTTCAAAAACTGTGTGAAATCTTTACCGATACATGAATAAATCTCTATTGATGAGTTGAAAGGAAGGAGCTAAAAACAAAGAGAGAAAACAGCTTTATATGGGAGACCTTCTGAAATAAGTTTACAACATTGTCAAAACTATGGCAAAATTCAAGCTCCTTGGCTAAAATGTGCTGCAAAATAATAATTCTTAATAAAAAGAAATGGAAATGAAACTACTGAATCAGTGTTAGACAAATGCAATTTAATCAAAGGATGTTGTTTACAACTTGATAGGATTCTCAAATGATCATGAAGAAAGGCTATGTAAAGCTAATGCACCATACATATATTTTTTTAAATGAAAAAGATTTTTCCACTATGTATAAAGAGATTATTAAAACTGTGTGATAGTACTAAAAGCATAAAAAAAAGCAAGAGTGGAGTAGAAAATCCAGACACAAACTCATATATATGTTTGTAAATATATTTATATGTAGGTGTAGATATATAAATTTCAATAAATGGTTAAGATGCTATTTTATATTGAGTGGGCAAGTGGGGGGGGGGTGTTGTAACAATTTGGCCATACTCTTAAAAAGAAAATCTTAATTACCTACCTTACCCCATATAAGACAATAACTTTTAGGTCAGCGAAATCCAACCAGTGTACCCCAAGAGTTTTTAAACATGCAATACCTGACTATTTAGTCAGGGGCAATGATTTATTTTCCCTTAGATTGTCAAATAAAAAATGACAACAGGCAACACAACAATAGCCGTTCAATGTGAATGAATCAAAGTTATACCTATTTTTTGTCAAATCAGTAAGACATATATTTGTTGGTATACCACAGAATTATAGTAATTATGTGTATCATGAGATGAAAAAAGGTTGAAAATTGCTGTTGATTCTAGGCTTATATAATTTTCATTATGATTAGATGACAATATGAGAGAATATTTTACTATTCTTGATTTTGATTTCTTAAATGACACTCCAAATCTCAAAGACATAAGAAAATAGTTAAATTTGATTATATAAAAAGGAACTATTTTTGTCTGATCAAAGCCAACACAAAATTATGTGTAAAGTGGAGGAAAGTATTTACAAAACTAGAGGCCCGGTGCACAAAATTCGTGCATGGGGTGGAGGGGTGTCCCTCAGCCCAGCCTGCACCCTCTCCAATCTGGGACCCCTTGAGGGATGTCTGACCACCTGTTTAGGCCCAATCCCAGAACTGGGATCGGGCCTAAACGGGAGGTCGGACATCCAGGACTGCTGGCTCCCAACTGCCCTCCCCTGCATGCCTGGTCCCCCCCAACTGCCCTCCCCTGCAGGCCTGGGTCTCCCCCAACTGTCCTCCCCTGCAGGCCTGGTCCCCCCCAACTGCCCTCCCCTGCTGACCTGGTCTCCCCCAATTGCCCTCCTCTGCTGGCCCGGTCACACCTAACTGCCCTCCCTGCTGGCCTGATTGCCCACAACTGCCCTCCCCTGCAGGCCTGGTCTCCCCCAACTGTCCTCTACTGCAGGCCTTGTCCCCCCCCCCCAACTGTCCTCCACTGCAGGCCTGGTCCCCCCCCCAACTGCCCTTCCCTGCAGTCCTGGTCCCCCCCAACTGCCCTCCCTAGCTGACCTGGTCTTCCCCAACTGCCCTCCTTTGCCAGCCCGGTCACCCCTAACTGCCCTACCTGCTTGCCTGATTGCCCACAACTGCCCTCCCCTGCAGGCCTGGTCTCCCCCAACTGTCCTCCACTGCAGGCCTTGTCCCCCCCCCCAACTGCCTTCCCCTGCATGCCTGGTCCCCCCCAACTGCCCTTCCCTGCAGTCCTGGTCCCCCCCAACTGCCCTCCCTAGCTGACCTGGTCTTCCCCAACTGCCCTCCTTTGCCAGCCCGGTCACCCCTAACTGCCCTACCTGCTTGCCTGATTGCCCACAACTGCCCTCCCCTGCAGGCCTGGTCTCCCCCAACTGTCCTCCACTGCAGGCCTTGTCCCCCCCCCCAACTGCCTTCCCCTGCATGCCTGGTCCCCCCCAACTGCCCTTCCCTGCAGTCCTGGTCCCCCCCAACTGCCCTCCCTAGCTGACCTGGTCTTCCCCAACTGCCCTCCTTTGCCAGCCCGGTCACCCCTAACTGCCCTACCTGCTTGCCTGATTGCCCACAACTGCCCTCCCCTGCAGGCCTGGTCTCCCCCAACTGTCCTCCACTGCAGGCCTTGTCCCCCCCCCAACTGCCTTCCCCTGCATGCCTGGTCCCCCCCAACTGCCCTTCCCTGCAGTCCTGGTCCCCCCCAACTGCCCTCCCTAGCTGACCTGGTCTTCCCCAACTGCCCTCCTTTGCCAGCCCGGTCACCCCTAACTGCCCTACCTGCTTGCCTGATTGCCCATAACTGCCCTCCCCTGCAGGCCTGGTCTCCCCCAACTGTCCTCCATTGCAGGCCTTGTCCCCCCCCCAACTGCCTTCCCCTGCATGCCTGGTCCCCCCCAACTGCCCTTCCCTGCAGTCCTGGTCCCCCCCAACTGCCCTCCCTAGCTGACCTGGTCTTCCCCAACTGCCCTCCTTTGCCAGCCCGGTCACCCCTAACTGCCCTACCTGCTTGCCTGATTGCCCACAACTGCCCTCCCCTGCAGGCCTGGTCTCCCCCAACTGTCCTCCATTGCAGGCCTTGTCCCCCCCCCAACTGCCTTCCCCTGCATGCCTGGTCCCCCCCAACTGCCCTTCCCTGCAGTCCTGGTCCCCCCCAACTGCCCTCCCTAGCTGACCTGGTCTTCCCCAACTGCCCTCCTTTGCCAGCCCGGTCACCCCTAACTGCCCTACCTGCTTGCCTGATTGCCCACAACTGCCCTCCCCTGCAGGCCTGGTCTCCCCCAACTGTCCTCCATTGCAGGCCTTGTCCCCCCCCCAACTGCCTTCCCCTGCATGCCTGGTCCCCCCCAACTGCCCTTCCCTGCAGTCCTGGTCCCCCCCAACTGCCCTCCCTAGCTGACCTGGTCTTCCCCAACTGCCCTCCTTTGCCAGCCCGGTCACCCCTAACTGCCCTACCTGCTTGCCTGATTGCCCACAACTGCCCTCCCCTGCAGGCCTGGTCTCCCCCAACTGTCCTCCACTGCAGGCCTTGTCCCCCCCCCCCCAACTGCCTTCCCCTGCATGCCTGGTCCCCCCCAACTGCCCTTCCTTGCAGTCCTGGTCCCCCCCCAACTGCCCTCCCTAGCTGACCTGGTCTTCCCCAACTGCCCTCCTTTGCCAGCCCGGTCACCCCTAACTGCCCTACCTGCTTGCCTGATTGCCCACAACTGCCCTCCCCTGCAGGCCTGGTCTCCCCCAACTGTCCTCCACTGCAGGCCTTGTCCCCCCCTCCACTGCTGGCCTGGTCACCCCAACTACCCTCCTCTGCTGGTCTGGTCACTCCCAACTTCCCACAACTGCCCTCCCCTGCAGGCCATCTTGTGGTGGCCATCTTGTGTGCATATGGGGGCAGCCATCTTTGACCACATGGGGTGGCCATCTTGTGTCTTGGTGTGACAGTCAATTTGCATATTACTCTTTTATTATATAGGATATTCAACAAATAATAAAAAAATTATAATATTATTTATATATTATTGATTTACAGTAGGGAAAATAGTACAATTCAATTCAAGTCCATAAAGAAAAACATTAGACAATCAATCAAAGAACATGACCAGGAAGAGATCAGCAGGAGTTTTCAAAGGGCCAGTACATCTCTGGAAAGGTGTTTAGCATCACAGGTAAGACCAGAAATGCATACTCATGTTTGTCTGTTACACAGTAAAAAGTTTTTAAAAATTGTGCAGGAAAGGGGGTGATGATATGTGGATTCCCACATACTTGATTTGAGTATATCTTGGTATAAACTCTGTGGAGGACTTTGGCTAAATTCCCTAAAGTTTTAAGTGTGTATGTGTTGATCCATCAATTCCTGTTCTGGATATCTAACTTAAAAATTACTAACAGAAACCAAGATGGTAGTATAGGTAAACACTGGTACTTGCTGCCTCCCACAACCACATAAAAATTAAAACTAAAATACAGAACAACCATCATTCAGAACTGCCTGAAATCTGGATCATTGGAAACCCTACAACTAGAGAAATAAAGAAGAAAGCACATTGAGACTGGTAGGAGGGGTGGAGGCACGGCCAGGGCTGTACCAACACTCATGCGTGACAATATTGTAATTGGGAGGGATATCTCTGTTGCAGAGGCTACCTGTGAGGAGCAACCATTCCTAGCCACACACCATACCTCCAGCCTAGGGTTCCAGAGCTGGGAAGAGAAGTCCCTGTACCTTCAAGCTATAAAAACCAGTGGGGATTGTGGCTGAGTAACATGGAGGCTACTGGAGTCCCAGGCAGTTCCTCTTAAAGTGTCTGAAAACAGACTTACTAGGACACAGTCTCGCTTCCTCTGAGCTTCAGTGCCAGGCAGTGACTTTGGGGGATCCAGGAATATAGAAGGAGGAATGGGATTGTCTGGCATAAGAGCAAGAACTTGATAGTGGCTTTATCCCAGACAGGGGTGCTCCCAGAAGTCATTGTTCCTATACTGAAACCTCCGCCATTACAAAGCTGACTGGCAGCCATATTTTAGTCTCCATCAGTCTGGCTCACACTGTTTGTTCTCCCCTAATGATTCCCTAAGACTCAGCCCCACCCAATATGTCTGCAGAGGCTTTTCCATATGAATAGCCTGTCCTGGCTTAGGCTTCAGACTTTCCTAAAACATCTTAAACAAGTAGCAGCTGGTGTCAGCATGCCCCATACCTATCAGTAAAAGGCCCAAGAAATCCTGGCCTTCTCTGGTCACTTTCGGGCCAACACAAGTGGCAGCCATCTGCAGGTCACTCTAGAGCTCCTGTTGGGTGGCCCAAGGCAGTGGCTGACTTTGTACCTCCCAGGAGGCCCCAGAGCCAGTGAACCCGATGGACATCTTCAAACCACACCAAAGTATAACTCTATACATCCATGAGCAACACACTAAAGAGGCAGGCTCAGGAGGAAACCAAAGCCCCACGGAAGCAAGTCCTGCTCCATAGGTGTGTCTCCTGCACAACAGCTCTTCCTCTGTAGTCGCAGCTGGTCCTCACAGTCAATTGGATAGGAATTCAATTCCTCCCAGTGATGCCAATAGCAATTAAGGCTCAACTAGAACAAGACTATACACAGAGGCCACACAGGGGCACACCTAGAATGCCCAGCTCAGGTGACTGGGGAGGCTGAGCCACTGGGCCCTACAAGACACCCACTACACAAGGCCACTCCACCAATTCCAGGAGACATAGCAAGTCTGCCTAATACATATAAACAAACACAGGGAAGCAGCCAAAATGGGGAGACAAAGAAACATGTTGTAAATGAAAGAGCAGAAGAAATCTCCAGAAAAAGAACTAAATGAAATGGAAGCAAACAAACTAATAGATATAGAGTTCAAACAATGGTTATATGGATGCTCAAGTATCTTAATGAGAACTTAAAGGGATTTAATGAGAGCTTCATGAGTCTTGGAAAGAATTTCAAGAACCTTAATGAGAACACCAAAGACATGAAAAAGGACCAGTCAGAAATTAAGCATACACTAGCTGAAAGAAATAATAATTCACAGGGAGGGATTCAAAAGTACAGAAGAGGATGCTGAAAATCATATCAGCAATTTGGAATATGAAGAAGCAAAAAACACTCAATCAGAAGAGAAAAAGAAAAAAGAATCCAAAAATATGAAGATAGTGTAAGGAGCCTCTGGGACAACTTCAAACATACCAACATTTGCATCATGGGGGTGCCAAAAGGATAAGAGAGAGCAAGATATTGAAAACCTATTTGAAGAAATAATGACAGAAAACTTCCCCTACCAGGTGACAGAAATATACTTACGAGTCTAGGAAGTGCATAGAGTCCCAAACAAGAGGAACTCAAAGAGGCCCACACCAAGACACATACATGCCAAATGTTAAAGACAAAGAGTGAATCTTAAAAGCAGCAAGAGAAAAGCAGTTGGTTACCTACAAGAGAGTGTCCATACGACTATTAGCTGATTTTTAAACAGAAACTTTGTAGGCAAGAAGGGAGTGGCAAGAAATATTCAAAGTGATGGATAGCAAGGAACTAGCTTCACAGACAAGAAAAAGCTAAAGGAGTTCATCACCATCAAACCAGTATGACAAGAAATGCTGAAGGGTATTCACGAAGAAGAAGAAGAAGAAGAAGAAGAAGAAGAAGAAGAAGAAGAAGAAGAAGAAGAAGAAGAAGGAGGAGGAGGAGGAGGAGGAGGAGGAGGAGGAGGAGGAGGAGGAGGAGGAGGAGGAGGAGGAGGAGGAGGAGGGGAGGAGGAGGAGAAGGGGAGGAGGAGGAGGGGAGGAGGAGGAGGAGGAGGAGGAGGAAGAAGAAGAAGAAGAGGAAGAAGAAGAAGAAGAAGAAGAAGAAGAAGAAGAAGAAGAAGAAGAAGAAGAAGAAGAAGAAGAAGAAGAAGAAAGAAGGAGAAGGAGAAGATTAAAAATATGAATAATAAAATGGCAATAAATACAACAATTGAATCTAAATATAAATTAACAAGGAATCTAATGAATAAAATAAACTGATGAATAAAATAGAACCAGAGGAGGAAGCTATTCACCAAATAATTTATGTGCATTACCTATGGACACAGAAAATAGGATGATGAAAGCTTGGGGTGGGGCAGAAAACAGGTGGAGGAGGGAAATGGGGGAAAAGGGGGACATATATAATACTTTCAACAAAGAAGATTTTAAATATATATATATATATATATATATATATATATATATAATCACTAACAGTGTGCTCAGTGATGCATAAGTTATTTTAATGATGCTTATTGCAAGATGGTTACAGTAAACATTTTAACTGAAATGCTGAGTTGTTACTGCAAAGGAAAGGTGATTTTACATTTTCACTCCGTATTCATCTGTTCTGTTTGAAGTTTTCGAAAGCCATTCAAAACAATTTGATATCTCAAAATATATCTGAAAGCATCATATTATCTTGAGAATTTGTTCAAACTGATTAAGGGAAATACAGTGGATTTCATTGATTTTCTGTAATGTGTTGCTGGGACTAGGGAAATAAAACTATTGAAAACATTATCTAGAGTGCTACAGATTGACATTTATTGAAATGATTATTTACATGATGCTATTTATGGAGGATTGTTACAATTTTTGGAAACACTTTCTCTTCCTGGGAGAGCTTTGTCCTTTGTCAAGTTTGAGATCTTTTACTTCTGTTAATGTTAAAGGCTATACAACTGGAAGTCCTGCTAGGGTATCACACACAGAGAATTGCTTTTAAGATATAAATATACCTTATTTTATTATCTTTGGGTGATAGGCACACAATGCAATATACAGATGATGTATCATAGAATTGTACATTTGAAACATATCATATTATTAACCATTGTCACCCCCAATAAATTTAATGAAAAATAAAAAAAATAAAGGGCTCATCTGATGAGGTTAGGATGACCTAAAATTTTTCTTATAATTATTATTTTTTTCTGGTTAATGGGGTACTAGAATAACTGTTAAGAGTATACAAAGAAATTTGTTTGTTTACGAGAGCCATGATTTACGCCATTAAAATGTTCTGGGAATATGATTTGGGAAAAATGTGGTGAGAGGTCAAGATTTGGCAATCCATGGGCATGTTAAAAGATGTATAGGAACTCTCTTGGATGAACTCTCCTCTGGCTTCAGGCCAAAATTGCTTGCCTGTCAACCCCCTGAGTAGTTGCAAGGCCCTGGCTCGGGAGAATTTATTTGGAACCTTTCTTCTTCCTCCTCCTCCTCCTCCTCCTCCTCCTCCTCCTCCTCCTCCTCCTCCTCCTCCTCCTCCTCCTCCTCCTCCTTCTCTTCTTCTTCTTCTTCTTCTTCTTCTTCTTCTTCTTCTTCTTCTTCTTCTTCTTCTTCTTCTTCACTGGTGTTTCATCTAGCATAGCACCTACTGCTGCCTTAACTTGCTTTGGAGTGTTTTCTTTTCTCTTTTGGGGGGGGGGGGCTTTGATTATAAGTCATGACCATCATGTGACCACACACAATCCTCTCCATCCTCAGCAGAAGTGTCAGGATTTGCATCTCAACTAGAGTCTCCGTGCTGCTCCTCAACTTGGTCTCTCTTTTTCTTGGTCTTTGGTTGGGTGTAATTCTCCACATTTTTATCTTCTGTCTCTTTCTTATGTTTCTTTCACCTTTTCTTTTCTATATGGATCTTTGGAAGGTCAGGTTCTGCAACCAGAGCCTGTGGCTTATTGTTTAGTTCTGCCATCAGCTTGACAAAATACTCCTGGATGGTGAAGGCACTGGCGATCGCAGTGGAGGTTCCATTCCATCTGGAGTGGCAAGGCTGAAATAATCCTCAGGAGTCTTTTCACTCTGTCTTTTCCCAAAAATGCAGTCAAGGTTTGTTTTGTTCTTAGATGATAGATCCTTCCCTTTTGTGAATATGGTTCTTGGAGATTTGGACTTTTCTTTAAGTCTGGAAGATTTATTTTCCTTTTGTCCTAGGGGGAGATTGCTGATTCTGGCCCATAGCAACTGCTCAGTTTAGCCAGAAGCTGGTTGAAATCATACTGATGAGCAATCCAGTTATCTTCATTATTGATCATAGCTCCAAATCCCAGGCTGTGATTTTTTAAAAAATATATATTTTATTGATTTTTTACAGAGAGGGCTAGAGTGTTAGAAACATCGATGAGAGAGAAACATCAATCAGCTGCCTCCTGCACACTCCCTACTGGGGATGTGCCCACAACCAAGGTACATGCCCTTGACCGGAATCGAACCTGGGACCCTTCAGTCCGAAAGCTGACGCTCTACCCACTGAACCAAACCGGTTAGGGCCAGGCTGTGATTTTTAACTTGAACTTTAATGTGATCTATGGCTCCTTTGCCTTCACTGCAATGGCCCTTTTAAATTTCCATATGCATTTTAATTAAATTTATTGGAGTAAAATTGGTTTATAACATAAATTTCAGTTGTACAACTTTATAATGCAACATCAATATATTATCTTGTGTGGTCACCATCTGAAGCCTAGTCTACCTCCATATGCATTTTTGAATTAGCTTCTCTATTCCTGCAAAAATATTGCTTTTTTGAAATTTATTGAATTCATAGATTAATTAGAAAAGTTGCGATCTTTACAATATATACTCTTCTCATCCATGCACATAATCTGCCTATCTAAAAATGTTAGCTCTTTTTTTGCTATATCAATAAGCTTCTATTATTTTCTTCATTATGTCTGACATCTTTTATTAGATTTATTCCTAGGTGCCTTGTAAATATTATCAATGCTATTTTTTAAAAGCAGGTCTAATTGGTTGTCTACATTTTCTAATACTATGGAATGGCAATTTATCACTTGCAAAGTTATGAATATGCTTTAGGCAGAACAACCTGTGATAGTGCAGTACCTCTGGGCTAGAAACAGTAGAGAACTCATACTACCACATGCCTGAAGGAGATGGCTACAGCTCTTTGAGAGGATCTGTGGATTCCCATAGAGGAAAGCAGGCAATCCACAGGAGCCTCTGGGAGGTTAGGAGGTGAACCAGGCAAATCAGTATTCTGCCCTCACTATTTTTGTCTTCCAGTTTCTTGCTAGTATCTCTCCTTGGCTGAACTCAACTCAAAGATTTATTCCTAGGTGCCTTTTAAATATAATCAATGCTATTTTGTAAAAGTAGATCTAATTGGTTGTCTACTTTACTGAGTCCACCAATCCAGATGCTAACCACTTCCAGAAGCACCCTCATAGACACATCCATAAATAACATTTAACCAGCTATTTGGTCATCCCTTGGCCCAGTCAAGTTGCCATAAAATTAATCATCACAGTAATTTACACATACTAACTCAATCTTCACAACACTCCTATGAGATAAATACTTTTATATTTATCTTATAAATGAAGAAATTGAGATACAGACAGGTTTAGTAACTTTACTGAAGTCTCATAATCAGTAAGTAGGGGAGCTGGGCTTTTAACCTTGGCTGACTGATTGCCAAATCTATACTCCTAAACATATCCCCTTACGTTTTATCTGGTGATTGTGAAATAACATTAATAACACCAATTAATATTGCACTACTCTTTCATACCAGATAAAATTTTGATTGAAACTATAAAATAATGTGGGGATAACTTACATATTTATGTTATTGTGTCTTCCAAATGGCAGTCTATCTATTCATTTAAATGTTCTTTAATAAGAAGCTTTACAATTGCTTCTAAAAAGGCCTTGCAAAACTTTGTTAGATTTATTTTTAGCTATATTTTGTTGCTATTGTGAACTGTTATCTTAAATAATTATAGGATTTACATGTGTATAGATGAGATTGTACTTGATTTTTGTATATGTTCCAGCAAATTTGCTAAACATTCATATTCATTATGTAAATGTAACTATAGTTACTTTTGGGTTTCTATTTAGACAATTATCTTCAGCGAATACAGATAATTTTGTGTGTTCCTTTCCAATCATTCTATTTTTGATTTGCTTTTCCTTTATATGTGCTACCAGCTGAGTTCTCCATTACAATACTCAACAGAAGTTGTGATAACAGGTATTCTTGTCCTAGTCATTATCTTTAAAAGTAATATATATATTTTTTTCATTTCACCATTGAGTTGGATGTTTTTTTTTGTTGTTTTTTTTTTAAGTTCCTTTATATACCAAATTTGCTGGTAAATTATTTTTTATAAAATGTATTTAAATGTTACTGGAATTCATACTATTTTTTCATTAATTCTGTCACTGAGGTGAATTAACCTAATTTTAGTATATTTTATGGTTTTTTTCACATTGCTTGATTCAATTTGTGTCTTACTTTAGGAAACTACAAGTGGACAGATGTTCAGTTGCAAATTATTGAGAGAGTAGTCTATAGGAGGGAAGGGGACAGAACCAAGCAACGATATGCTCTTGGAATACCAGTCCACAGATTTCCTGCCTTAAGACAGGTGGGCTGAGTTTTTGTAATTTAATCAGTGGCTGTTCCCAGTAGGGTAGCACATGTACAGGGCAATTAAATGGCAGGGCATGGCCACACCATGTTTTTGTAAATAAAGTTTTATTGAAACAATGAAACACAGCAGTGCTCATTCATTTACATATTGTCTATGGCTGCATTTGTACTATACGGGCATAAGCTAGTAGTTACAATTGAGACTATCTGGCCCAGAAAGCCTAAATTATTTGCCATCTGGCCCTTTATAGAAAAATATTGTAAACCCTTTTTCTAGATTCATGTTGAGATTGTTTTTTTTAAAAAAAACACACAATTTCTTTTCTTTATGGTACCAAGTTTATAATAATTTTGATTTTTTAAAATATATTTTTTATTGATTTCAGAGAGGAAGGGAGAGGGAGAGAGAGATAGAAACATCAATGATGAGATAATCATTGATTGGCTGCCTCCTCCAGGCCCCACACTGAGGATCAAGCCCACAACCCGGGCATGTGCCCTGACTGGAATTGAACCATGACCTGTTGGTTCATAGGTTAATGCTCAACTACTGAGCCGCATCGGCTGGACATAATTTTTATTTTTGTATTAGTATAATCAAGTGGCCTATTCTGTATTCTTCTAGACTTTGGAATATTTTGAATAAGTTGGTATATTTTTTCTTAGAGCTTATGGGTACAACTTGGAGTCTTGAATTTGTGGGAAAAATTTAAAGCTCTAATATAAATTTTTAAACTATTTAGCTATTTTAAAAGATTATATTTTTCATATACTTTTGTGACAATATTATTTAATGATATTTTTATAAATGTGTTTGCAGGAGCTAAGTTTTATATTTATTGACAGGTAATTATTTCATCTTCTCGACTTTTTTTTTTTCAACATTTTTAATGTCCCCCTTCTTTTTATAATGTTTTATTTTGGCTTCCCTACTGTTTTATCACTTTTATTAATCTTTTCAAATTATTAATATTATTGATTTTGTATGTATTATTTTGATTTTCTAATTGTATCATTTTCTTATTTGTTTTTAATTTATTAAGTTGTCTTTAAACCTGTAGTATGTCTTCATATTACTTACCTAAGATTCTCTTCTTTTTCAAACTTTTTCTGTTGTATGCTTGAATCATAAAGTTCAATCTTTCTGTTTCCCAATATATAGTATTTTTAGTACTCTTTTAAAAACATGTTTTTATTGATTTAGAGGAAGAGGAAGGAAGAGGAAGAAAGAAACATCTATGTGAGAAACATTGATTAGCTGGCTCCTGCACACCCCCTACTGGGGATTGAGCCCACAACCCAGGCATATGACCTGAATGGGAATCACACCAGGGAACTCTAGATGCATGAGAAGATACTCAACCGACTGAGCAACACAGGCGAGGGTTTGTGTACTTTTTTAAATGTATCTATTATCTAACTACATTTCCAGTGTGATTAATTCATTTACCAATGAGGTGTTTGAAATATGTTTATAATTTATAAATATACAAGGCTTCTCTATTTATCATTTATTATTGATTTTAATTTAATTGCTTTGTATCAGAGAACATATTGTGTATGATTACAATTTATTAAATTTTTTTTATTTTCTTCACAATAAAATGTATGGCCATTATAAAGCGTTTCATGTATAATTGAATGACTTTGAGGTTTGGTGTATTTCAATAATTCTGGAAAATTCTCTACCAATATATCTCTAATTGGATTTCCAGAAAGAGAGGATAAAGAAGATAGAAGAACATTATTCAAACATATTAAGCCTTCTTATTCTGTCTTTAACTTCTCTTAATAGTAATATATTTACTACCTTTTTTTCTCTATTATATATTCTGGATACTTTTTTCATATGTATCAATTATTTTTTTTACCTCTATTGACTCTATTGTTTAGCTGATCTTAGGCATAGAAGTTCAAATTTTATAGTATTTAAATTTTGAGACAGTCTATTTGATTTTTTTTGTAATTTGTTTAATTATTTTTATAGGTTCTTGCAGGTAATTTTAATTTCTTCTTTTATTTCTTTAGATATTTTAAATAAATTTAATGTGTTTGATGATTCCTACATATGAATTTTTGTGTATTTGTTTCTACATTTTTTTCAGACTTCATCTTAGGGCCTCATTTCCTTATATTCTTTATAGAGTTTTATCTATCTGTATAAATTCCTTGCAGTACTGTATTTGTGTGGATATTCCTTGGGGTTACACACAGCCTTGGGGTGAATATTATTCCTCCAGGAGGATTCATATTTCCTTGCAAGTAGTGTGACAATGAGCTTCAGATACTCCTGTTCCAAAACAGTGTATGTTTAGAAATGCTGGGCAGAAGGAGGATATTTCCCCCTCCTTCTCCAAGCAAAAGTTGAGTACATGGCCTCCACTTAAAAGCTGCCTTCTAAAGTCGCTCACTTCTTTTTTTAAAATAAATCTTTATTGTTCAGATTATTACAGTTGTTCCTCTTTTTCCCCCCCATAGCTTCCCTCCACCTGATTCCCCCCCCCCACCCATGCCCTTAACCCCCGCCACTGTCCTCATCCATAGGTGTAAGATTTTTGTACAATCTCTTTCCGCACCCCTCACGTCCCCTTCCCCCCTGAGAATTGTAAGTCCACTCCCTTTCTATGCCCCTGATTCTATTATATTCACCAGTTTATTCTGTTCATCAGATTTTTTATTGACTAGATTCACTTGTTGATAGATATGTATTTGTTGTCACTTCGTTGTGCATAATTTTTATCTTTACCTTTTTCTTCTTCTTCCTCTTCTTAAAGAATACCCTTCAGCATTTCATATAATCCTGGTTTGGTGGTGATGAACTCCTTTAGCTTTTTATCTGTGAATTCTTTATCTGACCTTCAATACTAAATGATAGCTTTGCTGGGTAGAGTAATCTTGGTTGTAGGTTCTTGCTATTCATCACTTTGAATATTTCTTGCCACTCCCGTCCGGCCTTCATAGTATCTGTTGAGAAATCAGCTGACAGACGTAGGGGTGCTCCCTTGTAGGTAACTAACTGTTTTTCTCTTGCTGCTTTCAAGATTCTCTCTTTGTCTTTTGCTCTTGGCATTTTAATTATGATGTGTCTTGGTGTGGTCCTCTTTGGATTCCTTTTGTTTGGGGTTCTCTGTGCTTCCTGGACTTGTAAGTCTATTTCTTTCACCAGGTAGGGAAAGTTTTCTATCATTATTTCTTCTAATAGGTTTTCAATATTTTGCTCTCTCTCTTCTTCTGGCACCCCCATAATTCGGATGTTGGTACACTTGAAATTGTCCCAGAGGCTCCTTACACTATCTTCATATTTTTGGATTCTTTTTTCTTTTTTTTTTTCTGGTTGGGTGTTTTTTGCTTCCTTATATTTCAAATCTTTGGTTTGATTCTTGGGGTCCTCTAGTATACTGTTGAATTTCTGTATATTATTCTTTTTTTTTAAATATATATTTTTATTGATATTTTACAGAGAGGAAGGAAGAGTGATAGAGAGCTAGAAACATCGATGAGAGAGAAACATTGATCAGCTGCCTCCTACACACCTCCCACTGGGGATGTGCCCGCAGCCAAGGTACATGCCCTTGACTGGAATCGAACCCGGGACCCTTCAGTCCGCAGGCCGACACTCTATCCACTGAGCCAAACCGGTTTTGGCTGTATATTATTCTTTATTTCAGACAGTGTATGCTTAACTTCTGACTGGTCCTTTTCCATTTTTTTTGGCATTCTCATTAAGATCCTTGAAAGTCTCACTAAGCATCTCAGAGGTCTCACTAAGTTTCTTGGCAGTTTCTAGAAAATTCTTGAGTAACCTTATAACTGTGGTTTTGAACTCTATATCCAGTAGTTTGCTTTCCTCCATTTCTTTCATTCGTGACCTTTTTCTTTGTCTCCGCATTTTGGTTGTTTCCCTGTGTTGATGGAGGGCTTTGTGTGGTAGGTGACCTATAGGGCCCAGTGGCTCAGCCTCCCCAATCACCTGAGGTGGACACTCTTGGTACACCCCTTTGAGGGCTGGGTGCACAGTCTTGTCATAGTTAATCCTTGATTGCTGTTGGTACACTGGGAGGAATTGACCTCCAGGCCAATTGGTTGTGAGGATCGGCTGTGTCTATAATGGAAGAACTGCTGTGCTGGAGACACCCTTATAGGGCAGGACTTGCTTCAGTGGGGCTTTGGTGCTCACTGAGTCTGCCTCTTGAGTGTGTCACTTATGTATGTGAGGAGTTGAAATCTGGTGTCGTCTCACACTGACCTCTAGGTACACTGGTTCCTGGATCTCCAAGGAGGTGCAAGTCAGCTACTGTCTGAGGCCACCCAGCAGGAGCTACAGGGAGATCTGCAGATTTCTCCTCTTTTCTTGGGGTTTGGAAGTTTGGAGATGTCTGTCCCAGCTGTAATTTCTTAGGTTAAGCTGAGAAAGGGCAGGCCATTCATATGCAAAAGCCACTGCATTCAGCTCAGGCAGGTTTGTAAATTGGGTGGGGCAGGGTCTCAGGGAATCACTAGGGCATGGCAAATAGCAATGGCTGCCAGTCAGCCCTCTCTTCCTCTCTGCATTTTCATCTCTGTGTTTCCTCGTCCCGCATCCCACGCCCCAGCACAGTAAACAATGATTCCTGCGCGCACCTTTGAGAGAAAGCCAGCCTCACTTTCCTACCTGATGCTAGACAGTCCAGTTTCTCCCCGAATGAGTCTGGGTCCCCTGAGTCTCACCAGAAACTGGAGTTCAGAGGAGTCGGGAGATTGTATCTCCCTTCCAATTGGAAAAAACAGTGCACCCAGTCGTCAGCCCTATTTGCGCACGCCTCCGTACCTGTGCTTTTCTGAGTCTCTGCACCTCCTACACAGTCTCAATGAGCTTCTTTCTTTCCTTCTAGTTGTAGAACTTCTACTCCGCCAGCTTTCCCATGGTTCTGGGTGATAGTCGTTTTGTCTTTTAGTTGTAGTTTTGGTGTGGTTGTGAGAGGTAGCATGTACAGGTATATACCTTATGCTGCCATCTTGGTTTCTCCCGCTCACTTCTCTATAGTTCATCTTTCTATTTCTTTTTGGCATTTGAGAATTCATTACTTTTTTTAACTGAATTATGACTAAAAAAATTCTTATGCATTGTTGTGGTTTTCCATGATAGGATTGTTCAACATACTAATAGAAATGGACTCCTTGATTTGTTTAATACAATGATATATTCAGTTTCCAAATATACCATTTCATATTTAATATTACACTTCTAAATGAGATGGGCATATTATTTTGTTTCCCTATTATCTTTTAAATGTTGGATTATCAAAATCAGGTTGGGGGATGGGAATATAATAAAATAATAAATGATTAACAACAGAAAAATATTAAGGCTAATCCTATAGAAACCCTTCATCTATGCTTTGCCATTGAAAATTAATGTCAACAATAAAAAATAGTAAAAAAAATTAAAAAGCAATGTATACCCTTTTTAACTGTGTTGTTTTTTTAGTTGGAGCCTGAACTATAAATTGATTGCATGAGCCAAAATTATTACCCTCTTTTCCAGATGATTCTGAAGACAATACCCATTGGTAAACAGGAGAAGCCTAGAATTCTACACCCTAGGCTCCCTGCTTTCTTCCTGGAGTTATTTTATTAAAACCTATGACAGTCCATATACTAGTAATAGTTATCATTTTATTGAGACCTCATATGATCCCAACACAGCTCATTATTTTGTATCTATTCCATTCAATTAATTTTTTGAGCACCAACTATGTACCAGGTACTATTCTGGATGTTGGGGATGCAACAGTGGGGAATAAAAAGACATGCATCCCTGTTCTCATGTCATTTAATTTCTAGGTGGAACAAGACAGACAATAAAGTTAATTGCATAGTATATTAAAATAAGATAAGTGCAATGGTAAAAATAATGCAGAGGGTTCAGGGAGAGATTACAGTTTTTGAAAGTTTTATCAGGGAAGAAATCAAGCCATCTTACAAGGCAGGAGGAATGAAGTTCAGATAGGTGAGTAGTGCCCAAAGTCACAAGCCAATTATGGCAGAAAATGGGATTGGGACCCAAGCTCAGGTTCTTTCTATCTCAGTCTTAATCTTCTTATGGCTTTTATATTGGCATTCACAAACATCTCTAAGTATTAACCAGGCCCAACCCTGCTTAATTTTCAGAGATCAGATGACATTAGCCATATTGAACCCAAGAGTAAAGAGTATACAGATATGACACGCTAATAAATCCTGGCTCTAGTTAATAGTCACACAATTTAGAAACAAAACTGGGACCACTGAGGCCTGAGACCTCCAGACCCTTTCATGGATCATGACACTTCTTCGTAGTGGCCTTTCTATCCAGGAGCTGGTTGTGGGAGGTGTGTCCTCTCAATGATTCCCACAGAAGGTTGACCATTCTCCCTAGGTTGCCTCATCTTTGACAACCTAAAGAAATCCATCACATGCACCCTAACCAGTAACACCCCTGAAATCACCCCCTTCCTGTTCTTCATCATCTTCAGCAATTCTTTGCCTCTAGGCACCATAACCATCCTCTGCACTGACCTGGGCACTGGCATGGTAACGGCCAAACTGCTTTTTTAATTACCATAATCTTAGAAAATATTTCAGGGAAATTTCCCTCTTTTATGTTTTTTAGAATGATTTTTTCTAGGAAGAGTTTCCAGGTTTGTGGAGGTGTTCTTGTGATTTGATACCCACCACAGGTGTGTTTCATATTAGATGACAGTTTGACATTAATGTCGAACTGTGAGATTCTTCTGTCTCACTAGAGGTAGGAATTTGGATCTCCACTCATGTGTGGCAGAGTGTAGGATTTAATTTCTCAGAGACTTCTTAATTATCTCCCAGACAGAAGACTGGGCAGGTGACAATTGTCCTTACTGCCTCCCTGCCCCAGAAAGTGTAGTTTTCCAATCCCCTTTAATAGCTGTCTGCTGGCATTTCAGTCCCATTTCCTCACATGAAATTTCATACAGGCATAAGACCACATCCTCGGTGGGCATCACCACTCCACCCTTGTGCAACCAGAGCCTATTTTCAGGCTTGATAGCATTCTGAAGCACCATGGGATCAGCCTGCAAAGTTAACACTGTGGTACTGACTTGCCTTTCTACTTCTGGAAACTAGGGATACCTTTTTCTCTATGTATAACTAAGCTGTGAATGAACAATTTTGTCTAGGACTTTCATGTCCCAGGAGTTTGAGGGGCATCAGTGCTATTCATTAGGCTGTGCTACCAGAAGCAGGCGACCTTACATTTTCTGCTAGTTGAAGGGAGGCTATTGAAATGCTGCCCAAATCTCTTTATCAGAAAATGGGTGGTGGGGGGGAAATACTGTCATTTTACCTAATGGTATCATATGGGAGAATGACCTAAATCATTATAAAATCACATTATTCTATGAAAAGTGTTCTAAATGGATGCCACAGGCATTGATACTTTAATTTTCTCTTTTATGTTTTTCTCCCTATAATGTCTACTTTTAAAACCCTGGCTTAATGCCCACAAATGTAATGGTTTTCACTTATGTCATCTTCTGATTATTGCTTTTCATGTTTCTAAGTCCAGAGGAAATTTTAACACAAGATTTCACTTCAGTACTATCCTCAAACACGTGCTTGAAAAGTAATGTGATTTCTATTATAATTGTTCTGTCACTATAGATGACAGTCCCAAAGGAATTTTGAGTTTTTTTTCCTTCACTTATAAATTCACTTGTTATATATACACATACCATATATAAATATTTATCTGTCTTCTAACTGATTAAATGGATATATACTAATAGTGATAAAATTAAACTAATACAAAATTTGCTGCATTATGATGAAAGCATTATCTCAGACTGTGCTTCCTACTCCCTTAAGGACACTTTTAATCTCATTGTTGCTGATACAAGCTCTGCCTTCTCACAAAAGAAATTCACATGGTAGGACTTCTATATTCACTGACTTTTAAAAGATCTTTCTATTTTTTAAAAACCACTATTTACCCAAAGTAAATGCATTGAGATAAGAACAAATATTGATACTTGAAATCTTCTAAGAGAGTAGATCTGAAAAGTTCTCAATACACACACCGCAGTGGTTACTATGTGAGATAATGGATATGTTAACTAACTTGACTGTGGTAATCATTTCACAATATATATACATATATGTATACCATATTATCATGTTGTATGCCTTAAATATATACAATTTATTTATCTATTATACCTTGGAAAAGTTGAAAAAAATGAAAGAAATAAACAATCCTTAACATGGTTGATTACATCTTGTTGTATATACTCATGAGCTGATGGTGGGTATTACCCAATTTTTTTTCAATACAGATTCTATAATCTATTGTCCATGTATGTTTACTGGCAGAAAACATAGCCTCACAAGAAAGGTTAAACTCATACTTTTAGGTACTTTAGTAGTTATTTATGACTATGAATCTGTAGGTGACCTCAGGAAGGTGAATTAGAAGCATGTAGGTATTTAGATATCTACAGTCCTCAACCTCAGTCCTTCATAAAAAACAAATCTATTCATTATATTTTGAGTATGGATGATACATGCTTTTCATATGAAATACAACTGTTAGGAAAACACATTAATGGTGTAGTGGTGGAATACTAGTAAATCAGCTATTCTTCAGAATGCATTTGTTATTTGTTGCATTTATAGAAAAATAATGTCCACTTTAGGGAACTGATGAATCTATCATATTAGTATTTGTCAAGCCATGTGTACCACGTTGTGTTCAGTTCTGGCTGCCACATTTTACAAGAATCTTTGAAAGACTGGAATATGTTGAAAGGAAACTGAGTGGGAGATGAAATGATGACATATGAAGAATTAGTGAAAAATTTGGAACTGTTTAACTTGAAGATCAGAACACTTAGAAATCAGATAGATTGTCCTTTAAAAGTAGGTAGGGTTGCCAGTTATTCAGCATGTAGATCTTGAGCAAATACTCACATAAGGTATTGAGTATGAGGCCCTGAAGGGAGCAATTATGAATAAGAAGGGCATGCTCTTTTTAAGAAATATACAGTTTGAATCCAGACAGTCTTGCTCCAGAAAACATCCTCTTAACCATCAAGCTACACTACCTCTGAGATAGATCATTGGTCTCCATCACAGGACATTTTCTTGCACAGTCTCCATGGTTATGTGTTAAAAATGATCCTGCCCAGACAAAGAGGATGTTCTAAGTGATCTTTGAGAACTTTCTAATTATTATGAGTCTGTGATGCTGCTGAGATAAGCTTATGAGCAACCAATAGTCATAAGTTTACAAACTAAGGTTAATGCTTGGACCTTTATTTAAGCCAGATCAAGAAATTCTATCTTTTGATTTGTTGCTGAAATAGATATCCATATATTCATATTGCTTGCCATTTAGTCTTTTTATCTTCTAGACAGCACAGCCTTTTCTTTGCTCAATAAAAATCTCACTATTCTTCTCCATGAGGATATATTTCTCATGACACACAACAATCCTGCATTCCTCACTGTTTGCCAGTGGGCTTTCCTACAATTTTCCTTTGTCCTCCATGACCTAATTGAGGTTTTCAAGAACAACTGTTCAGCTAGATTCCTGATTTTATCTTCTGAAGGAATATGTTTGAAACTGATTGAGCCTGGTTGCAACAAACTTTGTTTTATATATTGATGGACTAGCACTCTTCCAAAGGCAAACTACTGAAAGTTTTTAGTCTTAAAAGAGTACTTTGTGCCCTAACTGGTTTGTCTCAATTGATAGAGCGTCGGCCTGCGGACTGAGGAGTCCCGGGTTCGATTCCAGTCAAGGACATGTACCTTGGTTGTGGGCGCATCCCCAGTGGGGAGTGTGCAGGAGGCAGCTGATCGATGTTTCTCTCTCATTGATGTTTCTAACTCTCTATCCCTCTCCCTTCCTCTCTGTAAAAAAAAAAAAAAAATCAAAGAGTACTTTGTTTTAGCTCTTTGGTGAAGTTTATAAAAATATTCCATAGATAACCATGGTGGATTCATGTCTCCTTTGAGGAAAGGATGCCCCATCACTACACGGGGAGTTTAGTAGTTTGTTCTGAAGCTTGATGTGATTTTAGTGCAGTGCTCAACTCCTCCTCCACAATGTGTCTCAGCTGAAGAACTTGCTTCCCATGTCAGTAAATGTGAAAAGATCATTTTCACAAACTCCCACCACCACAACCTGCATCTGTGCTCATATATCTTGCTTTCTTTTTGGTCACTGTGAACTGTTTTCCCAGCAAAACTTAACACTTCCACCTGTTCACAGATCTAATGTCTTTCTGCCTATTCAGGACTTCGTTATAGTAATCTCTCCTATTTTCTGTGATGTAAATTTATTTATTAAGACTGCAAAGTGTTAGAGAGGAATAGGTATGGTAGAGGGTGAAATTAAGAGTTCTCTTTTGGAATGTCCTGTGAAGTGCATCCCCAATACAATATCTAAGTGGATGTAACAAATTGGTATATGCATAAATGAGTCTGATGTACCAGGCAGGTCTCAAGCACAGGCAGATAATTTGGAAGCCAGAAGCACATAAATGGTATTAAAAGCTACAAGTTGTGACTGGGGAGGTACAGAAAACTAGAGCATCACTGATTATTAGAGACCTCATAGAGAAGCAAGCAAAGCAGAGTGACTTGGAATGTCCCATAAGGCAGAAAGAAGTGCAGTGTAATGAAGGACAAGGAAGGGAAGTGTGTCAAGGAAGGAGCAGTCAACAATACTGACTATTACTGAGAAATATATGAAAAAATAGAAATGTGAATGTTGGATTTAACAACAAAGAAGTCATCTTTCTTTGACAATTGAGTTATTGAGGGGTGATAAAGACACAGAGTCTGAATTTTTCCCAAAAATATTTTTTTTGTTAAGAGGAAAGGAGAAACTAGGTGGGACAAGGAGGGGGAATATCTGTTGTTAAGGAAATATTAGAATTGACAAAGCAGCGAAGAATTTAGACATAATATTCTTATGACAAACATCAATGGCATTGTTAAAGGTAATACTGAAAGGGCTAAATAAGTATGAAGAAATATAAATATCAAACCTAGATTAAGATATTTTAATAAGTCAATCTCTATAAAACTGACAGAATTTTTCAAAATTATGGACAGAGAAGAGCTTTGAGTAATATTTCCTGGAATAGGTAGAGATAGATTGGTTTTCTACAAGGACATCAAACATTATTATTATTTTTAATATATCTTTATTGTTGAATGTATTACAGATGTCCCCTTTTTCCCTATGGACCCCTTCTACCCCCCACACATTCCCAACCCCAGGCCTTCACCACACTATTGTTTGTGTTCATGGGATATATATATATATATATATATATATATATATATATATAATCAGTCTGTCCCATGCTTTTCTGTCTCTAAATATATTTTGTTCATCAATTTATTGTGTTCATTAGATTACACATATGAGTAAGGTCATGTGATGCTTGTGTTTCTCTGACTGGCTTATTTTGCTTAGCATAATACTCTAGGTCCCTCTATGCTGTCTCAAAGGGTAAGATATTCTTCTTTTTTACAGCAGCATAGTATTCCATTGTGTAGATGTACCACAGCTTTTTATCCACTCATTTGCTGATGGGCACTTAGGCTGTTTCCAAATCTTAGCTATGGTAAATTGTGAACATAGGGGTGCATACATTCTTTCTGATTGGTGTTTCAGGTTTCTTAGGATATATTCCTCAAAGTGGGATCACTGGGACAGTTCTATATTTAATTTATTGAGGAAACTCCATACTATTTTACATAATGACTGCACCAGCCTGCATTCCCACCACAGTGTACTAGGGTTCCCTTTTCCCCACAACCTCACCAGCACTTGTCACTTATAAATTTGTTGATGATAGCCATTCTGACAGGTGTGTGGTGATACCTCATTCTTTTTTTAATTTCCACCTCTGATGATTAGTGACTTACAATATTTTTTTCATATGTCTCTTGGCCATCTGTATGACCACTTTGGAGAGGTATCTATTTAGGTACTTTGCTCATTTTTAAATTGGGTTGTTAGTCTTCCTTTAGTTAAGTTGTATGAGTTCCTTATATATTTTGGAAATTAACCCCTTATCAGATGTATCATTGGAAAATATGTTTTCCCATGCAGTTGCCTTTCTTGTTGTTTTGTTGATGGTTTCTTTTGCTGTGCAAAAGCTTTTTAGTTTGATGTAGTCCCATTTGTGTATTTTTTTCTTAGTTTCCCTTGCCCTAGGAAATGTATGGGCAAATATATTGCTATGAAATAAGTCAGAGATTTTGCTGGCCATGGTTTTTTTCTAGGATCTTTATGGTTTCAAGACTTACATTCAAGTCCTTTATTCATTTTGAGTTTATTCATGTGTACTGTGTAAGTTGGTGGTCTAGTTTCTTTTCTTTTCTTTTTTTTTTTTGCATGTATCTGTCCAATTTTCCCAGCACCTTTATTGAGGAGATTGTCTTTACTCCATTGTATGTTCTTGCCTTCTTTGTCAAATATTAATTGAGCATAATGGCTTGGGTCAATTTATGGATTTACTATTCTGTTCCATTGATCTACATGCTTGTTCTTGTGCCAGTATCAGGTTGTTTTGATTATAGTGGCTTTGTAGTATAATTTGATATCTGTTTTTTTTTGATCCCTCCAACTTTGTTCTTCTTTCTCAAGATCACTGTGGCTATTTGGGGTCTTTTTTGGTTCCATATAAATTTTTGTAGTGTTTGTTCTAGATCTGTGAAATATGCCATTAGTATTTTAATAGGGGTTATATTAAATCTATAAATTGATTTGGGTAGCATGGAAATTTTAATGATGTTAATTCTACCAGTCTATGAACACAGTATAATCTTCCACTTGTTTATATCTTCTTCTATCTCTTTTTTCAACAGCATCTAGTTTTCTGAGTACAGGTCTTTTACCTCCTTGGCTAAGTTTATTTCTAAATATCTTAATTTTTTGTTGTAGTGGTAAATGGGGTTGTTTTCTTTTTTTCAGTTTCTCTTTCTGAGAATTCATTATTGGTGCATAAAAATGTCATTGACTTCTGGGTCTTAATTTTGTATCCTGCTACGTTGCTGAATTCATTTATTAAATCTAGTGTTTTTTTGGTGTAGTCTTTAGGGTTTTCTACATACCATATCATGTCATCTGCAAATAATGAGAGTTTTACTTCCTCTTTTCAAATTTGGATGCCTTTATGGTTTCTTCTTTTCAGATCACTGTGGCCAGGACATTGAGTATTATCTTTATATATAAAAGCTTACTATGCAAATTGCCCCCACAGGAGTTTGACCAAGAGACTGAATGCTCGCTATGACATGCACTGACCACCAGAGGGCAGTGCGGAATGAAGGAAGGCCCCAGCTGGCAGCCGTCAGCCGGGGAAGGGAGGCCCTGGCTGGCAAACAGAAGGCCCCAATGGGCCCTGATTGCTGGCCAGGCCTAGGGACCTTACCTGTGCACAAAGGGCCTCTAGTTTTTGAATAAGAATGGTGAAAGCGGTCATCCCTATCTTGTTCCTATTCTTAGGGGAGATGATTTTAATTTTTGCTTATTGATTATGATGTACCCGAATATCTAATAACTCATGAAATTTAAGCAGTAATTTAAAAAAAAACAAAACACTAGCAAACAAAAGCCCTAATCTGGACAACATAACACAGGAATTTTACCAAACATTCAAAGAAGAACTAACACCTATCCTTCTCAAACAATTAAAAAAAAATCCAAGAGGAAGGAACACTGCCAAACTCTTTTTATGAGGAAAGCATTATCCTAATTCTAAAACCTAATAAATACACTACAAAGAAAGAGAATTACAGGCCAATATTCCTGATGAACATTGATGCTAAAATCCTCAACAAAATATTAGCAAATCAGATCCATCATATACCATGACTAAGTGAGATTTATTCCAGGGATGCAAGGCTGGTACACTATTCCCAAATCAATAAATGTGATACATCACATAAACAAATTGAAATACAAAAATCACATGATTATATCAATAGATGCAGAAAAAGCATTTGACAAAATCCAGCAGCTATTTTTATAAAAACTCTCAGCAAGGTGGGAATAGAGGGATCATACCTAAATATAATAAAGGCCATATAGGATTTCAATATTATTGATGCCCCTAAAATTTATCTTTAGCACACTTCTTACTAAGAAATGTTATGTCTTTTAATTTAACTTTAGGCGAAAATATATAACTTCTTAGATCAGACATTTACTTCCAAAATTTAAAAAAGTATTTCACTGGGAGTTTAAGATGAAAAATTCATAGGATGGATTTTCTACCACTATTTTCTTTAATGGAACTCCAAATACTGATAATGAAGTAAAACTCCCCCTGGTCCATATGTTTGACTACAAAAATTGCAGTCATCACCCCAAAGTACTTAGGTTACTGTTTCCCTTTTCAATTTTATATGCAATTATATGCTGATGAAAAACTTTCCTTACTTCATAAGTACAAATTAACGCCATATCAAACGTCATGGGAAAATTAAGATTCAGTAGATTCTAAGGTAGGTGAAAAACTTAATTTTAACCTAATATATTTTAAACTTTGATATAATAATCAGGAATTTACACCGTTTCTATTATTAATTAAAATTATTAAAAAACAAGATGATGATGGTGAAGATGATGATTATGTGTAGAACTCTTTTGGTTCATAATAAATGAATACTAAATATCTGTTGTTTTATTTTAAAATAAGTACTTAGAGCTCATGGCAAGACATTTGCTGTTTACTTATTAGGATACACTGTAATTTGTTGCATATTAGGCCTCTCTAAATAGTGAGCTATTTGAGCTAACCTAAATATTAGGAAACATTTTTCTGGAATGTACAAGATGTAGGGTGAAACCTATTTTTTACTCATACTTGGAGAGACAACGTTAAGTTGGGTATAAATTGAGTAGTGCATGATGAAATTTGATTATAAAAGTGAGGTAGCTATAGAAATATAACAGTCTCTGCATTATAGTAATTCTGATCTTCCTTTTTATCCTCTATTTTTATTATCCATAAAGTTACCCTACCTAGAAAGTAACAGGGCCAGTGTGAGTGCCTTGCCCTCCCCTCTAGTCTCCTATACTCACCTTCAGAATACTAAGCTGGGTAAGAGACTCATTTAGGAAACACAAATTACAGCAGAATTTCTAGGAATGTTCACATCTGCTGGGCATCTGTGGGCTTAAAAGATGCATATCTTGGAGACGGGTATAATTTCTTCTAAACACATTCATTTCAGGAGAAAGTTGTCCATCTGTTAAGGCAATATTAACCATCACAGTGAGTTCTATCTGTTTATACTTCTTTTTTAACAGTGATGTGAAAGCAAGTGAGTATACTTGCAAGTAATTTGTAATATATTGACAGGAAGACACATGATTACAAAATTACCTTAAGCCTTTTCCAGTTTCATCTGGGAAGGAGAAAACCGACTGATGCATTTTCATACTAATACAAGTAATTCCACTCAAAGCTCTGTAGCCTGACATTGATCATTGGATCAAATATCAAAGACTAGTTTATTTGTTATTTTTTTCTCCTTTTTCATGTGTGTACTTTGGGAAAGTTGTGACACTTCTCTTAGCTTCAGTTGCCCCATCTACAAAATGGAGATGGCATATCTGTTTTAACTATATCTCAGAGTTATTCTAAGGCTCAAACAAGTTAATTTATGAAAAGGTAATATATAATTGATACAGCTTTAAAAACATATGGTCCTATTTTTATTAATACTAGATGGGTTTAGCTTTTCCTTAATTCTACAAATTGCTTTAAGATGTCAATCTTATAAAAGATGAACTTAAGCTAGTTAGCCCAGCTTTTATAGTCATTTATTTATTTTGACATTCTAAAGAAAAAGACCTAGGGTCACTGCATTTTATAAAGGGGAGAACACATTATAGAAGCATCATAAATAATAAACAACTATATAAGATATTTGGAGGTATTTATTGAAATACTTTGCTGTGTCTCTGAAATACCCCTTAGCTTACTTTGAATAATTAATGGATGTTTCCTTAAAAAATAATGGCAGTAATGTGAAGCTCATTCATGTCTTTCAAAGCCCTTGGAGTTCCTGGGGATAAATGAATACTTCTAAAGAAGTATTCTTTTTCTTAGAAAAGAAAGTAATTCATCCAATTTTCAGTATGTCATCACTTTGTAAGTTAGAACATTTCATTTTTCGCCCCAAGGTAAAGTTAATAGGGATATGGTATGCAGAAAAACAAAAAGCAACAATGACCCACTTATGCATGATACCACATATGAGTGCTAGTTCACTGGGCCAAGTTATCTTCTCAAAAAAGGTTGCTCACTACTAGGAATGAGGATGACATTGATGCTTAACTTAAAGATAGATTTGATTTTCTTTGAAAAAAAGTCTTCCTGGTTTCAAAATGGCAGTGGAGTAAGTGGAAGCTACACAGACACTCTCCCAGGATCAAACTAGAAATACAACTAAAATACAGAAATACCACCCTAAAAAATCAATGAAGCCTAGCTGGAAAGAATCCTGATAATCAAGGAAAGTGGAGATCACATAGAGACTAGTAGAAAGTGAGGTGTTGAAGGGCTAGCTGGATTCCCACAGACAGCAACTGAATTTCTGGAAGGATATCTGAGCTGTGGGGGGCTCCCACTGAGAACTCTGGGATATAAGCCCCAATTTGGGCTTCCCAGCCTAGAGCACCTGAACTGAGATAGGTGCCCACATAACATCTGGCTGTGAAAAGCAGTGGGGTTGCTGTCTGCTAGGGAGAGAGAGATGGAAATGCAGGCTCCCTCTTAAAGGGCCAATGCACAAAATTTCATGTGCAGCCACTCACCTTGGGCTCCAGCAGCAGGAGGGCAGAGTGGTCTAGAGCTATGTGAGGAGAATCCAGGCTTGGAAGCTCTGGGGTTAGAGCTCAAAACGCAGCACCTGGTTTCCTGTGCTGAGTCATTCCCTCATACTGCAGAGAACACCTTTTTCCACCAAACCTTTACCATCCAGGCAGCTTTTGCCTGGGGACAGAGAAGCAATTGTCCCATCCTGTTGGAAAAAATCCTGCCCCACCCTGTGGAGTCCATGCCTTGCTATGGTCCATAGTCCTATGCCCGTGGTCGGCAAACTGCGGCTGGCGAGCCACATGCGGCTCTTTGGCACCTTGAGTGTGGCTCTTCCACAAAATACCATGGCCTGGGCGAGTCTATTTTGAAGAAGTGGCGTTAGAAGAAGTTTAAGTTTAAAAAATTGTGCTCTCAAAAGAAATTTCAATCGTTGTACTGTTGATATTTGGCTCTGTTGACTAATGATTTTGCCGACCACTGCCCTAGGCTAATTAAGACTGAGAACAACAACCAGACTATAGCAGAGGTGGATCTTTGTAGGCTTTGAGTCTCTGCCTGATGTCCTTCTAAACTCAGGGCTAGGAAAAGCAAGACCCTTGTGCACATCTTGGTCCTTTCCAAAGGCACTCAAGCCCAGCAGAGGGAGCCACAAGCTATGGATTGCTGATAGCTCCAAACAGGATACTCAGGGCCAGTCACAAACCAGTCATGAAACCATAAAAATCCAATAGGAAACCAAAATCTCAGACATCTCTCATAGCAATATGTTTACAGAGGACCTAAGGCAAAAGAAACTAAGGAGAAAATAAACAAATGGGACTACATTAAAATAAGAAGCATCTGCACAGCAAAAAAAACTATCAACAAAACCAAAAGGGAGCCCACTGTATGGGAGCACATATTTCCCAATAATACATCTGATAAAGGGTTAATTTCCAAAATATATAAGGAACTCATACAACTTAACAAAAGGAAGACAAATAATCCAATTAAAAAATGGGCAAAGGTCTTAAATAGACACCATTTAAAAGTGGACATACAGATGGGCAAAGACATATAAAAAATGCTCAAAGTCACAAATCATACAAGAGACACAAAATAAAACTACAATGAAGTATCATCTCACACCAGTCAGAATGGCTACGATCAACAAATCAACAAATGACATGTGCGGGCGGGGGTATAGAGAAAAGAGAACTCTAGGACACTGCTGGTGGGAATGCAGATTGGTACAGCTATTATGGAAAAAATATGAGTCTTCTCAAAAAATTAAATATGGAACTTCCATTTGACCCAGTGATTCCACTTCTAGCAATATATCCTAAGAAACCTGAAACACCAATCAGAAAGAATGTATGCACACCCATTTTTATAGCAGCACAGTTTGCAATAGCTAAGATCTGGAAACAGCCCAAGTGCCCATCAGTAGATGAGTGGACATTTATACCATTGAATACTAAGGAGCAGTAAAAAGAAGGATCTCTTACTCTTTTGAAAAGAATACAGGGACCTGGAGAGTATTATGTAAGTGAAATAAGCCAGTCACAGAACAACAAGTATCACATGATATCACTCATATGTGGAATACAAAAAACAAAATAAACTGATGAACAAAATAGATCCAGAGACATAGAAACATGGAACAGACTGTTGAATCTCAGAGGGAAGGCCTGGGTGGGTGGGAAGAGATCAACCTAAGAACTTGTATGTATATATGCATAACCCAAGGACACAGACAATAGGGTTGAAGGCCTGGTGTGGGGGGCGGGTGGAGTTAGATGGGGTCAATGGGGAAAAAGAGTGGACATCTGCAATCTTTCAACAATAAAGATTGACCAACAAATATAAAAATTTAAATAAGTACTTCTCCCCATGCTCCACAAATAGGTATCAATTACATATTAGTGCAAATGTCACTATTTTGTTATTGCTAAATTGCAAGTAATAAGAAATTTAAGCAATGTAACATAGATAGAAGGGATTTCAGGAGAGGAAGCAGCTTTTTCTAATAGGAAAAAAGTGACCAGAATGAATGCAGAAAAGCTTGAACCCTTAAGCAAATGACAATTCAATTATGCACCTTAGACATGGAGGTGATGAAACTCTGGAAGAACTGCCAATGACCATCTAGTTTGTTTTTATTTATCTATCTATTTATTTATTTATTTATTTATTTATTTATTTATTTATTATTGTTTAAAGTATTACATATAGCAGTACATAAATCTTTTTTTCCCCATTGACCTTCCCCCAGCCACCCCTACCTCTTGTTGCATGCCCTCATCCCACCCCCTGCAGTGTCTTGTGTCCATTGCTTGTGCTTATATGCATGCATACAAGTCCTTCGGTTGATCTCTTTCCCCCTCTCCCCAACACTTTCTAGCCTTCCCGCTGTAATTTGACAGTCTGTTCGATTCTTTACTGCCTCTGTATCTAACTTTTTGTTCATAGGGTTATAATGTTCTTTATTTTCCATAAAAGACTGAGATCATGTGGTATTTTTCTTTCCTTGCCTGGCTTATTTCACTTAACATAATGCTCTCCAGATCCATCCATGATGCTGCAAATGGTAAGAAGTCCTTCTTTTTTATAGCAGTGTAGTATTCCATTGTGTAGATCTACTATAGTTTTCTAATCCACTCATCTGCTAATGGGCATTTAGGCTGTTTCCAATCTTAACTATGGTGAATTGTGCTGCTATGAACATAGGGGTGCATATATCCTTTCTGATGGGTGTTTCTAGTTTCTTGGTATATATTCCTAGAAGTGGGATGACTGGGTCAAATGGAAGTTCCATTTTTAGTTTTTTGAGGAAACTCCATACTGTTCTCCACAGTGGCTGCACCAGTCTGCATTCCCACCAGCAGTGCACGAGGGTTCCTTTTTCTCCGCATCCTGCCAGCACTTGTCCTTTGTTGATTTGTTGATGATAGCCATTCTGACAGGTGTGAGATGGTACCACATTGTCATTTTCATTTGCATCTCTCGGATAAGGATAATTGGTGACTTTGAGCATATTTTCATATGTCACTTGGCCTTTCTTCTGTCTTCTTTCAAAAAGATTCTATTTAGGTCCATTGCCCATGTTTTTATTGGATCATTTATCTTTCTTTTATTAAGTTGTATAAGTTCCCTATAAACATTGCAGATTAAACCTTTATCAGTGATAACATTGCAAATATGTTCTCCCATACAGTGGGTTTTCTTGTGTTTTGTTGATGGTTTCTTTTGCTGTGCAGAAGTTTTTTATTTTTATATAGACCCATTTGTTTATTTTCTCTTTAGTTTCCATTGCCCTATGAGTGGTATCAGTGAGGAAGTTGCTTCGGCATATGTCTGAGATTTTGCTGCCTGTGGATTCCTCTAGTATTTTTATGGTTTCTTGTCTTATGTGTCCTTTATCCATTTTGAGTTTATTTTTGTGTATGGTGTAAGTTGGTGGTCTAGTTTCATTTTTTTGCATGTATCTGTCCAATTTTCACAACACCATTTATTGAAGAGACTATCTTGACTCCATGGTATGTTCATGCCTCCTTTGTCAAATATTAATTGAGCATAGTGGTTGGGTGGATATCTGGGTTCTCTATTCTACTCCATTGGTCTATATGTCTGTTCTTGTGCCAATACCAGGCTGTTTTGAGAAAAGTGGCTTTGTAATACAGCTTGAAATCTGGTATTGAGATCGCACCTACTTTGTTCTTCATTCTCAGGATTTCTGTGGCTATTCAGGGTCTTTTTTCCTTCCAGGTGAATTTTTGGAGAGTTCTTTCGAGGTCTGTGAAATATGCCATTGGTATTTTAATGGGGAGTGCATTGAATCTATAGATGGCTTTGGGTAGTATGGACATTTTAATGATGTTGAGTGTTCCAATCCATCAACATGGTATGTTCTTCCATCTGTTTATGTCTTCCTCTATCTGTTCTTTCAGTTTCCTGTAGTTTTCTGCTTATAAGTTTTTACCTCATCAGTTAAGTTTATTCCTAGGTATCTTAATTTTTTTGGTGTGATGGTAAATGGGATTGCTTTTTTAGTCTTTCTTTTTGTAAGTTCACTATTGGTGTATAGAAATGCCATAGACTTGTTGGAGTTAATTTTACATCCTGCCACATTGCCAAATTCATTTATTAAGTCTAATAGTTTTTTGATGGAGTCTTTAGGGTTTTTTATGTACAATATCATGTCATCTGCAAATAAGGACAGTTTTATTTCTTCTTTTCCAATTCAGATGCCTTTTATTTCTTCTTCTTGTCTAATCGCAATGGCTAATACTTCCAGTACTATGTTGAACAGGAGTGGTGAAAGTGGGCATCCGTGTCTTGTTCCTGTTCTTAGTGGTAATGGTTTTAGTTTTTGCCCATTGAGTATGATGTTGTCTGTGGGTTTATCGTATATGGCTTTTATTATATTGAGGTATGATCCTTCTATTCCCACCTTCCTGAGAATTTTGATCAAGAACGGTTGTTGGATTTTGTCAAATGCTTTTTCTGCATCAATTGATATGACTACGCGATTTTTATCTCTCAATTTGTTTATGTGATGTATCACATTTATTGATTTTCGGATATTGTACTATCCTTGCATTCCTGAGATAAATCCTACTTGGTAATGATGTATGATCTTTCTGATGTACTGCTGAATCCTATTTGGTAGAATTTTGTTGAGGATTTTGGCATCTATATTCATGAGAGATATTGGACTGCAATTCTCTTTCTCTGTGTTGTCTTTATCTGCTTTTGGTATTAGGGCGATGCTGGATTCATAGAAGGAGCTTGGAAGTGTTCCTTCCTCTTGAATTTTTTGGAATAGTCTGAGGAGGATAGGTTTTAGCTCTTCCTTGAATGTTTGGTAAAACTCCCCTGTGAAGCCGTCTGCCCTTGGGCTTTTGTTTGCTGGAAGCTTTTTGATGACTGCTTCAATTTCTTCCATAGTTATTGGCCTATTGAGATGTTTAGATTCTTCCTGATTGAGTTTTGGAAGGTTGTATTTTTCTAGGAATATGTCCATTTCCTGCAGGTTGTCTAGTTTGTTAGAATAGAGATGTCCATTGTATTTTTTAATAATCTTTGTATTTCTGTGGGTTCTGTTGTTATTTCGCCTCTTTCATTTCTGATTTTGTTTATTTGGGTCCTCTCTCTTTGCTTCTTGGTGAGCCTGGCTAGAGGTTCATCAATCTTGTCAAAGAACCAGCTCTTGGATTTGTTGATCTTTTGTATTTTTTTTTTTGTCTCAATGTCATTTATCTCCGCTCTGATCTTTATTATTTCCTTTCTTCTGCTTACACTGGGATTTTCTTGTTGCTCTTTTTCTAACTCTTTGAGTTGTATGGTTAGGTAATTTTTACCATTGTTTCTTGTTTTTTTGCAGTAGGCTTGTAGAGCTATGAACTTCCCTCTCAAGACTACTTTTATTGTGTCCCATAGATTTTGGATTGTTGTGTTTTCATTATTGTTTGTTGCCATGATGTTTTTTATTTCTTCTTTGATCTCTGTGGTAACCCAATCATTGTTTAATAGCATGCTATTTAGTCTCCAATGTTTGATTTTTTTGGATTGTTTTTATTGTAGTTGATTTCCAGTTTTATGCCATTTTGAACTGAGAAGATGCTTGATATGATTTCTATCTTCTTGAATTTGAAGAGACCTTGCCTGTGACCCAATATATGGTCTACCTTTGAAATGACCCATATGCACTTGAGAAGAATGTATATTCTGTTGTTTTCGGGTGAAATGTTCTGAAGATGTCAATTAATTCCATCTGGTCTAGTGAGTCATTTAGGATTGATGTTTCTTTGCTGATTTTTTTTAGAGGATTTGTCCAGTAGTGATTGTGGGGTATTAAATTCCCCTACTATGATTGTATTGCTGTCACTCTCTCCCTTGATATCCTCAAAAGTTTTGTTATGTATTTGGGTGCTCCTGTATTGGGTGCATATATGTTTACCAGAGTTATTTCTTCTTATTGGATTGC
Organism: Plecotus auritus; assembly: GCF_963455305.1. Taxonomy (NCBI): domain Eukaryota; kingdom Metazoa; phylum Chordata; class Mammalia; order Chiroptera; family Vespertilionidae; genus Plecotus; species Plecotus auritus. The sequence goes on from NC_137784.1 coordinate 27,813,243, forward strand.
TCCCTTTAGTATTATGAAGTGGCCTTCCTGATCTCTTTTTATGTCCTTCACTTTGAGATCTAATTTTTCAGATATAAATATTGTTACCCCAGGTTGTTATTCTTTTTCATTTCCATTCACCTGAAAAACCTTTTTTCATCCCTTCACCATCAGTTTGTGTGCATCTTTTTTTCTGAGGTGTGTTTCCTGTAGACAGCAGATATGTGGCCCATGTTTTCTTATCCAATCCGTCACCCTATGTCTTTTGATTGGGACATTTAATCCATTTACATTTAAAGTTATTATTCATAGGTACTTGTTTGTTGCCATTTTTATTTTTTACCCCTGTGTTCCTTCTTCGCTTCCTATTTCTTCTTTTTACAGCAGACCCTTTAGCATTTCTCGCATTTCTGGTTTGGTGGTAATAAAGCCCCTTAGTCCTTTTTTTTTCTGTGAAGCTCCTGATTTCACCCTCAATTTTGATTGATAGCCTTGCTGGGTACAGTATTCTTGGATTCAGACCCTTTCTTTGCATGACTTCGTATATTTCATTCCATTCCCTTCTGGCCTGATGTGTTTCTGTTGAGAAATAAGTCGCTAGTCTGATAGGGGGTCCTTTGTAGGTAACTTTCTTCCTCTCTCTGGCCTCTTTTAAGATTCTTACTTTGTCGTTGGTGTTTGCCAATTTAATAATAATGTGCCTGGGCATCGGTCTTTTGGGGTTCATTTTGTTTGGGACTCTGTGAGCTTCTTTGATTCTTGTGCGTTTTTTCTTCCATATATCAGGAAAGTTTTCTGTCATTGTTTCTTCAAACAGGTTTTCTATTCCTTTTGCAGTTTCCTCTCCTTCTGGCAACGCTATTATGCGAATGTTGTTTCATTTCGTGTTTTCCCAAAGTTCCCTTAGGCTCTCCTCCTTCTTTTTAAATTTTTTTCTAGAAGCTGCTCTATTTGGGTATTTTTTCCTAACTAGTCCTCTAGTTCACTGATGCGGTCCTCTGCTTCTTCTAGTCTACTGTTGATACTTTCTATTGAGTTCTTTATAGCAATGATGTCATTTTTCATTTCTTTTTGGTTCTTCTTCATTTCCTCTTGGTTCTTACACATATTGTTGAATTTGTTTTCCATTCTTTTCAGTGACCTTATTCCCATTTCTCTGAATTCTTTCTCATGCATATTGCTTGCCTCCATTTTGTTTACTTCCTTTTCTGGTGATGCCTGCTTTTCTTTCATATGCAGACTCTTTCTTTGTCTCTCCATGATCTCTCTTCTCCTGGTGTCTGGTTATGTAGTTCTCTCTCTCCTGCTTTGATTAAAGGCACAAAAAACAACACAACAAGGCACAATGTACAAGGCCCTGAACATAAATATATTCACAATAGTAATAACCCCAAATAAAGGTGACCACCAGAGAAAGGTGAATTAGAGGATAAGAAAGAAAGAAGAAGAGAAAAAAAAAAAGGAGGGCAAAAATGAAATTGGGAAAAAGAAAAAAAAGTAAGAGAGAAAAGAAGGAATAAGAAAGAAGAGGGGAAAAAACTATTTATATGGGGAGAAAACTCCAACAGAACAGCCAATAATCCCAACAAATTCCAGCAACAAAGACCTAGAGATGAATGCAAACTACGAACAACAACTAATATCGCTCTAACTGGTTTGGCTCAGTGGATAGAGCGTCAGCCTGGGGACTGAAAGGTCCCAGGTTCGATTCCAGTCAAGGGCATGTACCTTGGTTGTGGGCACATCCCCAGTAGGGGGTGTGCAGGAGGCAGCTGATCGATGTTTCTCTCTCATCGATGTTTCTAGCTCTCTATCCCTCTCTATTCCTCTCTGTACAATATCAATAAAATATATTAAAAAAAACAACTACTATCAAGTGAAGAGAGGGAAAACTGAAGCAAAAAAACAAAGAAAAGCAAAACGAAAAAACAAAAAAGAAAAGTGAAACAATCTCACAAACAAGCATGAAAAACGATATAATCAATAATCAAGCAAACAACAACAAAAGGACAGAGAGAAAAAAAATTTGGATAGTGAAGAAAGAGAAGAGAGAGGTGTATATGGACTTGGAACTGGAGATTGGAAATTAGATATATAAGTAGGGTGAAATTTTAACAGGGGATAAAAAGAAGGAATAGGGAAAATCTAAAGCAGGAATAGGGTAAGAGAAACAGCACAACAAAAGGGGAAAAGTGAGGAAGAGAGTGTTGGCATAAAGGTAAAGTTGAGATAGAGTAAAATGATGCTAAAGGAAAGATGAAAATAGAATGTAGAACACTAATCCCAAAGTAAAATAAAGAGAAAATAAAATGACACTTTTTTTAACAAAAGGTAAAATAGTAGTAGCAATAATAATGGTTGAATATAAAAATGTAATAATTAAAAAGGTAAAATCAAGTGAGGAAAAAAGAAACAAATTTGTTTCTTAAGTAAAAGGTGGAAAACATAAAAATGTGCAGTAGTGAAGGTCATTCACTTTCTCTACTGTTCTGTTTGGCACTTCTGTTTCCTAGTCAGGACAGTATTGAAGTTCCCTGCGTTCCACTGCTCCTCAGTGTTGTAGGCCACAGTCCTGATTTCCCAGCATGCAGTACTTCTTTGTTTCTTATACGCCTTTATTTGTGTTTACACAAGAGTCAATTTGTGATTCAACTCCTGGGTGGCAGTGTTTCTGGATTGACTTATGGGTTTATAGGTCCTCTCTAGCTAGTGTTTGGGTTTTGTTTTCCCTGTGGCACTTAATACCAGTTTTTGGGAATAGGCTGCCCCAGATCTGGTTCTCTGCTGGTTATTCCCCGCTCTGATCCTCAGGTTCCACAAAAACAGCTTTCCCCTGCAGTCTCTTGGAGTGTCCCTAATTGGGTGATCCTATGTATTGAGCTTAGTAATCAAAAACAAGGATTTAAAGAGAGAAAAAAAAAAAGAGAGACAGAGTAAGTGTGTGAACTCTGGCGCTGCGTGCAAGTCTATGCAGTCTTTTTTCCCCTTGGGTCTAAGCAGTCAGCACACTTTTAAAATTTTTAGGCTGCCCTTTTGCTCCAAGTTCAGCTATGGGTTGCTTTTTAGAGTTCCCTTCTGTTTGCAGCTCTGCAGACCCCCTTCCACATTTATGGATCACGCCAGCCCCAACGGCCACAGATTTTCCTAGGCCCAGACTTCCCCAGGTTCTCCAGCTCCCACGTGCGTGTTTCTCTCTTCTGCCTGGATGACAGACCTCATCTTATCCCAGTCGATATTTGACCTTTCCATGAGGGGTTGCAGGGCTCCTTTGAATCCGCGTGCTCGTGCCACTTGGGGACCAGTGTTCTTGGTTTTGCAGCTGTTCGATAGTTGCCAAGTTGTAGATTCCTGGGCTTTTCAGGCTTCCGATAACATCCACTTTCCCCTTTAAGATGGCGTGGTCTCCTTGTCAGAGCCTATCACTCTGGGAGGGTACCTAGCAGCAGTGGGGGCTACCCTGTCAGGGTAACCCCATCCAGCAGTCCCCCACAGTCTCTTGGAGTATAGCTGTCCCTCAACTCACCAACAAACACTCCCCATGTGACCACACACTTTTCCTTTGTTCTCCCACTCACACACTATCTTGCAGTCTGCCTTCCCATTGGTAGCCATCTTCCAACCCTTCCTGGCCATCTAGTTTAAATCCATGCCTTTTGACCATGTAGTATTATAGTATTACTAGAAGCCCGGTGCATGGAATTTGTGCATGGGGTGGGGGGTGGTCCGTCAGCCCAGATTGCACCCTCTCCAATCAGGGTCCCTTCTGGGGATGTCCAACTGCTGGGATCAGGCCAAAACTGGCAGTCGGACATCCCTCTCACAATCTGGGACCTCTGGCTTCTAACCAATCACCTGCCTACCTGCCTGCCTGACTACCCCCCAACTGCTCCCTGCTGGCCTGTCACCCCCTAACTCTCTGCAAGGAAGTTGGACATCCAGAAGCTGTCCGGTCACCTGGTCTAATTAGCATATTACCCTTTTATTAGTATAGATATCAGTATTATAGATATGGTAACTTATCTAAACTAAGTTGTGATTAGAATCACAGGCCACAAATTAAGTGGTGGATGTAAAGCAATGAAGAAATCAGCACATTGATGTTTAGAGAGAATCTGAATTTAATTGTTGGAGAAATACAATACCGTGTCAACAAAGGAACATTTAAGGATTTCTGTTTATGGACAAACAGGCCTTCATCCTAGTGTTCTACTGTACACATCTGAAGAGCTCTGTTCATGTATGTTATTGGCTTGCTTTCAAATTAGCTTTTGAAGTTTGCTTATTTATGATTTATGTAATTCCAACATCCCTCCTGCTGAGTATTTGGAATCTTCTCTCCTAGTCTGAGTCTCAGGAGAGATCCCCTCTACTGTTGACCACCAGGCAAGCATTAGAATGAGTCCATGGCCATCCTTCTGTGTGTAATGCAACTTGTGTTTTTGGCGTGTTAACGATTGGTGTGTAGTGGGGTCCAGGCCTCTGGCTGGAACAGTTGATCTCTCCTTTCTTCCTATAATGCAGTTTTATTTCTTTTTTTATATAGATGGCAATACAATCTATTATGTAAATAGCTTTATAGAGGTATAATTGATAAACAAAAAGCTGCACATATTTAATCTATACAAGTTGATGATTTTGGACATATGCATACACTAATGAAACCATCACCATAATCAAGGTGATAGACAAACCCATTATCTCCAAAATTTCTTTGTGTTCCTTGTTTTGGTGGTAGGACACTTAACATGAGATCTTCCCTCTTTGTATGCAATTAATTTTCTTAATAAACTTCTTATTTTGGAATGTTTCAGATTTACAGAGAAATTAAAAAGATAATACAGACAGTGCCCATATGCCCTCCACTCAGTTTCCCTAATTTTAACATCTTACATAATACATTTGTCCACATTAAGAAATTAACATTGACACAATTCTATTAACTGTCTGTATGCAGACTGTATGCAGATTTTACTAGGTTTTTCACTAATGTCTTGTTTACTAATGTCTGTTCTAGGTTCAAAAGGATGCTTTTAAAAGTTAAGTTGCATGATGCATCTCCTTTGCTCAAAACCAAAGAATGGCTCAATATTGCACTCAAAATAAAAGCCATCTTTGGGAAGATGGCTGCCAACAGGAAGGCAGACTACAAGATAGTGTGTGAGTGAGAGAATGAAAGGAGAGTGTGTGGTCGCACGTGGAGTATATATTTGTGGGTGAGGGACAGCTATACTCCAAGGGACTGTTGGGGATTGCTGGACCAGGTTCCCCTGACCAGGCAGCCTCCACTGCTGCTGCAATCTCTCCCAGAGCAACCAGATCTGTCGCAGAGACCACGCCATCTTGAAGGCGAGAGTGGCTGTTATCATCAGCCTATACATCCTGGGAATCTACAACAACAACACCCAGAGAACAGCAGCGAACCCAGGAACACCAGATCTCAAGCAGCTCGAATATGCGGACTCCTCATGGAAAGGTCAGATTTCACCTATGAAAAGGTGAGGTCTGAGATCCAGGCTGGAGAGAGAAATGCACACAACGGGAGCTAGAGGTTCCAGGGAAGTCAGCTCCCCACAAAATCCACAGCTGTTGGGGCTAGCGTGATCCGTGAATGTGGAAGGGGTTGCACAAGGCTGTTAGCAAAAGGGAACTCTAAAAAGCAACCCATAGCTGGACTGGGTGCAAAAAGGCAGCCTGAAATTTTAACAGTGTGCCAGCTGCTTAGTGCCAGAGACGTTCACAGAATTGTGTACAGTGCCAGAGGGTAAAAGTTGGAGTTCGCACACTTACTCTGGCTCTTTTTTTCTCTTTACATCCTTGCTTTTGATTACTAAGCCCAGTATATAGGACCACCCAATTGGGGACACTCTAAGAGACTGCAGGGGAAAGTTGTGTTTGTGGAACCTGAGGATCAGAGTGGGGAGTAACAATCAGAGAAGCAGCTCTGGGGCAGTCCATTCTCCCAAACCAGTATTAAGTGTGAAAAGGAAAACAAAATCTAAATAATGGCTAGAGAGGACTTACATCCAAGAAGTCAATCCAGAAACACTGCCACCCAGGGGTTGAATCACAAATTGACTCTTGTGTAAACACAAATAAAGGAGTCTAAGAAACAAAAAAATACTGGTGCTGGAAAATCAGGACTGTGGCTTACAACACAGAGGAGCAGTGGAACGCAGGGAACTTCAATACTGTCCTGACTACCAGACAGGAAACAGGCTTGCCAAACAGAACAGTAGAGGAAGTGAATGATCTTCACTACTGCACATTTTTATTTTTTTATCTTTTACTTAAGAAACTAATTTTTTTTCTTTTTTTCCTCACTTGAATTACCTTTTAATTATTATATTTTTATTTTTAATCAGTATTATTACTACTACTATTCTACCTTTTTTTTTTTTAAAGTGTCATTTTATTTTCTCTTTAATTTTATTTTAGGATTAGTGTTCTACATTTTATTTTCATTTTTCCTTTAGCATCATTTTACTCTATCTCAACTTTAACTTTATGCCAACACTCTCTTCCTCACTTTTCCCCCTTTGTTGTCCTGTCTCTCTTACCCTATTCCTGCTTTAGATTTTTCCCCATTCCTTCTTTTTACACCCTGTTAAAATTTCACCTATTTATATATCTAATTTCCAATCCCCTGCTGTAAGTTCATACACACCTCTCTCTTCTCTTTCTTCACTATCCAATTTTTTTCTCTCTGCCCTTTTTTGTGTTCTTCTTTTTTTTGTTATTGTTTTTTGTTCTGTTTTGGCTTTTTGCTCTGTATTTGTTTTGTTTTTTTGCCTTGCTTTCTCTCTTTCCTATTGTTGTTTGCTTGATTGTTGATTAGATTGGTTATTGTTGTGCTTGTTTGTGAGATTGTTACTCTTTTTGTTTTTGGTTTTTGTTTTTGTTTGTTTTTTGCCTCTGTTTTTCCTCTCTTCGCTTGTTATTAGTTGTTGTTTGTAGTTTGCATTCATCTCTGTGTGTTTGTTGTTTACATCATTTGGGATTAGTGGTTGTTCTATTGGAGTTTTCTCCCCATATAAATAGTTCCCCCCTATTTTTTTCTCTTTCTTTTCTCTCTTACTTATTTTCCTTTTCTCAGTATCATTTTTGCAATCATTTTTTTCTATTATCCCCTAATTCTCTTTTCTCTGGTGATCACCTTTATTTGGGGTTATTAGTACCATGAATGCACTGGTGTTCAGTGCCTTGTGCCTTGTTGTGTTTTATTTTGTGCATTTAAATCAATGCAGGAGAGAGAGAGCTACATAACCAGATACCCGGAGAAGAGAGATCATGGGGACACAAAGAAACAGTCCTCATATGAAAGAAAAAGCAACATCACCAGAAAAGAAAGTATACAAAATGGAGGCAAGCAATATGTATGAGAAATAATTCAGAGAAATGGGCATAAGGTCACTGAAAAGAATGAAAGACAAATTCAACAATATGTGTAAGAACTAAGAGGAAATGAAGAACCAAAAAGAAATAAAAAATACATCACTGCTATAAAGAACTCAATAGAAAGCATCAACAGTAGACTAGAAGAAGCAGAGGACCGTATCAGTGAGCTAGAATACAAGGTAAAAAATACCTAAGTAGAGCAGCTTCTAGAAAAAAAATTAAAAAGGAGGAGGAGAGCCTAAGGGAAATTTGGGTCAACACGAAACGAAATAACATACACATAATAGGGGAGCCAGAAGGAGAAGAAACTGAGCAAGCAATAGAAAACCTGTTTGAAGAAACAATGACAGAAAACTTTCCTGATATAGGGAAGAAAAAACTCACACAAATTCAAGAAGCTCACAGAGTCCCAAACAAAATGAACCCCAAAAGACTGATGCCCAGGCACATTATAATTAAATTGGCAAACACCAACGACAAAGTAAGAATCTTAAAAGAGGCCAGAGAGAGGAAGAAAGTTACCTACAAAGGACCCCCTATCAGACTAGCGACTTATTTCTCAACAGAAACACATCAGGCCAGAAGGGAATGGAATGAAATATACGAAGTCATGCAAAGAAAGGGTCTGAATCCAAGAATACTGTACCCAGCAAGGCTATCAATCAAAATTCAGGGTGAAATCAGAAGCTTCACAGACAAAAAGGACTAATGGAGTTTATCACCACCAAACCAGCAATGCACGAAATGCTAAATGGTCTGCTGTAAAAAGTAGAAATAGGAAGCAAATAAATCATATGAAGCATCTTCTCAGATCAAAATGGCATAAAACTAAAAATGAACTACAATAAAAAAATCCAACACCTAGAGACTAAAAAGAATGCTATTAAACAATGATTGGTTTTCCAGAGAGATCAAAGAAGAAATAAAATGCATCATGGCAACAAATGACAATGAAAACACAACAATCTAAAATCTATGGGACACAATGAAAGCAGTCTTGAGAGGGCAGTTCATAGCTCTACAAGCCTACAGCAAAAAAACAAGAAAAACGGTAATAAATTACCTAACCCTAAAATTCAAAGAGTTAGAAAGAGAGCAACAAGAAAAGCCTAGCATAAGCAGAAGGAAGGAAATAATAAAGGTCAGAGTGGAGATAAATGAAATAGAGACCAAGAAAACAATGCAAAAATCAACAAACCCAAAAGCTGGTTCTTTGAAAGGATAAACAAGATTGATGAACTTCTATACAAGCTCAATAAGAAGCAAAGAAAGAGCACCCAAATAAACAAAATCAGAAATGAAAGAGGCGAAATAACAACCAATCCCACAGAAATTCAAAGGATTGTTAAAAAAAATAATATGAACAACTCTATTCCTATAAAGTGAACAACCTAGATGAAACGGACATAGTCCTAGAAAAATACAAGCTCCCAAAACTCAACCAAGAAGAATCAAAAAACATGAATAGGCTGATAACTACCAAAGAAATTGAAACAGCGATCAAAAATCTTCCAGTAAACAAAAGTCCTGGTCTGGACCGCTTTACAGGGGAGTTCTACAAAGCATTCAAAGAAGAAAAAAAAAACCTATCCTATGCAGACTATTCCAAAAAATTCAAGAGGAAGGCACACTTCCAGTCTCTTTCTATGAAGCCAGCATTACCCCAATCCCAAAACCAGATAAAGACAACACAATGAAAGAGAACTACAGGCCAATATCCTTGATGAACATAGATGCTAAAATCCTCAACAAAATTCTAGCAAATCGGATTCAGCAATACTTTAGAAATATCATACACCATGACCAAGTGGGATTTATTTCGGGGATACAACAATGGTACAATATTCACAAATCAATAAATGTGATACATCACATAAACAAACTGAGAGACAAAAAGCACATAATCATATCAATTGATGCAGAAAAAGCATTTGACAAAATCCAACACCTTTCTTGATAAAAAATCTCAGCAAAGTTGGAATAGAGGGATCATACCTCAACATAATAAAAGCCATATATGACAAACATACAGCCAACATCATACTTAATGGGCAAAAACTGAAACTATTTCCCCTAAGAACAGGAACAAGACAGGGATGCCCACTCTCACCACTCCTGTTCAACATAGTATTAGAAGTACTAGCCATAGCAATCAGACAAGAAGAAAAAATAAAAGGCATCCAAATTGGAAAAGAAGTAGTAAAACTGTCCTTATTCACTGATGACATGATACAATACATAGAGAACCCCAAAGACTCCGTCAAAAAACTAGTAGACCTAATAAATGAATTTGGAAATGTAGCAGGATACAAAATTCATGCCCAGAAATCAATGGCTTTTTTATACACCAATAATGAACTCACAGAAAGAGAAATGAAAAAAAAACAATCCCATTTACCATTGTACCAAAAATATTAAGATACCTAGGAATAAACTTAACCAAGGACATAAAGACTTGTACTCAGAAAACTACAGGACATTGAAAAAAGAGCTAGAGGAAGACATAAACAAATGGAAGAACATATCATGTTCATGGATTTGTAGAATCAACATCATTAAAATTTCCATACTACCTAAAGCAATCTATAGGTTCAATGCAATACCTATTAAAATACCAATGGCATATTTCAAAGATCTAGAACAAAATCTCTAAAAATTCATCTGGAATAAAAAAAAAGACCTGGAATAGCCACAGCTATGCTGAGAAAGAAGAACAAAGTTGGAGGGATCACAATACCAGACATCAAACTATATAACCAGCCACGAGTCTCAAAACTGCCGGGTACTAGTACAAGAACAGACATATAGACCAATGGAACAGAATAGAGGACCCAAAAATTGACCCAAGCCATTATTCTCAATTAATATTTGACAAAGGAGGCAAGATCATACAATGGAGTCAAAACAGCCTCTTTAGTAAATGGTGCTGGGAAATTTGGTCAGATACATGCAAAAAAATGAAACTAGATCACCAACTTATACCATACACAAAAACAAACTCAAAATGGCTAAAGGACTTGAATGTAAGACAGGAAACCATAAAAATCCTCCAAGACTCCATAGGCAGCAAAATTGCAGACATATGTCATAGAAATATCTTCACAGACACAGATCCTAGGGCAAGAGAGACTAAGGAGAAAAAAAAAATGGTACTACATCAAAATAAAAAGCTTCTGCACAGCAAGTGAAACCATCAACAAAACAACAAGAAAGCCCACTGCATGGGAGAACATATTTGCCAATGTTATCACCAATAAGTTTTTAATCTCCAACATTTACAGGGAACTCATACAACTTAACAAAGAAAGATAAACAATCCAGTCAAAAAATGTGCAAAGGACCTAAATAGACACTTTTCTAAAGAGGACATTCAGAAAGCCAAGAGACACATGAAAACATGCTCTAAGTCACTAATCATCTGAGAGATGCAAATCAAAACAACAATGAGGTACCACCTCACACCTGTCAGAATGGCTATCATCAACAAATCAACAAAAGACAAGTGCTGGAGAGGATGCAGAGAAAAAGAAACCCTTCTTTATTGCTGGTGGGAATGTAGACTGGTGCAGCCATTGTGGAAAACAGTATGGCATTTCCTCAAAAATTTAAAAATGGAACTGCCATTTGACCCACTAATACCACTTCTAGGATTATATCCCAAGAAAACAGAAACATCAATCAGAAAGGATATATGCACCCCTATGTTCATAGCAACGCAATTTGCAATAGCTAAGATTTGGAAACAGCGTAAATGCTCATCAGCAGATGAGTTGATTAGAAAACTATGGTACATCTACACAATGGAATACTATGCTGCTATAAAAAAGAAGGAATTCTTACCATTTGCAGAAGCATGGATGGATCTTGAGAGCATTATTCTAAGTGAAATAAGCCAGTCAGTGAAAGAAAAATGCCACATGATCTCACTCTTTTATGGAAAATAAAGAACATTATAACCTGATGAACAAAAAGATAGATACAGAGGCAGAGAAGCACAGAACAGACTGTCAAATTACAGCGGGAAGGCTGGGGAGTGTTGGGGAAGGGGTAAGTAATCAACCGAAGGACTTGTATGCATGCATATATGCATAACCAATGGATGTGAGACACTGGGTGGGTGGGGTGAGGGTATGTGGCGGTGGGTAGGGGAGGCCGGGGGAAGGTCAATGGGGAAAAAAAGGAGACATGTGTACTACTATTTGTAAAATTTTAAACAATAAAAATATATATACACTGAGTTGCCACATTATTATGATCTCTGAAGGCATAATAATCTGGCCACTCAGTATATATCCTATATAATAAAAGGCTAATATGCAAATTGTCCTCTAGACCAGGAGTTCGACCAGCAGGCAGGCTGGCCAACCGCCCATGTCCCCTCTCCCTGGCCAGGCTGGCTGGACCCCACCCATGCACGAATTCATGCACCGGGCCTCTAATATATAATAATAATAATAATAATAATAATAATAATAATAATAACAACAACAACATTATATATGCTGGTCCCAATTGCTTGGTACCATCAGTGGGCGTGAGCAGAAGCTGCTGGCTGGCCCCGATTGCTCCTGAGGGTTTCTCCACCTCCCTCTGCTCCTGAGGGGTGATCCTGGCAGCAGATGCTGCTCACACTCACTGATGGCGCTGGCCCTAATTGCTCCGCACAGTCAGCGGGTGTGAGTGGGGCCAGCGCCATCAGCAGTGGCTATGGGAGTGGGGCTGCTGGCAGACAGGGAACCAGGGCCCTGGTGGGAGGGGCCAAGCAGGGGTGCAAAGGATGGGCCGAGACCCGCCCCTGTGCCCACTGAAGCCTCACGGCCCACAGTTCTTTTAAAGGTGCACGAATTCATGCACTGGGCCCCTAGTTAATAAAATTATATAGTTTCAGGTGTACCGTTCTATAATACATCATTTGTATATTGTGTGTTCACCACCCAAGTCAAGTTTCCTTCTGTCACCATTTATTTCCCACTTACCCTCTTCTACCTCCCCCGCCACCTTTCCTTCTGGTAATCACATACTTTTGTCTGTTTAAATGTCACTTTATCAATTATGCCTCTCCCCAACTTTCAATCCCTCCCTACCCTGCACTCCCCATTCCTATTTTTGCATTTACTTATCTCCAAAGCACTTATCTACTTCCTAAAGTAAACTTTTTAAATTTTAGAATAGGTTTAGATTTACAGAAAAGTTGCAAAAATAGTATAGACAGTTCCCATATACCCCATATTCAGTTTCTCCTATCCTAAGCATCTTACATTTTTATGATACACCAGTTAAAACGAAGAATCCAACACTTGTACATTAAGATAAACTGCATACTTTATTTAAATTTTGTTAGCTTTTTTAAAATATATTTTTATTGATTTCAGAGAGGAAGGGAGAGGGAGAGAGATGGAAACATCCATGAAGAGAGAGAAACATGGATTGGCTGCCTCTTACATGCCCCCTACTGGGGATGGAGCCTGCAATCCAGGCATGTGCCCTGACTGGGAATTGAACCTGTGACTTCCTGGTTCATAGGTTGACACTTAACCACTGAGCCAGGTAGGCCTGGCTGTTAGCTTTTTTGTAATGTCTTTTGCCTGTTCCATGATCACATCAAGGATACTGCATTATATTAAGTCATGTCTTTTTAACCTTCTCTGATGTATGACAATTCCTCAGAATGTCTTTGTTTTCTTATGGCTTTGGCAGTTTTGAGAAATGCTCATCATATTTTGTAGATCGCTCCTCAGTTTTGGTTTGTGATATATTTCTCTTGGTTAGACGGGGGTTATGTATTTAGGGTAGAAATACCACAGATGTAAAGTGCCATTTTCTTTACATCAGATTAAGGGAAAATACTGTTGAGATGACTTATCACTGTTGATGTTGACCTTGACCAGCCAGCTGAGGTAGTATTTATAAGGTTTTCCACTGCAAAGTTACTAATTGTTCTTTTTTTCTTTTTTTTTTTTTCATACTGCCCTCTTTGGAAGGAACTCTTTATATGCAGCCCAAACTTAAGGAGTGTAGAGTTATGTTCTACCTATTTGAGGGCAGAGTATGTTTGTAAATTATTTGGAATTCAGCAGTAAGAATTTGTTCTCTACCATTTATTTCTCTATTTAATCATTTATTAATATCAGTATTGACTTAGAGAAATGTATTTTATACTTTGGGTTATAATCCAGTGCTGCTTTATTTCTTTTGTTTCCATTGTTACTGGAATGTATTTACTTATAGGCCCTCTGTTGAGCAGAACTAAGAATATGTGTATTTATATTTTTCATCACATTTTGTAGTTTTCCACAACATAGGTCTTACATATATTTTGTTAATTTTGTAACTACTTTATTTTTAATGTTATTATAAATGGTATATATATATATATATATATATATATATATATATATATATATATATATATATTAGAGGCCCGGTGCATGAAATTCATGCATGGGGGGGAGGTTGTCCCTCAGCCCAGCCTGTACCCTCTCCAATCTTGGACCCCTCGAATGATGTCCGACTGCCCTATGGGATTAGGCCTAAACGGGCAGTTAGACATCCCTCTCATAATCCAGGACTGTTGGCTCCCAACTGCTTGCCTGCCTGCCTTCCTGATTGCCCCTAATTGCTTCTGCCTGCCAGCCTGATCACCCCCTAACCACTCCCCTGAAAGCCCGATTGATGCCTAACTGCTCCTCTGCCAGCCTGTTTTCCCCTAACTGCCCTCCCCTGCAGGCCTGGTCACCCTAACTGCTCTCCCCTGCAGACTTGGTCCTCCCCAACTGCTCAACCCTGCAGGCCTGGGTCCCCCCCAACTGCCTTTCCCTGCAGGCCCGGTTGCCTCCAACTTCCCTCTTCTGCTGGCCTGGTCACCCCTAACTGCCCTCTCGTGCAGGCTTGATTGCCCCCAACTGCCCTCCCTTGCAGGCCTGGTCCCTCCCAACTGCCCTCCCTTGCTGGCCATCTTGTCGTGGCCATCTTGTGTCCACATGGGGGCAGCCATCTTTGACCACATGGGGGCAGCCATCTTGTGTGTTGGAGTGATGGTCAATTTGCATATTACTCTTTTATTAGATAGGATAGAGGCCTGTTGCACAGGTGGGGGCCAGCTGGTTTGTCCCAGATCAGGGTGGGGGTTCCTTTGGGGCATGGGCAGTCTGGGCGAGGGGCCCATGGTGGTTTGCAGGCCTGCCATGCCCCCGGTGACCCAAGCGGAGGCCCTGGTATCTGGGATTTATTTATCTTCTATAATTGAAACTTTGTAACCTTGAGTGGAGGCCTAGGTCGGCCAGGATGTGTGGAAAGCTTGGCTTCCTCCATCACCAGGGAAATCCAAGCCTCCTGTTTGCAGCCATCTTGGTTTGGTTAATTTGCATACTCGCTCCTGATTGGCTGGTGGGTGTGGCTTGTGAGTGTAGCAGAGTGATGGTTAATTTGCATATTATTATTTTATTAGATAGGATATATATATATATATATATATATATATATATATATATATATGTATAATCTCTGAATGCATAATAATCTGGCCACTCAGTATATATATATATATATATATCCTATCTAATAAAAGAGTAATATGCAAATTGACCATCACTCCAACACACAAGATGGCTGCCCCCATGTGGTCAAAGATGGCTGCCCCCATGTGGACAAGATGGCTGTGACAAGATGGCCAGCAGAGGAGGGCAGTTGGGAGGGACCAGGTGTGCAAGGGAGGGTAGTTGTGGAAGATCAGGCCAGTAGGGGAGGGCAGTTAGGGGTGACCAGGCTGGCAGAGGCGGGAAGTTGTGGTGACAGGGCATGCAGGGAAGGGCAGTTGGGGGGGATCCAGGCCTGCAGGGGAGAGCAGTTGGGGAGGGGACCAGGCCTGCAGGGGATGGCGGTTAAGGGTGACCAGGCCTTCAGGGGAGGGAAGTTATGGATGAGCAGGCCTGCAGGGGAGGGCACTTAGGGGCAATCATGCTGGCAGGGGAGTGGTTAGGGCAGTGGTCAGCAAACTCATTAGTCAACAGAGCAGCAAACCACGGCTCGCGAGCCGCATGTGGCTCACGAGCTGCAGTTTGCCGACCACTGGGTTACGGGGTGATCAGGCTGGCAGGCAGAAGCGGTTAGGGGCAATTAGGAAGGCAATCAAGCAAGCAGTTGGGAGCCAGCAGTCCTGGATTGGATTGTGAGAGGGATGTCCGACTGCCCACTAAGGCCCGATCCTACCTGGATCAGGCCTAAACAGGCAGTCGGACATCTCTTGAGGGGTCCCAGATTGGAGAGGGTGCAGGCTGGGCTGAGGGACACCCCCCTCCGTGCACGAATATATATACTAGAGGCCTGATGCATGACGATTCTTGCAAGAATGGGCCTTCCTTACCCTGGCTGCTGGCACTGCCTTCGCTTCAGCCCCGAGCTGCCTTTCCGCCTTCCCACGCTGCCTAGAGGCACGGAGCAGCTGGCGCAGTGCTGAACGCCTGCGTCGTAGCCATGGTGCTGACGCAAGTGTACCGCCCCACCCCCAGCTGCTGGGCACCTGTGTATGCAAATTAACCCACCATCTTTGTTGGGTTAATTTGCATACCCACTCCTGATTGGCTGGTGGACGTTGTGAAGGTACACTCATTTGCATCTTACTCTTTTATTAGTGTAGATTAGAGGCCTGGTGCATGAATTTGTGCATGGGTGGGGTCCGGCCAGCCTGGCTAGGGGGAGGGGCATGGGCGGTTGGCCAGGCTGCCTGCTGGTCAAACTCCTGGTTGAGGGGACAATTTGCATATTAGCCTTTTATTATATAGGATATATACTGAGTGGCCAGATTATTATGCATTCAGAGATCATAATAATCTGTCCACTCAGTGTGTGTGTGTGCATATATATATATATATATATATATATATATATATATATATAATTTTTTAATTTCACATTCTATTTGTTCATTGCTGGTATACAGGGAAGCTCTTGATGTTTGCATGTTCACCTTGGGTCCTATACCGCTCCTAAAGTTGCACATTAGTTCCAGGTGTTCTGATTTATTTATTTATTTATTTATTTATTTATTTATTTATTTATTATTTTTTAAAATTAAATCTTTATTCAGATTATTACAATTGTTTCTCCTTTTTCCCCCCATAGCTCCCCTCCACCCGGTTCCCACCCCACCTTCTGCCCTTACCTCCCCCACACTGTCCTCATCAATAGGTGTATGATTTTTGTCCAGTCTCTTCCTAACCCACCCATACCCCTTTCCCCCTGAGAATTATCAGTCCACTCCCTTTCTTTGCCCCTGATTCTATTATATTCACCAATTTTTATCATGAAGAGGTTCCTCAGGTTTTTAATTCACACTTGTTGATGGATATGTATTTGTTGTTCATAATTTTTATCTTTACTTTTTTCTTCTTCCTCTTCTTTAAGAATACCTTTCAGCATTTCATATAATACTGGTTTGGTGGTGATGAACTCCTTTAGCTTTTTCTTATCTGTGAAGCTCTTTATCTGCCCTTCAATTATGAATGATAGCTTTGCTGGGTAGAGTAAACTTGGTTGTAGGTTCTTGCTATTCATCACTTTGAATATTTCTTGCCACTCCCGTCTGGCCTGCATAGTTTCTGTTGAGAAATCAGCTGACAGTCGTATGGGTGCTCCCTTGTAGGTAATTAACTGTTTTTCTCTTGCTGCTTTTAATATTCTCTCTTTGTCTTTTGCTCTTGGCATTTTAATTATGATGTGTCTTGGTGTGGTCCTCTTTGGATTCCTTTTGTTTGGGGTTCTGTGCGCTTCCTGGACTTGTAAGTCTATTTCTTTCACCAGGTGGGGGAAGTTTTCAGTCATTATTTCTTCCAATAGGTTTTCAGTATCTTGTTCTCTCTCTTCTTCTGGCACCCCCATAATTCTGATGTTGGTACGCTTGAAGTTGTCCCAGAGGCTTCTTACACTATCTTCAACTTTTTGGATTTTTGTTTCTTTTTGCTTTTTCAGTTGAGTGTCTTTGCTTCTTTGTATTTCAATTCTTTGACTTGATTCTTGTGTTCCTCTAGTCCAGGGGTGGGCAAACTTTTTGACTCGAGGGCCACAATGGGTTCTTAAACTGGACCGGAGGGCTGGAACAAAAGCATGGATGGAATGTTTTTGTGAACTAATTTAAATTCAAAGTAAAGGAGTGGAGGGGAGAGCAAGAGAACCCTCTGCTCTTTCGGCTCCGCGGGCCGGATCGAACAGCCGAACGGGCTGGATCCGGCCCACGGGCAGTAGTTTGCCCACGGCTGCTCTAGTCTGTTGTTGGGTCTCTGTATAATATTTTTTATTTCAGTCAGTGTATGTTTAATTTCTAGTTGGTCCTTTTTCATATCTTCGAGGGTCTCGTTATATTTATCGGCCTTTTCTAGGATATTCTTGTAAAGCCTTATAACCGTGGTTTTGAATTCTATAACCAGTCGTTTGTTTTCCTCCATTTCTTTCATTTGTGATCTGTTTCTTTCTCGCCGCATTTTCACTGCTTCCCTGAGTTGGTAGGGGAGCTTTGTGTGCTAGGTTTCCTATATGGCCCAGTGGGTCAGCCTCCCCAGTTAACCTGAGGTGGATATTCTTGGTGCACTGGACTGTGTGTACAGCCTTGTTGTAGTTAAGTTTTGATTGTTGTTGGCATCACTGGGAGGAATTGACCTGCAGGCCAGTTGGCTGTGAGGATCAGCTGTGTCTACACTGGGAGAAATTCGGTGCTGGAGATAAACTTATAGGATTAGACTTGCCAAATTGCAAAAGCCTGTGCTCAGCTTGGATGGGGTGGAGTCTGAGGGCGGAGCAGACAGCCTTGGCTTCTTGTCAGCCTTGCCCTTGCACGCACGCACGCACCTCCAGACCTCTGTCTTCTCTGGCCAAGAGTCCAGATTACCCCCGCAAGAGCATGGGTCCCAGGGGCTCACCTGGAACTGGGGTTCAGTACAGTCAGAACTGGGGCTCAGTGCAGTCAGGAGCTTCTGACTCCCTTCCACTAGGGAAAGCCTGTGGCAACCTCCGCAGCCTTTGTGCACACTGGAGTGTGCGCCTCCAGACCTCTGCCTTCCCCGGCTCCTGAGTCTCCGCCCGAGAGTCCAGATTCCCCCCACAAGAGCGTGGGTCCCCAGGGGCTCGCCTGGAACTGGGGTTCAGTGCAGTCAGAACTGGGGTTCAGTGCAGTTAGGAGCTTCTGACTCCCTTCTGCTAGGGAAAGCCTGTGGCAACCTCCACCGTCTTTGTGCACACTGGAGCGTGTGCCTCCAGACCCCTGCCCGCCGGGGCTCTCCCAGGGCTCTTCCGAGTCTCCGGGTGCCTTTTTCTCTACCTGACAGTCCAGACTCCCCCTGTATGAGCCTGCGTCCATGGGGTTTCGCCCGGAACTGGGGTTCAGTGCAGTCGGGGGGCTTCCTTCCCCCTCCCCGCCAGAGAAAGTCAGCCAGGCTCTCAGCCACCCTTCCTCTCTGCGCGCACAAAGACCCTTTGCTGTACCTCCAATTCTCTGTGAGCTTTTCTCTTTCCTTCTAGTTGTAGAATTTCCACTCAGACAGCTTTCTTGTGGTTCTGGATGGTGTCCGCTCTGTCTTTTAGTTGTAGTTTTGAAATTGTTGTGCGAGGCAGCAGTTTAGGTGCTTACCTATGCCACCATCTTGGTTTCTCGCCTTTCTAATCTTCTATTTTTGTTTTTTGTGGGTTCTTTGGTGTTTTCCTTGTAGACATTCATGTCATCTGCAAATAAAGGCAGCAATATGCATACCTTTTATTATTTATCTTGACTTACTTCACTAGCTAGTACTTCTAGTATAATGTTTAGTAAGAGTTATAAGGGAAAATATCCTTGCCTTGTGTTTGACCCAAGGGAGAAAGCATTTAGTCTCTCACCACTCACTATTATGTTAGCTGAAAGGTTTTCATAACTACCTTTTATTAGATTAAGAAATTTTCCTTCTATTTTTAAGGTTTTGAGAATTTTTATCATGAATAGGTTACATGTTATTTATGACTTTTCTGCATCTATTGATATGATCATGTGACTTTTTTCCTTAGTCTATTAATATGGTGAAATGAATTGATTGATGTGAAACCCACTAGACCAGTGGTCGGCAAACTGTGGCTTGCGAGCCACATGCAGCTTGTGAGCTGCAGTTTGCCACTCTGTTGACTAATGAGCTTGCCGACCACTGGGATAGGAGCTTAATCACAAGGAACAACAATAGCCTGTAAGTATTGGAATCGAAAGTCTATGTCAGTGGTCGGCAAACTCATTAGTCAACAGAGCTGCAGTTTGCCGACCACTGCACTAGACCATGGTGTATAATTCCTTTTGTAAATTGTTGAATTTAGTTTCCTAATATTTTATTGAAGACTAGAGCTCTGGTGCATGAAATTTGTGCACTCAGGGGCATCCCTAAGCCCGGCCTGTGCCCTCTCGCAGTCTGGGAGCCCTTGAAACATGTCAGACTGCCGGCTTAGGTCCGCTCCCTGTGGAGATGGGAGGGGCTCCTGCCACAGCCACTGCGCTCACCAGCCTTGAGCCTAGCTTCTGGCTGATAAGTGCTCCAGCTGTGGGAGTGCAGTGACTACCAGGGGGCAGCTCCTTCATTGAACATCTGCTTCCTGGTGGTCAGTGCACATCATAGCAACCGGTTGTTCTGCCATTTGGTTGATTTGCATATTAGCCTTTTATTATATAGGATTTTACTTCTATGTTCACGATATAATAGTCTGGTCTTTCCTTTTTTTGCAAGTCTTTGCTTTCAGTATAAAGATACTTCTGACTTCATAAAATGAGTTGGGGAATCTTCCCTCCTTTTCTACTTTATGAAAAAAGATTGTGTATTATTTTAATTATTTCTTCTTTAAACGTTTGGTAGAGTTCACTAGTAACATCATCTAGGCCTAGCATTTTTGGGTGGTAGATTTTTAGCTACTAATTCAATTTGTTTACTAAATATAGGTTTATTTAGGCTATTTCTTTTTATGTGAATTTTGGTTAGTTGTATCTTTTAAGTAATTGATTTATTTCATCCAAGTTACTAAATTTATGGGCATAGAATTGGTCATAGTATTCCCTACTTATCCTAATTATCCTTTTAATGTTCTGTGATCAGCAGTGATTTGATTGACCCCCTATTTTTTCACTGATATTGGCACTTTGTATCTTTTTAATTTTCTTTGGTTGGCCTTGATTGCTAGAATTTTATAAATTTTATTGGTCTTTTCTTTGGCTGCTTTAAATTTGTTTCTCTTTGTCTTTAATTTTCTGAGTTTGAGTGTGTGTGTGTGTTGTGTGTGTGTTGCATGTATCCTGTTTGGTGTTCTGTGTCACAATTTTTAGAAAAATTTTAGCCATTATTTTTTCAAATATTGATTTAGTTCTGTTCTCTCTTCTAACATTCCAATTTTGCATATGCTACACTGTTTTCTATTGTCTCACAATTCTTGGATGTCTGTTATTATTATTGTTTTTTTTAACATTTTATTCTCTGTATTTTAGTTTGGAAAATTTGTATTGACCTTTATCCAAGGTTACTGATTTTATCCTCAGCCTTATCAAGTCTACTCAAAGAAATTTCTAAAATATATTTTTTCTTTGTGCTACTGTGGGGGTTCTGTGTGTTTTTTAGAATTTCTTTTTGGTACTTTCTCATAGTTATCTTCTGATATCTAGTTTTGCTTGAAGTCTACCTTTTCTGTTAGA
The DNA here is from genome assembly GCF_963455305.1 of Plecotus auritus. Classification (NCBI taxonomy): domain Eukaryota; kingdom Metazoa; phylum Chordata; class Mammalia; order Chiroptera; family Vespertilionidae; genus Plecotus; species Plecotus auritus. The sequence goes on from NC_137784.1 coordinate 27,834,298, forward strand.
TCCTTAACATATTAAACATAGTTATTTTAAATTATCTGTCTTATAATTCTAACATTGATGTCATATCTGAGTCAGGTTCTGTTGGTTACTTTGTGTCTTCAGATTATTTTTTGTTTTGTTAGTCTTTGGCATGATTTGTAATATTTTGCTGGAAGTCAGACATGTTGTATATGTAGTAAAATAACAAGTTAAATACTGAGACCCATAATGTGAGCATTTATTTTAATCTGGCCAGGAGTTAGGTTTTATTTGGTGTTTGTTGTATTACAGGTACCATTTTTCTTTTCTGTAGCAAGGATAGTTTCCAAGCTCTTCATATGTCTGAGCTGAAATCAAAGTCCCTGTAATGAAGTTTTAATAAATGATGGTATCTCATTTTTAATATATCAGTCAGTGGTTACTTGTCTTCTTTTTTATTATATTAATTTTTATTTATAGTTCATATTTATTATTACTTTTTGTATACCTATGGGCATAGTGATTAGAGAATCATATAATTTACAAAGTGGTCTCTCTGATATTTCTAGTATCCAACTTGCACTGTAAATAGTTACTACAATATTATTGACTATATTTTCTATGCTGTTCTTTACATCCCTGTGACTATTTTGTAACTGCCAATCTGTACTTCTCAATCCCTTCACCTTTTTCACCCAGTCCCTCAACCACCCTCCACTCTGGTTACTTGTCTTCTAATTCAGATTCTACTGTCCTCTGAGATTCAAACATTCATTATTCAAAACCACAGTATATGGCATCCACAAAATATTAACCCATCATTGAATTAGGTATTTATTATAATTTAACTTGAGAATTGAAATGAATTGAGATTATTTCTCCCATCCCTTTCATGTTATGTTATTTCTCCCATCCCTTTTATGTTAGAGAATTTCAAATTGATTTCGGCTGTATGACCTATTGAAGGTCATTCAGAGTTCATGAAATAGATGAAAGTCTGGCTCACTTCCTGATCTAACTGTAGAACCAACTATAAAGCACATTACTGGCCATTCTTATTTATAGAAGTTGTAATTTTAAGCAAGCGTATGTTCAATTCCTTTATTGTACTTAGTACTAGTTATTTTAATAATCATCTTATATTCAGATAAAAACACTTTTATTATGTAATATATGTAATTTTTTATCATTTTTATGATCTAGTCATAAGGATTTATTTTCAGTTACTTTGGAATTTCCACTGGAATTCAAAGATGGTAAATGATTTGTTCAAGCACATGAGAATGAACAGAGGAAACATCAGGACTACCACTTAGTTCTCATAGTTTTAAACCTCATACAGACTCTTCTTCATTTGAGAAAACAGCTGCCTTTAGCATGATGCTAACGATTTGATGTAACTGCCTGAACTATTCTTAGTACAAAAAAATGCACACCTGCTTCTCAGTTTTGCAAAGTGTGCTTCCCAGGGCAGCCTCCTGCACAAAGTGAGTGCTCAAAACTGCTGCCCGTCAATCAACTGCACCCTTTATATGCAGGTAATTCTAAATACTGCACTGTTAAGCATAATAGGAACAAGCAAGAACATATCTTGTAATATTTTATATTGTTGGGGATTTTTGACTAGTAGGTGAATAGTTATTGGAGTTAACTATGTGTACCGAGTTTTTTTTTTTAATTTTTTATTGTTAAAAGTATTACATATAAATCCTTTTTCCCCCATTGACCTCTCCCTGCTCGTTCCCACACCCCCAGCACATGCCCTCCCCCTCCCCCTACTGAGTATGTCCTTGGGTTATGCTTATATGCAAGCATGCAAGTCCTTTGGTTGATCTCTCACCCCCTACACCCCACACCACCACCTTCCCCCTGAGGTTGGATGGTCTGTTCAGTGCTTCTATGTATCTGGATCTACTTTAATTTATCAATTTATGTTGTTCATTATATTCCACATATGAGTGAGATCATGTGATATTTATCTTTCTCTGACTGGCTTATTTTGCTTAGCATAATGTTCTCCAGTTCCATCCATGCGGTTGCAAATGGTAACACTTCCTTCTTTTTTACAGCGGCATAGTATGAGTGGGTTAAAACCTATAACAAGTTTTTGTTACCTGGTTTGGACATTCTTACTCTTCCTCTTGTTCCAATATATTATTTGCTCTTCCACAATAACTTTTCTATCTCTATTTTGAATTGTGGTAAATTGTAGGCATAGACAGTTACTTTCCAGGACTGGTAATACTTTAAGGAAAGGTATCACGTCATATTCATCATTGTATACATAGGGTTTAGTAAAGTGGCTTACTCAGCATGGATATTCACCATTGCTGTGGTTTTGGGGAAAATGTCTTGGTTTGTATTATATTTAGTATGTTATATTAATTTTTAATTCTCAGAAAGTTGCTTCTGACAGTGCAAGACCCTTTTAACCTTAATGTTCCAGTTAGTTTTCTGCCCAGGTAAATTCTGGGGCAGTAGTGTGGGGAAGTATGGAAATATTAAAAGTCCAGTGTCTTGCATATACAGCCTAAAAAAGACTTAAGAAACTCACCAAAGTAAATTCACCAAAACACATATTCAAAGAGCACCGATTGGGTTTTCTCTATTCTGCTTCTGATTTTTTTCTCTCTCTAGCTCACACTATATCTTCCCTATCTGCTGTCATCTGATTAAACACTGAAACTAAGTAGTCTTATTAATCTTATCCCTCCTTTACCCCTGAAAATATGTGACTATTTTAACCTCACACTCTACTTATAGGCCTGGCATAGAGTAAGATATTGTAGAACTGAGGTTTTCATACTAATTCAGTGGGAAAGATGTCCAGAAATCACAATGCTATCTGTGGAATACCGTGGAATATTTTTCCACTAAATTCCATTATAGAAATTAAAGTAATTTCACTTTCTTAAAATATTACTTTGCACAAATAGCACATCTAAAAAGTATTATTGTATATTTATTTTTAAAAATTATATTTTCCAAAGTATTTCCATTAATAAGCATTCATTACTTGTTTACTCAATTTTGTCACCCACGTTTGCACTATGTTGCACATCTTGATCAAATTACATATGGAAACATAATTACCTGGATTTCCCCTTCTAAGAGTCATCCAAGTTTATTAATTTTAGGAATATTTATGTAAGAATACCTATAACAGTTCTTTAACTATTTGTTTATTTAGCCCTGGAGGGTGAGTGTTTACACACACACATACACACACACACACACACAAAAAAAAAACTGTATACAGATATGAATGATATATGTTCTTGCAATGTATTCTTTTTCCTTTTGATTTTTTAAAATATATTTTTATTGATTTCAGAGAGGAAGGGAGAGGGAGAGAGAGATAGAAACATCAATGATGAGAGAGAATCATTGATTGGCTGCCTCCTGCACGCCCCCTACTGGGGATCGAGCTCACAACCCAGGCATGTGCCCTTGACCCTCCAGTCTGCAGGTTGACGCTCTATCCACTGAGCCAAGAGGTAGGGCTTTCCTTTTGATATTTATTTGCTGCTTCTTTTTTCTTATCTTTCTTACCCCCATTGTATTCTCCCAAGAAAGTAACTCATGTTAACAGCTTTGAATGCTTTATTTTTCTCCACAGTAACATTAGCATATACAGTATTAAATTGTATATACTTCTATAGGAATTCTCTTTCACTGTTTTAAAAAATTATGATCATGAAAAATTTTCTGCATCTTGCATTTCTTACTCATTATCATTTACCTTGTAGAGTACCCTACATGCCAACTGGTCAACTGGTCCAACTCTAGTTTATTCTTCTATAATATTTTAAATCCCTATGTATGGTGCATAGAGTAGATATGCCACAATTCCTCAATTCATGAAATTCAATTTGTTTTCAAAATTAAAATGAATTAAACATTAATTTCACACACACACACACACACACACACACACACACACACTCCTATATTCTAAAAATAGGGCTTTTGTTTCGATGGGGTAGATTTCCAGAAGTGGGATTGGTTGCTGGGCCAAAGTTACCTATATATTTTAACTTTTGGTAGATTGTTATGTATTGAATTGTGTCATCTAAAAAAATATGTGAAGTTATACCCTGCCTTTGCAGATTTAATCAAAATAAGATTAGGTCATCCTGGGTTAAGGTGGGCCCTATTCCAATGACTTTTCTTCTAATAAGAAAGAAAAGAGATATTTAGATACAGAGACACAGAATAGAATGCCATGTGAAGATAAAGTCAGAAATTGGAATGATCCATCTATAAGCCAGAGAACATCAAGGATTGTCAGCAAACACTAGAAGCAAGGAGGTTTTGTGAGAGGGCATGGCCTTGCCACCAACTTGATTTGGGATTTCTAGCCTCTATAACTATGAGAAACTAATTTCTCTTGTTTAAAGCTTGTTTATGTTGTTTGTAGGATTTTGTTATAGCAGATGTAGAAAACTAACACACAGATGTTGCAACAGTAGTGTCTCTGAAGGCAAGTTTTCTTGTCTTATTTCCTAATTTATAGGGACGATGGTTTCAGTGACTACCATTTGGTATATCATTTTTTTGGTTTTTGGTAAGAAGCCTACCATAAATAGTCTCCATTTTTCCTCCCTGTTGCTTTAGAGTCTATGCTACTCAATGACCATAAAGGTGACACGATTAATAATCCTATCTAATAAAAGAGTAATATGCAAATTAACCATCACTCTGCTACACCACAAGCCACGCCCACCAGCCAATCAGGAGCGTGTATGCAAATTAACCCAACCAAGATGGCTGCAGCCACAGAGTGAGCAGGAGGTTTGGGTTTCCCAGGCAATGGAGGAAGTCAATCTTTCCACACAGCCTGGTGAGCCCAGGCCTCCACTGAAGACTACAAAGCTTCAATTATAGAAGATAAATAAATCCCAACAAAAATGGCGGCAGCCACGGAGCTGGAGAGAGCAGGAGGCTTGAGTTGCCCCAGGCAATGGAGGAAGCCAAGCTTTCCTCACACCCTGGCTGGCCTAGGCCTCCACTCAAGGCTACAAAGTTTCAATTATAGAAGATAAATAATTCCCAACAAAAATGGCTGCGGCCACAGAGCAAGCAGGAGGCTTGGTTCCGCTCAAGGCTACAAAGTTTCAATTATAGAAGATAAATAAATCCCAGATATCAGGGCCTCTGCTTGGGTCGCTGGGGGGCATGGCCGCCCTGCAAACCACCGCAGGCCCCTCGCCCAGGCCACCCCACGCCCCAAGGGAACCCCCACCCTGATCCAGGACACCCTTCAGGGCAAACCAGCTGGCCCCCACCCATGCACCAGGCCCCTATCCTATATAATAAAAGATTAATATGCAAATTGACTGTCACGCCAACACACATGATGGCTGCCCCTATGTGGTCAAAGATCCTGCCCCCATGTGGACACAAGATGGCCACCACAAGATGGCCAGCAGGGGAGGGCAGTTGGGAGGGACCAGGCCTGCAAGGAAGGGCAGTTGGGGGCAATCAATTCAGCAGAGGAGGAAAGTTGTGGGCAACCAGGCCTGCAGGGGAGGGCAGTTAGGGGCAAACAGGCTGGCAGGGGAGCAGTTAGGCATTAATCAGGCTGGCAGGCGAGTGATTAGGGGGTGATCAGGCTGGCAGGCAGAAGTGGTTAGGGGCAATCAGGAAGGCAGGCAGGCTAGCAATTGGGGGCCAGTATTCCTGGATTGCGAGAGGGATGTCAGCCTGCCTGTTTAGGCCCAATCCTGGTAGATCGGGCCTAATCGGGCAGTCGGACATCCCTCAAGGGGTCCCAGATTGGAGAGGGTGCAGGCTGGGCTGAGCGACACCCCCCCCCCATGCACGAATTTCGGGCCTCTAGTGATGACAGATTACTCAATTTTTGGACTACGTCTCTATAAAATATCTATTTGGAACCAATGATATTTAACTACCATGTAAAGGCAATTAGGAATTTAAGTACAGTTGTCCCTTGAACAATGCAGTGATTAGGGATGCCAACTCCTATGCAGTTGAAACTTTGCATGCCAACTCCTATGCAGTTGAAACTTTGCATATAACTTTATTTATTCATACATTTTCCCATTTCCCTCACCATCCTTCTTTCTGGTAACCATCAGCTTGTTTGCTATGTCTATGGTTTGTTTCCATTTCGTTTCATTTATTAGAATTGTTTTAATTAGATTCCACATATAAGTAAAATTACATGGTATTCGACTTTCTCTGGTAGCATAATACCATCCATAGCTGTCACAAATAGCAACATTTCATTCTTTATTATTGCTGAATTATATTTAATTGCATATATGTATATTTATATGTATAAATATGTGTATATATGATACTAGAGGCCCTGGTGCGGTCAGGGCGGCCTGCCCCTATGGGGGCTGATCAGGGCCAGGCCAGCAGGGGGAAGGGGCTGTGGGAGGTCGTCTGGCCAGCCCCACCCCCGATGGGGGGTACAATTGGGGGTGAGGCTGGCTGGGGGGGTGCACGAGAGGTTGGCCAGCTGGCCCCACCTCTGATCAGGGTGGGGTGGGGGGGCCTATCTGGGGCAGTGCCAGTCGAGGGGAGGGGCCGTGGGCAGTTGACCAGCCAGCCCCACCGCTGATTGGGGGTGTGGCTGATCAGGGGCCAGGCCGAGGGACCCCACTGGTCCATGATTGGGGCTGGGGAGTGACACAGGAGGTTGGCCAGCCAAAAAGGGACTGTGGGAGGGCTCCAGGGCATGTCCAGCCCATCTTGCTTAGTCCCAATCAGCCAGACCCCAGCAGCAAACTAACCTACCAGTTGGAGTGTCTGCCCCCTGGTGGTCAGTGCATGTCATAACATGTGGTTGAGCAGCCTTAGCATATCATTAGCATATTATGCTTTGATTGGTTGAACAGACAACCGGACAACTGGACACATAGCATATTAGGCTTTACTATATAGTATTACATCTTTATCTATTCATCTGATGGACATCTTCGTTTTGTTAAGTTGTATGAGTTCCTTATATATTTTGAATATTAACTATTTATCAGATGTATTATTGGGAAATATGTGCTCCCATAGAGTAGGCTGTCTTTTTGTTTTGTTGATTATTTCTTTTGCTGTGCAGAAGCTTTTCATTTTGATGTAGTTCCATTTGTTTATTTTCTCCTTAGTTTCTTTTGCTTTAGGAGATGTATCTGTAAACATATTGCTATGAAAGGTGTCTGAGATTTTGCTGCCTATGGTTTTTTCTAGGATTTTCATGGTTTCACAACTTGCACTTGTCTTTTATCTATTTTGAGTTTATTCCTGTGTATGTTGTAATTTGGTGGTCTAGTTTCATTTTTTTAAATTAATCTGTCCAATTTTCCAAACACCGTTTACTGAAGAGACTCTCTTGACTCCATTGTATGTTCTTGCCTTCTTTGTCTAATATTAATTAAGCATATGGCTTGGATTGATTTCTGTATTCTCTGTTCTATTCCATTGATCTATATGCCAGTTCTTGTCAGTACCAGGCAGTTTTGATTATGGTGGCTTTGTAGTATAACTTGAAATCTGGTATTGTGAGTCCTCCTACTTTGTTTTTCTTTCTCAAGATTGCTGCAGCTATTTCTTGCCTCCACCCCTCCTACCAGTCTCTCTGCAGTCTCCACTTTCAGTCCTTGGATATCAGGGTTCTTGAGTTGTATGCGTTTTTAAAAAGATAAATTTTGGATATTAACCCTTTGTTGGATATGTCATTGGCAAAAATATTTTCTCATTTAAAGGGTTGTATGTATTTTTGTTTTGTTGATGATTTCCTTTGCTGTGAAAAAGTTTTTAATTTGATGTAGTCCCATTTGTTTGTTTGCTTGTTTTCTTTGCCCAAGGAGATATATCAGAAAAATATTGCTAAGAGATAGGTCAGAGATTTTACTGCCTATATTTTCTTCTAGTAGTTTTATGGTTTAGAGTCTTACATTTCAGTCTTTAATCAATTTTGAGTTTATTTTTGTATATGGTATAAGAAAGTGGTTCAATTTCTTTTTTTGCATGTATCTGTCCAGTTTTCTCAACACCACTTATTGAAAAGACTGTCTTTACCCCACTGTATGTTCTTGCCATAGTCTCCTTTTATTTCTGTTTTATATGGTGATTTTATTAATAAGGCTCTGGGTTTTATCAAATGATTATTTAGCATTTACTGATATTGTGAAGCTTTCCTACTTTACTTTTGATAGAATGGATTTTGTTGATATCTTTTATGGTAATTGACCCATCCTTGCTTCCTAGATTAAACCCCAACAAGACATATTGTGTTATATTCTTTGATTTCACTCCCCAATATTTTATTTTGAATGACTCATCTCTATCCATAAGTGATTTGGGGCTACTTTTAACTATTGCTATTAGTTTTAACTTTAAAGTCTTGTTGGCTTCATCAAATATACTGAAAAGCTTTTCATTTTTTTTTGTATTTATCTGAAATACTTTTGATTATATTTAAATTAAAAATGTCCCCTTAATGCCATATAGAACTCACTTGTAAAACACTCTGGTTCTTGTGACTTTAAAAAATGTTTATTTAAAAATATTTAAACTTTTACTAGAGTGAAAAGTATTATATAATTAACCCATTCATACCCATCACCCAGCTTTAACTCAAGTTGAGGTTTAATTGGAACAAAAAATTGAAATAAATTTTATGAAAATTGTTGTTTTCAATTCTTTTCCAAAAGCTATACATTTTGCCCAAGTTATAAAGTTGAAATAATATGTTACTTCCCTACCTGTCTTCTTATGTAAGTTTATCAAACACTAGTGGCCCAGTACACAGATTTGTGCACATTGAAAGGAAATCAGGAGCCCATGCCTGTGTGCCTGAGGAGTTTCCACATCCCTGTGAGCTTCAGGGAAGTCACTTGGGAAGTCTGTCTTCCTCCCCACAGCTTCATGAAAAAAATATTTCCAAATGTCCCTTCTGCAGCCAGGGTTGTGCCTTGTTGACCAGGAGGTCCCCAGTGGATGCCTTAGGCCATGCTGGACACTTTCCACCACTCAGAGCTGGGTAAAAGATGAACAATACAAAGTTGGGGATCCTGGGAAGCGGGGTGCTCTGTTGCCCTTGCCCCCACCCTTCAGATCCATCTCTTTTTGACCTTTACCCCTATTATCAGTCACCACCTTGTTTCCTCTTATATTGTTGCCTTCTTCTGTAGCTTCGGGGCAATCAGTAAGGAATGAGATTTGATCTTGATGCCTAAGGTAGAGTTCGAGGAGCTGGTGGTGATATCAGGCTCGTCCTGGTTCTATGAGTGTCCGCACTTCAACCGTTCTCTGGAGATTGTAACTGCAGGCTTATGAGGTATGAGGGATGTAGCAGTGCGCTAAGCAGCAGGTGCCACTCCCACTCATCCTGGCCCCACTGAGCCTGCCGCCACTGCTGCTCAGTAGCGCTGCTGTGGAAACAGGAGAGGCTCGTGCTGTTACAACTGCGCTTGCCAGCTGTGAGCCCAGCTTCTGGCTGAGCAGCACTCCCATTGTGGGAGCACACTGACCACCAGGGGCCAGCTCCTGCATTGAGCATCTGCCCCCTGGTGGTCAGTGCGTGTCATGCAACTGGTTGACTGGTCATTCCAGTCATTCTGGTCGTTTGGTCGTAAAGGTTGCTTAGGCTCATATATATATACTAGTGGCCTGGTGCATGAAATTCGTGCATGGGGGGTGGGGTGTTCTTCAGCCCGGCCTGCACCCTCTCCAATTTGGGATCCCTCGAAGGATGTCCTACTGCCAGTTTACAGGGATTGGGCCTAAACCGGCAGTAGGACATCCCTCTCACAGTCCAGGACTGCTGGCTCCAGCTGCTCACCTGCCTTCCTGCCTGCCTGATTGCCCTTAACCACTCTGCCTGCTGGCCTGCTCGCCCCCAACTGCCCCCTGCCGCCATCCTGCTTGCCCCCAAATGCCCCCCCACCAGCCTGATCACCCCCAACTGCCCCCCGTGCCAGTCTGCTCACCTGCAACTGCCCCCCCTGCTGGACTTCTCTCACCCACCTTCCCTCCCCATTGGCCTGCTCGCCCCCAACTACCCCCCTGCTGGCCTGCTCACTCCAAACTGCACCCTCGCTGTCCTGATGACCTCCAACTGACCCCCACTGATGGTCTGCTCACCCCCAACTGGCCCCCCTGCTGGTCTGCTTACCCCCAACGGCCCTGCCCTCCAGGATCCTGATCACCCACAACTGCCATCCCACCCTGGCCTGATCACCCCCCGGTGACCCAAGCTCCCAGCCCCTCCTTTTTTTCCTTTTCTTTTTTTTCTTTTTCAGCGCTTCCTTGAGCGGAGGCCAGGGCCGGCTGAAAGCAAGTATCTGGGATTTATTTATCTTCTATAATTGAAACTTTGTAGCCTTGAGCAGAGGCTAGGGCCAGCCAAGGCAGGCGGGAAGCTTGGCTTCCTCCATCGCTGGGGCAACCCAAGCCTCCTGCTAGCTCCAGCTCCGTGGCTACTGCTGTCTTGGTTGAGTTAATTTGCATACTTGCTCCTGATTAGCTGGTGGGCGTGGCTTGTGGGTGTAGTGGAGGTACGGTCAATTTGCATGTTCCTCTTTTATTAGTGTGTGTGTGTGTGTGTGTGTATGTATATATATATATTATATATATATATACATATATATATATATATATATATATATATATATATATATATATATATAAATTGAGGGTAGTAGAATAGCACACCCTGCTTTCAGAGAGTGAGGACTAAATGCTTTAATTAAGCTCAAGTTCTAAGTTACTAATAATTGAATCTCAAATTCCTCATCTATAAAGTGAGGAAAAAATAGTCTCTACTTTATAGGATGACCATGAGCATTAGGTTAAATAGTACATATAAGACACATAAGGTGTTTTCTGTAGGTTACCACACAGATATCCACTTCAGGACTGAGGCACTCATTCTTACAGATAGTGGGAGGTGGCTGCTGATGGCTCACAGATGAATCCTTCCATGGAACTTGCCCTTACCTCAAGGGAACTACATTGAACAAGGTTATGCCCCTTCTTGAGTGTCAGCACAAGGCTAAAAGTTGTTCAGTTTTGTTTGGTCCTCTTTCCTCAATTCAGCTTCCAAGGGCCATCCAGCTTTCAAGCTAGCCATGGCATTGGCAGAGACCTCTGTTGCAGCTGCTGTGCTCAAATTCTCTTGCTGCCCAGCTGTGTTTCCCTCAGTTGCTCACAGCAGTTCATAGTAAGAGAACTTCCAATAAAACTGCTGCACACAACTTCTGCCTCAGAGTCTATTTCTAGGGGAGTTTAACCTAAGACAGTGCTTAAAACAGGTAAACATTCAATAAATGCAGCTGTTATTCTGAACTACCATTATTATTGTCATGGATGTCAGATAGTTCTTAGCTTTTCTGGCTAACCCCAGAAAGTCTGCCCAATAGTACAGTGGCGGGGTTCCCTCTCTCTCTTTTGGAATCACATTTGCTTCACACTGGTGTTTTGCAGTTAGACTCTTAGGAGAGTGATGATATTAGACGTTTTATAGCTCCTAACATAGAGAAGATTTCTCCACCTGAGCAGAATAATAGCACTTATTATGCAACACCATTAAAAACCCACCAAGAAGCAATAGAATTGGCTATTTGTGTTCAGTAATTCAGTGTTCAGTATGTTGTAGGCTATGTTGGTGTAAGCCAGCAGATTAACTCATTTGATGCCAAAAGTTAAACATGAGAAAATACTAACATTTTCTTACAATTCCAAATTTAGTCATAAACCACTTCAGTCTGGCTTATTGGAGCCTATGTTGAAATCTGTGTGTGTGGGTGTGTCAGTGGCCCTATGTAAGTACAGACCATTTGAAATATAAAAGCAGATATATTTTATTCAGCATATGTACGTCAAAGAAGTGAATTAGCTATTGTTGGTAATTTAAGATGGGTGTTGGGGCCTAAATTTAATGTGAGGGGGATGTAGTGTTTTTAGTAATGCATCTCCCCCTTGCCTAAACTGCCTACTTAGCAGATTTAATATCCATCTCAAAATACTCTCAACAGCGATTTACATAAGTATCAGAAAAACCAGATAGGTTAAGAAATTGACCAACATGATTTTTAAACTGTATTACTATTATTTATTTATTTTTTAAATTTAAACTTGTAACTCATCAACATTAAGTTATGTGGTCCAATTATTCTAATAGCAGTGATCAGATGGTCTTTTGTCTATAGCATTTCTTTGTACTTAAAGGAAAATATACAATACACATGAAAGCATTTTTCTTTTTTAAAAAAATATGTTTTTATCAATTTTAGAGAGAAAGGAAGGGAGAGGGAGAGAGAAAAACATGGATGAGAAACATCAGTTTGCTGTGTCCTGCACAGCTCTTACTGAGAACCAAGCCCATAACCTAGGCATGTGCCCTGACCATGAATCAAACCTGTGACCTCTTGGTGCATGGAATGAAGCTCAACCAACTGAGCTACACTGGCCTGGGCTGAAAGCATTTTTCTTACATCTCTTTGGAAGCTTATTATTAAAGTTTGGCTATCTATTCCTCACACTTGACCTGGAATGGTTTAATTATGTCACTGATCAATTAAATTTGTATTAATATTCCTTTAAATAATCCCTAAAATCCTCAGAAATGCTGAAAGGACAAATGAGACTGATAGGGTAAAGGGGTTATATACTGACCCAGGAAGCATAATATTTCTATTTTGTATGCAGTACTTCAAGGGGAAAAGTTAAAGCCAATACCTTTAATTATGTAAAATTATTAAATAAGATCTGTAATCTTTACCAAAACATTTGATGATATAAAAAATGAGGTCCCTAGGTTTAGCATACTGCCAAAAGAACACACAGTTATTACATTTTTTTAGCCAATTTAATAAAATCATTCTGATTTTTAAAGAAGGAAACACAAAAACTTTTTAGTAATAATTCAGTACAGAAATGTTCCTAACAGGTTTCACAGGTTATGCAAATTTCAATGTTAGACAAATTGATAAACATCATGCCTGGCTTTTGAAGCACATTTAAATTTCTAAAAGGAAAAACGAGTTGGATATATTGGATATATTATTTTTAAATACTCCACTTGTCCCTAACGTAGCAGTTTTATTTCATGAATAGTGTGAATGAGCCCTGGAGATACAATAGAACTATCTCCATTGGTAGCTTTGCTTGAAATTTGATTATTACAATCATATCCCAATTTGGGCACCTTCAAATAATGAGTAAGGAGTCAAGAGGATGGAATTAAAAGAAAGTTGGGGAGTGAAACCCAATGGTTTTAGACACTGTTTGACTAGTAAGTACAATTAATCTCAAGGCTGGGAAGTTCTTTCAAAGTATACTATGGTATGTGCCAAACTGGAAATTGGAGAATCAAGTGTGATGTCCTCTGTGTGTCCTTTCTATTCTTTGAAACCAGAGCTGTAAAAATATTGGAACTGCTACATCAGGCAGAGAAATGGAAGGTGTAAGATGATTCAGAATCCTCCCATGGGCAGTTCAAAATTAGGCTTCAGAATTTTCTCCAGGTATATATCCCTTTGCAGGATTGTGGTCATATCTTTTTTCTTTCTGATTTTATTCAACATAATCTGAAATGGCTTTAATTATAATTCAGGTACATGTTCTTCTGAAAAAATTAGATGGACCCTAGTAAGAGTGACAGACATAGAATTACAAGTCAGCAAATATTCAATAATCACTGTTACGAATAGGGAGGAGGTAAAAAATATAATATTGGGCCTATCATTATAAATTCTATACACAACATATTAATTACTTCTCACACAACCCATGGAGAACTGAATATGGGTCTGCATTTTGACAATTGAGAAAAATGAGGTTTAGAGAGTCACAAGCTGAGAATCAAGAACCACATTTAGTGTGATGTAAGCAGCCCACAACCCTCATCAAAGAATCTGTGGACTTATTGCAGGTAATACACACAAATATTTGAAATAAGAATTCATCTATGTCAGAGTGGACATTTTATTGACATGGAATTCTTGGCATATCATCTGGTATAGAGTATCTATACTGTATTTGGGAGAAACAGGAGTTTACAAAGAACTCTCCTGATGTTCTGGAAAGATACAATGAACAAAGTGGTTCAAATTAAACAAAGAGTCCTTGAATATTAGTAGAGTGTATCTAAAGCAAAGAAAATTTAAGAGGCATTGTCAATGGTGGAACACTCATGTCCAAAGGCCCATAGATGGATACCAAAAGTGAGTTAGACAGAAAATGGTTGGTCTGTGTGCTTGTATGAGTTTAGTGGGAGGAAAAGCTAAAAGTACGGTTAAATTTAGTATATAGATATTATATTTCAGCTTGTGTTATACTTTGTTTATTATTGTATAGTAAATGTAGAGGAATCAACTGAGGCATGCAATTAATATGACATGGAAAACAGAAGAGGAAAAAGGATTGTGGACATGAGAGAGGAGACAATGTGGGTGAGGCCAATAAAAATTTATAAATTAGATATTTTTGCTGTAGATTTAAAATTGGGAAATTTTTAAATATGGTTATGTTATACACCTAATTAAACTTATTCTATTTTACCTCCTTTATTAGTTTAATATTACCACTCTAACAAATTGCCATGGTATCTTAAAATATCACAAATTTATAATCATAGAATTTTGTTTGAAAGTTAGAAATTTGAAATGGCTCTCACTAAGGTAAAATTAAGGTGTTGGCAGATCTGCATTCCTTCTGCGAGCTCTAAGAGAAAATTCATTACCTTATCATTTCCATCTTCTAGAAGCTGCCTGCACTCCTTGGCTGATGGCCTCCTTCCAGCAATCACACTCTAACCTCCCCTTCCCTTTCACATTTTCTTTTCTGACTCCAACTCTCCTGCCTCCTTTTTCCCTTATAGGGAATCCTGTAATTATAATCTGCCCTCCCAGATAATCTAGGATGGTCTCCACATCTCAAGACCCTTAATCATATCTGCAAGTCTCTTTTGAGATATATGGTAACATCTTTACAAATTCCTGGGATTGGGACATGTCCATCTTTGGGCCTTATTTTGCCTATCATACCATCACATGGCAAAAATATGTATCACTTCTTTAGATTGGTCCATTGATCCATCCATCCATTCAAAATGGAGAAATGAAGCATATGCATAGATGTGAATTGACTGTTCTCTGTCTTGACTGTGTCACTTTGAGCATCTACTAAACCCTCTGAACCTCAACACTACCATTTGAAAAACTGAGGTATATTTACCCATCTCTAAGTTCTGTTGTGGAGACTAATGAAATAATGTAAGTAAAAATGTATAGAGCAGCACCTATTACAGGATATTAGCAAAAATAATAGTAATAATGGCATTCTGTGGTGAATGCAAAAAATTTTTAATAAACATTTTTATTGAAGCACATAATATAGGCCACACATACATGGTTAACTAATTTATGACAAAGGAGACAAGAATATACAATGGGGAAAGAACAGCCTCTTCAATAAACGGTGCTGGGAAAAGTGGATATCCATATGCAGAAGAATGAAACTAGAGTAGCGGATACAATTTGCTGGGGTGGGGAGAGGGGAGTGGGGTGATGTTGGTGCAAACTTCCAGTTATAAGTGAGTAAGTTTTGAGGAACAAATGTATATCATGATGCCTATAGCTAATAATACTATAAAATAAACTTGAAAGTTGCTGCAAGAGAGTAGATCTTAAGTGTTCTCAACACACACACAAACACACACACACACACACACCTATGTAAAGTGATGGGTATGTCAATTAGCTTGATTATGGTGATCATTTCACAATGCATACATATACCAAAACAACATGTGGTACACATTAAATATACAATTTTTATTTGTGTACTATACCTCAATAACACTGGAAAAATATAAAAATAAAGTATATTACACACCAAAAAATAAAGTATATTATACACCATATTAGATTTGGCAGGACACAGCCCCTGATGTGGAGGGCTAGTTAAAGGAAAGCAGATAAATGACTTTCATTTTCATGGCTGTGGTGCCATTACCAGGTTGAGACAGTAAATTTGAGGCCCCTATAGGGGATGTAGGAATGTTCATTAGGTAGCTTATATACTAGGATTGAGCTCAGGAGAAGGTTTGAGTTAACAATAGACATTCAAGAATCATTAATATATATGGTGGTGAAGCCATGAGCATGGATGAGATTGGATAAATGTGTATAGTGACAGAGCTGAGAACAGAATAATTTGGCTAATGAACTTTTGCATATAGGTTAAGGTAGGGAGGCCTACAAAGGAAACTGGAAAGACATGATCAGAGAAGTAGGAATAAAATCATGAGCTATCATTTTTGAGAAGGTTTCAAGTGATATTTTAGACTGGAAGGTCATTACAGTTTTAGGTGTGGCAAGGTCTTGATTGGGAAATCAAGAAGCTTGTTCAATAAGAAATTAGATGGAAATCCATATGGAGGTCCTCCAGGATGATGCTGGAGATTGGCATAGAGAACAGAACTGTTACTCAAGTTCTGAAGTCTATACCAGGTCAAAGAGAATGATGGAGGCTTATTTCCATGTATCACAAAGCATTTTTGTGCTTTAAAGGGTTTCAATTTTCCCTTGGAATTGTTATAAACCTATCAGTATTTCTTTCACATTGGAGATAATGAAAACGAATTTTCTCTTGGGGAAAGCTATAAACATGAGAGAGGGAAAATTCTCAGTCTAGCCATTGGAAGACATCCTTTTATTTCTCCAAACCTGTCACACAGTTTCATACCTCTGTACCTCCGGACCTACTCTGTTTCTACTGTTCCTTGCCCAAGTTTATTGTGTAACTAATTATTGCTTACAGCTTTTTAAAATTTAAGACAAAATTTACATATATTGATGTTCACAAATATTTAATATATACTTGTTGAGTTTTGACAAATGCATACACCTATGTAATCCAAATGTCTATCAAAATATAGAATATTATCATCACTGCAATAAATACCCTCATACTTTTCAGTCAAATCCTACACATACACCCCAGAGGAAACTACTGTCTTGATTTTTTACTACCATTAATTAGTTTTGCCTGTCTGGAAATTCACACTATGAATAAATCCATTATTTTATGAATAGACACCTGAGTAATTTATGTCCTATCTTTCTTACAATGAATTCCTTAAAAACATAATATGAACAAAGGCTCTAAGTTTGTGTTCCTGCTTTTGAAAACTGACTAATTGTATTTCATACATTCAACAAATGTTTTTGAGAGCATGTGATGTCCAAAAATCTCTCTTAATTGTCAACAATAAAGTTGAAGCCTGGACGTTCATGATACTTATCTGCTGGTGTTGTAGACATAAAGTCAAATAAATAATGACAAATTCTAATATAGGTTATAAAATAAACAGAGACTGATATAAAATATAACTGGAGAACATTCAGATTATAGAAAAGTAGTAAATATCTTATCCCGAATCGAATCTTGTCCACCCTGAGTATTATAACCGATTGTACTTTTTGTTTATTCTTTGTTATTTTAATTGCCAGTTTGAGAGATGAAAATTTAAAAAAATTTCGCTCAAATATGGATACTTTGGCATTTTTAATCTCAGTCTTAGTAATCTAAGACTTAGCTCTGAACTCTAACATTTAAAAATTAATTAAATGCAAAACAATGCATATAATCTTATAAATTTGAGGCAACTATGAATGATCAAAGAACAAACCGTGCTGCTATTCTTGGGCCCATAAATAAACATTTTCAAAAGATATGAATAAACATGAGAGGGAGACAATAAAACTATGGTGACATATCAAAGTAAGTACTGAAAATGCTCATGTTGTAAAAACACAGTATTCTTCAGTCACAATCAAAGCACGTACATGTGAGTCTCAGCAGTGACCCAGATCTTCATAATCATAACCTACCACTGCTCTGTATCTGCTTTTAGAGTGTGGAGGGAATTTATTACAGTGTAGATAGAAAAGAAAATTTTGAAAGAGAAGACAGTCAGATGTAATTGTGTCTTCTCCTAGGACATATGATTTCACTGAGATGACAACTACATCCCAAAGAATGAAAGCTAGTTGTGTTTTCTATTTCTTCTAATGCTATCAACCACCAAATCATACTGTATTTATAAAGCCATTTTTAAACAAGGTCTTTTCTGGTTCTTAAAATTACTTAAACAATTTTGCATTCGCTGTGAGTGGGATGTCAGTTGACTGAAAGCACCCTTCTTGTAAGATGTGAAAGCTAAACTTGGCAGTGACTCAGGGAAAGCCTGGCTGCCCTCAAGGATGTATTCACAGGTGGGGATGGATTTGGTACAGTAAAAAGTGACTTGAACCAGATGCTTACAAACAGGCCAATTGTCCTGTGCCTGTTCAGCTCTTTGTTTGGGTTTGAAATAGAAGGCTTGCTGGCTCAGTGCAAATAAACCTTTTTTAGTGAAAGGGAGGTCAAACACTCAGCTATACCACCTGGCACCATCAAAAGAATCAGCTTGAGCTGACAATGTTCAAATGAATACTTTGAGTGTAAAATCAACAGAATTAAAGGGGAGGGGGGAGAGAGAATCCATGCTATAAAGTAGACAGTTAAAATAACCTTGTAGAGGTTAACAGTAGTGTCCACTTGGGATTTTAAATGCCAAAAGCGTGACTGCTTCTCTTTGCATTCCTTTGTAGCAAACCAAAACAAGGGACAGGCACATAAGGCCTTAGTAAATGAACTAAACTAAACAAAACAAACAAACAAAAAAAAACCAAAAAACAAGGATGAATGGGGATAACTAGTGTCCTGGGGTTTACAAATCCTTCAAAGCCCGGTGACAGCCACTGTTCTGGATCCAAGTTGGAGTTTTAGATGGTAGATAAAATGCAATTGGGATTTTTAAAAAATAACTTTTAGGATATCAATTGACCTCCATTCCTTTCCAAAGGCAATGAAGTTGCCCAATGTCATGTTGAAATAATCTGTGACTCTCCACCTGTCTTCTTAAGTAAGTTCATCAAAGACCAAGATGCCCTAACCAGTTTGGCTTGGTGGATAGAGCGTGGGCCTGTAGACTAAAGGTCCCAGGTTCCACTCCAGTCAAGGGCACATGCCCGGGTTGCTGGCTCGATCCCCAGTAGGGGGCATGCAGGTGGCAGCTGATCAATGATTCTCTCTCATCATTGATGTTTCTAACTCTCTCTCCCTCACGCTTCCTCTGAAATCAATAAAAATATTTTTAAATTTATACATATATCTTATCTAATAAAAGAGTAATATGCAAATTAACCATCACTCCGCTACACCCACAAGCCATGCCCACAAGTCATGCCCACCAGCCAATCAGGAGCGAATATGCAAATAAACCCAACCAAGATGGCTATGGCCACAGAGAGCAGGAGGGAGGCTTGGGTTTCCCTGCCAATGGAGGAAGCCAAGCTTTCCGCCTGCCCTTGCCGGCCTAGGCCTCCACTCAAGGCTATAAAGTTTCAATTTTAAACCAAAACAGAAATAGCAACAGCCACAGAGCTGGAAAGAGCAGGAGGCTAGGGTTGCCCCCGGTGATGGAGGAAGGCAAGCTTTCTGCACACTCTGGCAGGCCCAGGCCTCGCTTAAGGCTACAAAGTTTCAATTATAGAAGATACATAAATCCCAATAGAAATGGCTGCCGCCACGGAGCAAGCAGAAGGCTTGACTCCACTCCAGGCTACAAAGTTTCAATTGTAGAAGATAAATAAACCCCAAATACCAGGGCCTCAGATTGGGTCACCAGGGGGCGTGGCCATCCTGCAAACCACCACAGGCCTCTCGCCCAGGCCGCCTCACACCCCAAGGGAACCCCCACCCTGATCTGGGACACCCTTCAGGGCAAACCAGCTGGCCCCCACCCATGCACCAGGCCTCTATCCTACCTAATAAAAGAGTAATATGCAAACTGACCATCACTCCAACACACAAAGTAGCTGCCCCAATGTGGTCAAAGATCCTGCCCCCATGTGGACACAAGATGGCCACCACAATATGGCCAGCAGGGGAGGGCAGTTGGGAAGAACCAGGCCTGCAAGGGAGGGCAGTTGTGGGTGATCAGGCCAGCAGGGGAAGGCAGTTAGGGGTGACCCGGCCAGCAGAGGAGGGAAGTTGGGGGTGACTGGGTCTGCAGGAAAGGGCAGTTGGGGGGGACTCAGGCCTGCAGGGGAGAGCGGTTGGGGGGTACCAGGCCTGCAGGGGAGGGCAGTTAGGGGTGACCAGGCATGCAGGGGAAGGCAGTTAGGGGCAAACAGGCTGGCAGGGGAGCAGTTAGGCATCAATCAGGCTGGCAGGGGAGTGGTTAGGGGGTGATCAGGCTGGCAGGCAGAAGCAGTTGGGGGCAATCAGGAAGGCAGGAAGGCGAGCAGTTGGGAGCCAGCAGTCCTGGATTGTGAGAGGGATGTCTGACTGCCTGTTTAAGCCCGATCTTGGTGGGATCGGGCTTAAACGGGCAGTTGGACATCCCTCGAGGGGTCCCAGATTGGAGAGGGTGCAGGCTGGGCTGAGGGAAACACCCCCCCATGCACGAATTTCGTGCACCAGACCTCTAGTATTTTAATAAAAGACCAAGAAGACTGCTTTCTTCAAGGTCAGAAGGAAATAGGTATTATGTCTAAATATGGGTAAGCATATTTATATTATTTTTAAAAATTGTTATTCAAGTTTGAGAGTGGGGAAAAGAATCCAGGAAGCTAGATTCACTGGATGTTCTGGGGCTGAATAAATAGGGTCAAATCAAATAATGAGGATTAATACAAAAAAAATGACCTCATTGATAACCTGAAGGCCAAATTGGAGACAGA
This sequence comes from Plecotus auritus, assembly GCF_963455305.1. Lineage (NCBI taxonomy): Eukaryota > Metazoa > Chordata > Mammalia > Chiroptera > Vespertilionidae > Plecotus > Plecotus auritus. Next base: position 27,855,018 of record NC_137784.1, read on the forward strand.
ATTATGATTAAGGACAGGACAATTTTTGGTAAGAGTTCTGAAAAAAACTTTGTCTTTAGTTTGTCTACAAAGGTATCATCTTCCATTTCAGACTCTTCAGACACCAGTGCATAATCTTCTCCCCAAAATGATGGACATCTCTGATACAACCATTTTCTGTATAATTTTAAATTTTTGTTATATTTTTCATGTTATTATTTCTATTTAGGATTTTGGTTTATTACTAGACAATGAAAGGCTTAGTTAGAAAATAATTAGATTTTATGGCCCATTGAAGAAAGTTTATTTTGAAGCTCAGAGCAACCTTAATGGATTGGAAGAGATAGAAAGGAAGAGTGAATGGCCTGGGTGGCTTGGAGTTGCTGAGAGAGCACTGGATGAAGTAACTGAGAACTCACCATATATCTCAAATTGTATATTCTTTTTTCTCTACTCCCTATTTTATCATTTTGTTTTTCCTTGCAATAGACCCTATTTAACACAGAAAGTAGATGTCATATGCATCTAATCTTTTGTTCTTTGTGAAATTGAGGAGGTGAGGGATTATGTTCATATAGATAAATAGTGCATGGAGAAAGGAAAATTAAAGAAAATGGAGCAACTAAAAATTAAAGCAAGGAGGAATTAAAGAAATAAGTTTTCCAGAACCTTCACAAATACTTGATTGCAAATTTAGAATCATAGTTGCTGCACAGTAGTTTCCTTTACCTGTCAGAATAGGGGATGAAATGCGTGGAAGAAACTGTCTTCAAGAAGAAGAATTAGTGGTATCATTTTCATGTTTATTATGACAGCTATTTCTGGTAATTCTAGAACTATTACATGCTATGAAACCTAAACTGGTTCTAATACACTCAAGGAGCAGCCAATTTCCACAACAGCTGGGAAAGGAAATCAAAGCCACTACATTAGACCAGCTGAACTGTGAGAGAGGCATTTCCTATCCCCACAGCTGACGCAGCATGTAGATCAAACTGGCAGCTGTATTTTAGGAAAATATATCACAACAGAAAAATGTAAGAAAAGGGAAAATCCACAAAAGAGGATGTTGTGCACATGAATCACACTAGTAGGAAAATTGCAGAATGATTAAGTAAGAAGTTGGGCATCATTCTCTCAATATTTAGAAAGCCCCTCATACCCATTGCACCCACCATGACATAAAGTGAATTTTTATAATTCATTCTCACAGAAACAGAAATCATGAGCCAGAATCTCCTGAATATATTCACCATTGGTCTATTTGTGCTGTCCTTAGATATAAAATTTTCAGAGAACTGTCAATAACAAAATCCATATAAAAGCAAAAAACATTGAAAAAACCATCAGGTACATATTTTTTTTTACATGTAGCTAGTCAGGGCATATGACAATTTCACAATTTAGAAATGTGCTAACTATAAACCTGTTGTCAAAATGACCTTGGCATTTTTGCCAAGTGATGCATTGTATTGAGCTTTACCTACATGTGGCAAACATTTTTATCTGTGAACCAGGTACCTTTATTTGTTCCATTTGTATTGACAAGAGAATGGTCACAGAGTGCCTAAGTAGTTTTCCCAGGCAAAATCCAGATTCGAACCCAGATCACTGAGATTCAAAGGTTGGATTTTTTGCCTCATTTCACTCTGCCTGGTGGTTGCATAATTTTACTTGAACACTCCTGTGATGGAGAGATTTCTGTGGAGTTTCTAGTTGTCTGAGGCAGTGTTCAATCTTGAACAATTCAGAATATGATTTTGTCTTTTCCACTCATTGTTCATGGCAAGAAATTTTGTAGACATAGAGATCCAATCTAATACCTCCTTTGGATGACACCCATCCATACTTTTCGAGGTGGCCATCAACTTGATTCCATTTTGAATCTTTTTTTTTATATTAGTAATACTTTATTGTTGCTAGTAAATTTTAAAAAGAGAAATTATTTTTATTAAGGTATTCTATGTGTACATATATTACCATTGCCCCCCTCACCCCACTCCCATACATGCCCTCACCCCCCAATGTTTTTCATCCGTTGGTTATTCTTATATGCATGCATATAAGTCCTTCGGTTGATCTCTTATTTCCCCCACCTCTCCCTAACATTCCCGCTGTAATTTGACAGTCTGTTTGATGCTTTACTGCCTCTGTATCTATCTTTTTGTTCATCAGTTTATAATGTTTTTTATTATCCACAAATGAGTGAGATCGTGTGGTATTTTTCTTTCATTGACTGGCTTATTTCACTTAGCATAATGTTCTCCAATTCCATCCAGGTTCCAACTGCTTTTATATAGTATGTATTGGGTCTCTGACTTTCTGGCTATTGGGAATATTACATATTATCTGTGATTCCATCTCTTCAACTCTAAAATGGGTATCATAATATGTCTTACCACTCAACTTTGTTGAGAAAATTTAATATACTGAGTTAATATATGTAAAAATTAGTTCTGACACATAGCCAGTGGCCCAAACTATTTGTTATTACTATTATTATTGTTGCTATTATTATTTCCCATAGGGCTAGTTTGATGATTAAAATGTGTTCACATAGGTAAAGCCTCAAGCACAGAGCATGGTGCAATTTAATTACTCAGAATATGTAGTTTTTTTACCCTTTCCCTAGGCATCTAATGTATGGGATAGGCTTATGATTCCTTTCATCCCTGTGAGAGTTTATTTTATAATTTTTCACATTTGTTTGCTGCTACAATAGAACAGTCAGATTTCCTCATCTGTATAGCAATATATTTTTGTTATGTATATTTCTTTCTTAGACAACTATGACCTCTAACTTCAGAATGAATGCCATTCTATGCAGAGAAAAGAAATCAATAATCTGCTGCAAAGCCTTGATAAATGTGTTTTCCCATAGGGCTAGTCATAATGATTCTGGAATGTCTGAAGAACGTTCTTGAAGACAGTGGTAGACATTCTCCATGCTCAACAGTGGGCCAGCACCAAGGTTTCTGCAATGAATGTCTGTTATGATACAGATACTCTGGATTTTCATTAGGTTCCACAGATGCTTTCTCAGGATAAAAACATACTGGCGTGAAACTCCATGCCTAATGGTAAACACATTTCACTGACAATATTCATAATACCATTTTCTAGGCTACTTGTTCTTTTGCTTTCTTTATTGGTTTGATTAAATGAATAATGCATAAAAGTATGTCCTATACACTGAGTGGCCAGATTATTATGATCTATGAATGCATAATAATCTGGCCACTCAGTGTATATCCTATATAATAAAAGGCTAATATGCAAATTGTCCCCTTGACCAGGAATTCGACCAGCAGGCAGGCTGGCCAACCGCCCATGTCCCCTCCCCATGGGCAGGCTGGCCGGACCCCACTCATGCACAAATTCATGCACTGGGACTCTAATATATATGTATATGTATATATATATATATATATATATATATATATATATATACACACACACACACACTGAGTGGCCAGATTATTATGCATTCAGAGATCATAATAATCTGGCCACTCAGTGTATATATATACACAGACGTAATCAGTGTGGAAAATCAACAACAAAAAGAAAGCACAGGGCATCTGCCTTGTTTACTCAATAACCTCCGTGGAGCATGTGCATAGGAGGAAGATAGGAACAGCCAGGTGTTGAGCAACTGTTCTGGTAATACCAGCTGTAAGAAGGCCTACCTCATGGCTACTATTAAGAAAATAATTTTATTATAAATGGTCTTCATGCAAATGGTAATGGAAACTAGGGACAATTTTTTATGCTGGGAGAAGAGAGAGTTCTATCACTCATTCTGAAAAAATCATCCTCTTTCTTTTATTACTTCTCTTTCTGTACAAAATATATTTAATTCAATCACCATTCATAATCATAAATTTATTTCTAAAGGGTAGGAAAGTATATTTTAAAATTATGAGCACACTGAGAGCTTTTAACAATGACAATAAATATTGATTTTTGGTTTCCAAAGTATATATGACTTGAAACCTTTAAGTCCTTAACATGTTCATTATTTTCACAACCATATAAAAATAATTCAACCCTGGGGTTCAACCTAATCTTTCAAAATACAAGTGCTTTCAACTACTGGTATTTTCTGACCACAGATGTTTTCACCCATGCTCTGAAAAACATTGCTATATGATTTCCAAATAATAGATTCAATAAAATTGATTAATACATTCTGACCCATGTGGTCAAACTGTGTCATTCCTTGAAATTCATTTGGAGGTTGGCTCTCAGCTTTATCTTTATTAAGTCCTTTAAAGTTATTGTCCTTTATACATTGGACACACATGGGATCTAGCTCTTTTGAATTTATTTCATGTCCTTTTCCCTTGTTTATCTATGAAGAATTCATAACTCATTTAGCTGTCTGTACATTGTAGATGCTTGCTGCCTAGGCTATTCACACACTTATGCCCCTCCCCCCACCCCGCCACCTCCACATTATCTTGAAGCCCTTAGTTGAAAGCAAAGAATGGTTTGATAGAGTTGTGTTCTAAAGGTAATCGGGATTTGTTTTAATCAGGAATAGAAAGACTCAGAGACATCAACATGACAGTCATGAAGTAAGAAGTTTCTTCTACTCACAGATCCCTAGACACAGGAGGCACAACATGCCATGCCTGACCACATGAGGAAGCATCAGGGTTAGTCAGGCAGCAGAAGAAAAGCAAGAAGAAAGCCTGGGCAAGAGCCTTTATGTGGTATAGAAAATAGATAACCCTGGAAGAGTCAGTCCCTCCAGGATCAGCAAGGCCCCAAGGTGTCAAAGCATCCTATATAATAAAGAGGTAATATGCAAATTGACCATCACTCCACCACACAAGATGGCCACCCCCATGTGGTCAAAGATCCTGCCCCCATGTGGACACAAGATGGCCACCACAAGATGGCCGGCAGGGGAGGGCAGTTGTGGGCCATCAGGCCAGCAGGGGAGGGCCATTAGGGGTGACCTGGCCGGCAAGGGAGGACAGTTGGGGGACCCAGGCCAGCAGAGGAGGACAGTTGGGGAGGACCAGGCCTTCAGGGGGGGGCAGTTATGGGTGACCAGGCCGGCAGGAGAGGGCAGTTAGGGGCAACCAGGCCTATAGGGGAGGGCAGCTGGGGGTGACCAGGCTTGTAGGGGAGGACAGTTCAGGGGGACCCAGGTATGCAGGGCAGGGCTGTTGGGGGGGGACCAGGCCTGCAGGGGAGGGCAGTTGGGGGTGACCAGGCCTGCAGGGGAGGGCAGTTAGGGGAAAACAGGCTGGCAGGGGAACAGTCAGGCATCAATCAGGCTGGCAGGGGAGTGGTTAAGGGGTGATCAGGCTGGCAGGCAGAAGGGGTTAGGGGCAATCAGGAAGGCAGGCAGGCAAGCAGTTGGGAGCCAGCAGTCCTGGACTGTGAGAGGGATGTCCGACTGCCCATTTAGGCCCGATGCTGGTGGGCCTAAATGGGCAGTTGGACATCCCTTGAGTTGTCCCAGATTGGAGAGGGTGCAGGCTGGGCTGAAGGATATCCCCCCATTCCTGTGCACAAATTTCGTGCACCGAGCCTCTAGTGAAAATATAGAAAATAAAAGTCAGGATTAATACTGAAAAAAAATTATATTGGTTGGTGCCCAAAGTGAGAGAGACACCTCACCTGTATCACTGATTTGTGAGTGCATTCAGGAAGAAATTCTCCTTTCTATCATTACATGCACAGTCATAGCACAGTGTCAGGGCCATGGGAAGTGATTATTGGTGTTTGTTGTATTCTAGGGCCTAGAATACCCTATTAGTAAGTTTTGCTTACCTCTTTTCTTTTTAAACAAGCTCTGGAAAAAATGCTTTTTAAATTTATTTATTTATTTATTTATTTATTTATTTTTATTTTTTTTTTTAGAGAGAGAGAGGATAGGAGAAAGATAGGGAGATAGAAACATCGATGAGAACCTTTTTTTTTTTTTACTATTAAACTATAGACTTTATTTGTATTTTGCAAGGCTTTTCTCTTGTGAAGGACAATTTTTTTATTTTTTATTTTTTTTTTTAATTTTATTGTTTAAGGTATTACAAATAGTAGCACATATGTCTTTTTTTTTTTCCTCACTGACCTCCCCCCGGCCTTCCCTACCCCCCAGCACTTGCCCTCATCCCCCCGCCCTCAGTGTCTTGAGTCTGTTGGTTGTGCTTATATGTGTGCATACAAGTCCTTCGGTTGATCTCTTACCCGCCGCCCCCCCCATCCTCCCCTACCTTCCCACTATAGTTTGACAGTATGTTCGATGTTTCTTTGTCTCTGTCTATTTTTGTTCAACAGCTTGTAATGTTCTTTATTATCCATAAACTAGTGGTCTGGTGCACAAAATTCGTGCACATTAAAAGGGGATTAATTAGGAGAAATAATTTAATATTGCTATTTGCCCTTTCTCTATAATAGAAGTGTCAGAGATGAAAGAAAATTAGTAAAATGTATATGAAAACCTTCCTCCTGTCAGAGTCTGGGGCACACCACGGGACCCAGAGTCAAGTCCCCGCCCACCCACATTCGCCTCAAAATTGCATGAGATCCAGAACCAGCCACCCACCCCGCCATTGGGCTAGATCCAGACCCAGCCATTCCCACCCTTGTCAAGCCCCGCAGGGCAGGGAATGTAGCCTCAGGTTCCCTGGCCTGGTGCCAGAATGGGGGGCACCAGCCCAGACCAGGGTAGGGGGCGTGCCTTGAGGTCTCCCGTCAAGCCCTGCCAGGTGGGGGACATGGCCTGAGATCCCCTGTCAAGCCCCGCTGGGTGGGGGGGCATGGCCTGAGGTCCCCTGTCAAGCCCCACCAGGTGGGGGTGTGCAGCCTCAGATCCCCTGGCCCGGCACTGGGAGGGGGGCACAGCCTCAGGTCCCCGTCAAGCCCCACCGGCAGGGGGTGCAGCCTCAGGTCCCCTGGCCCAGTACTGGGGAGGGGGCTGCAGCCTGAGGTCCCCCAGTCTGGTGCCAGGGTGGGGGCCAGGGCCTGAAGTCCCCTGTCAAGCCCCACCTGGTGGGGAGCCCAGCCTGAGGTCCCCTGGCCTGGCGCTGGGGTGGGGGGAGCAGCCTGAGGTCCCCTAGCCCAGCACCAGGACGGGAAGCACACCTTGAGGTCCCCCATCAAGCCCCACCAGGTGGGGGTCGTGGCCTGAGGTCCCCCAGCCTGCTGCCAAGGCTTAAAGCGCGGCCTGAGGTCCCCTGTCAAGTCCTGCCGGGTGGGGTGCAGCCTGAGGTCCCCTAGCCCAGCACCAGGACGGGAAGCGCACCTGAGGTCCCCTGTCAAGCCCTGCCAGGTGGGGGACATGGACTGAGGTCCCCTGTCAAGCCCCATGGGAGTGGGGGAGGGCATAGTCCACGGGTGGGCAAACTTTTTGACTCGAGGGCCACAATGGGTTCTTAAACTGGACCGGAGGGCTGGAACAAAAGCATGGTTGGAGTGTTTGTGTGAACTAATATAAATTCAAAGTAAAGGAGCGGAGGGGAGAGCAAGAGAACCGGATAGAACAGCCAGATCCGGCCCGAGGGCCGTAGTTTGCCCACGGCTGGCATAGCCTCAGGTTCCTTCTGATTGCTCATTAAGGCTCCTTATGGGAACTTGGCCTCAGCTGTGGGTGTAGCCATCTTTGTGACAGAGTGATGGTTAATTAGCATATTCCCTCTTTATTAGATAGGATGAGTGAGATCATGTAGTATTTATCTTTCACTGACTTTTGATCGGCTGCCTCCTGCACACCCCCTCCTGGGGATGGAGCCAGCAACCCAGGCATGTGCCCTGACCATGAATTAAACAAGTGATCTCTTGGTTTGTGGGTCGTTGCTCAATCACTGAGCCACACTAGACAGGCTTACCTCTTGAAATGTACAAAAATATTTGGGAGGAAAACAAAAGGTCAAGATAGAACCATATTTTGTTTATCTAATAATATCAATAATCTGTCACGCGTTTTTGTGTATTTCAGATTCACTAATTCCCTACATATGCCTCTAAATAATTAACAGACATGAATTTCAAATAGCACCTATAAGACTCAGTGTCTCAGCTTGCTGATGAGCTCTACTTCCTCCCTAAATCTATCAACTACTCCTTTTCAGCAACTGTGTATCTGTTTGCGCTCATTACAATAGTGCCTAGGAAATCAAACACATCTGTCAGTCCAACAGCAAATATTTATTGAGCACAAGGGGAGTATATAACCCACTGAGTGTATCAGAGTAAAAAACAAAAAACAAGTTAAATTACTTTTGTTTAAATGAGTGGAAGCAACCGGCTCTTCTTTAATGAGCAAATGCGTTAGTTGTTTTCATTTTTAAAAAGGATATTTTGGGAATAATTAAATCAAAATATTTTTCAAGCATTCTTTTTTAACTTTTCAAAACTAAATTATAGTTAAAGGAAATTGTGTGCATTCAATTTAGGTTCATAGCATATTATTTCATCAAGTTATGAATTTATAAAAGCTGCTTCACAATTCTGTAAAACGCTTTGCAATTTTTTAGTAAGTTTTCTTTTATAAAAAAAGAAAAATATTTCAGTAGAAATTACTGCCAACATTTGAACCTTAATAATTATTGAATACACACCTCTTTTATGTGTTAAGGTCCAAGCAATCTTTGTTTTTCAAGACAGCGACTAAAGTTTGGGGTTTACTTTTGGTGGGGTTGTTTTGGTTTTGATTTCTGATTACAGGTGTAAAAGCATATGGTCTATATCAAATCTCCTAACAGTAACTATTGTAACAGGTCTTGAATCCCACGTTTTTAATCTCCATGGTTTGAGGATGACCCGTGAACCTACATTTGAGGACTGGCAAAAGCTTCATGGCATGGGTCAAAACTTGAAACTAGATCAAGAGACCAGTATGTACAGCCCCACTCTACTCTAACCTACAGTGTGATCTGGGGCTGATCGTTAAACCTCTTGGTGTTTATGAATGGAAGTGGTATGGACTCAGTTTATCTCTTAATCCCTTTTCTGTTTTAAAATAATGGTTATAAATAGGAGCATCGACATAGAAATAAAATGAGATATTGAGAGTATAAATGAGCTGAAGGATTCTACTGGGATTAAATATATCCTGATTTAGTTAAGACTGGTTTCTGAACTACATGAAATCATTAAACTGCAGAAAATTATGTTTCTTACATGTAATGTATTGATCTCTTGGAATCAATGGATTCCAGGAATTCTCACCCATGAGCCAATGTCAACTTGGAGTAAGATGATCCATCCGAGTATTACTTAACTCACTGCATTATTTTGCTACATAAACATCCGGGAAACATGATTGGTTATTGTATAAGCATATACTAAGAAAGGAATGAAGCTAGTTTTACAAATAGTAGATGTAAACACTTAAGCAACATTAGGCAGTTGCAAAAAATGGACCCTATACACATGGCAGTACATTGGGAAGCAAATATTCCACTCATTTGATGATGGTGAACTAACAGTGGAATGAAAGCACTTAATGTTACTCTTCCATATTAAACCTTTCAATGAGTCATCAAGGACTTTAAATGCTACTTAGATTTCTAATTTGGCCCCTGTACCTCACCTGATTTCTTGCCAATTTCTCCCTTTGCTTCTTCTGCACCTACCAACATGCTAAGTATGTCATCCTGGGGGCCTTTTTTTAATCCCAGATTAGATTAAGTCTCCCCATTACATTCTCCCTTATTGATATTCTGTGTTTCATAACAACCATCATGGTTTCAATGAAATATTTAATGTCCATCTTCCCTCCTAGAATATAAGCTCAAGTAGCCATGATTAATGCCTGGCTTTTCGAAGGGATATCCCAGTGGGTTAGCACAGCATCTGCCATATGATATGCACTCAGTAAATGTGCTGAAATAAATAAGTGGCTGTTTTAAAATCTTACCTAGGTACATAGAACTTGCAAACAGCACCTAATGATTTGTAAGTTTGAGCTGAAAAAGGGGAAATGTTTAAGTCCTTATTCCTATTCCGCAGTCTCCTAAAGTGCGGGGGATATAAACACAGAGTAACAGGTTTGATGTGTGTGTGTGTGTGTGTGTGTGTGTGTGTGTGTGTGTGTGTGTGTATTGGAGGATGGTGGGGAGGGAGGAGATTTAGGTAGAGAATACCCCAGATCCCTGTGACATTGATAAATGACTTACACTGAGAAAATATAATCATGTGCTATTTTAGGGAGCATATAAGCCAAACTCAATGAGTTATAGAAACAAATAAATAAAAAGCCAATTTCCTAATGGCTGAAGAAAATGGAATATAAATTTGAAGAAAAGATAATTACTTTATTTTTATGTTTTATTTGCTGTCTCTTGGCATACTGCTTTTCTTTGGTTAACAAACAAAGTTTCTAATGTTATCAAAATAAAGAGGGGGGTGTGTGTGTGTGTGTGTGTTTAACTTTCTGTGAAAAATTGTTTATCTCTGGGATGATTCTCCCACCAGAAATCTGATTGGTCACACTTAGTTACAGCTGTTGGCTTCAGGAAATGTCAAGGAGAATAGAAAATGTGGGTTCATTTTCTGGAGAAGAGAGAACAGGAATGTGTGAGAAGGAACAAAGGAATCTACTCTTTCTAATTTACTCAAACCCCTAGCAGGTGTTCTCAGTACAGACTGAACTGAGGCTGCAGTCATAGCCAGTTGTGTAAGAATTACCCTGATGCTTAATCATTGAGTCTCCTGTTCATATCATCCAAACTCATTCCTCATACTCAGAGTCTATCTGCATGATGCTGAAACACTGACACATAAAGAAAAATCTAGTTCACCACAACTGTCTCTTTTTCTATGTTAGTGATTCCCTAATACCTCTCCAGAATTAGTTGTATCAGACCCATATTAGATAGGTATTAAAATGCAGAATTTGAGCCCTGTTGCAAACACCCTTAATCAGAGTCACTAGGTATGTGGCCCAGGAATATGCATTTTATTAATCAGGTAGTGCTGATAAGCAATAGAGCTAACAACTCTTATCAACATAACACTAAATGAGCAATATAATTGATTTTCTAATAATTTTTGTACCATTTATTGCTTTAAAGACACATATTAAAAGTCAAAAATCCAATTTTCCAGATGTTTATATTATTTCAAAGATTGCCATCCTAAAAAAAAAAATGCCATATAATGAAATGGAAAGAGAACAGGATCTGGTTTTGGAAGTGGGGTTCTTGCTTTGTTATTAACACTATGACTTTTAGCCAAAATAAACTAAATACAAAACTACTGATATTTGCATTTTTGACCCACAAAAAAGGCAATTTTTATGGTTCCTTTTAACTCTCTGAACATTGTTTCCTGTGTTATAAATGGGATTATCTTATCAGAAGGCTATGTTTAATGTTAAATGTGCTTTTATAAAAAAATTCCACTCTAAAACTATAATGTGAGCTGTTCCTTTATCTCCTTTGGAAACCACACTACTAGTAAATGTTGGTCTTTATATTTGGACATTGTACAAATATAAAGGTCTGCATTAATTGTACAAATAATGGTCTGCATTAATTTTGGTTGTATAAAACCTGCTCCACACATTGGAAAATTTAATGATGTCTGTAAATCTATGCTATCACATGAAAGTTCTCAAAAAGAATGATGGCTTCTTGTATGCCTTGTCTAGAATGACTTCTTGGAGTTGTTACTTTTCTACATGTCTTTATGCAATTCCTTCAGTCCTGACTCCCTCCATTTTCTTGATCTAGAAGGCCACAGAGCAAGATGCTTCATTATGTCACTGTTCCTCATTGTCAGCTGCATCCAAGGAAGAGATGTTCAATTCCAGATAGAAATCTTCAATATTAGCATGCTGGTCAAACTCAAGGACTTCAAGATGGTGATTTCAACCAGATACTTAAACTAAAAGGAGATTCATTGCCATAACTTACCAAATTACTGCCAGTGATAATCGAGCTATCACTGGTATGAAGTGGTGTTGTTTGAAAGAAGTTGGAGAGGTTCTGATCTTCAAAAATGTGAAGATTATAATTTGTCTAGGAAAAAACTGCTGGACAAGTTATCAATGTGAAGAAAACCCTTAGGAAATGATTCAGGCATAGATGAACTGTAGGTAATGTGACAGAGAATTACTAGTAGTGATTTGGAGAGAGCCAAAATTAGTTCACCAAGAATAAGTTGAAGAATTTATAAATTAAACTATCTTTTTCCTGGGTAACTTTATTTGACTTATAATTTAAGGCACTTAATACTGTATCTCATAATGTTCTTCTAAAAAAGTTGGGAAACATGTGTTCAAATAGGTGGAATCAAAACTAATTGAGAATTGTGCTAAATGAATGTTGTTCAGGGAGATCCTAAGTGGTCTCTGTTCATTGATGTACTAGAGCCATGCTGGCTCTTGAGAGATTTTTGTACACATTTCTTCCTAATGCCTTATTCAGTGATATCACATTGGTAGGTTAACATTGCCATGGAACAATCATTCATACCAAGGAAATTGGTCAACAGTACAAATCTGGACATTATTTTCCTCTAGAATATCAGTTGTTAAATATTCTCTAGTGCCCTAACTGGTTTGGCTTAGTGGATAGACCGTCGGCCTGTGAACTGAAAGGTCCCAGGTTTGATTCCAGTCAAGGGCATGTAACTTGGTTGTGGGCACATCCCCAGTAGGAGGTGTGCAGGAGGCAGCTGATCAATGTTTTTCTCTTATCAATGTTTCTAACTATCTCTCTCCCTTCCTCTCTGTAAAAAATCAATAATATATATATATATATATATATATATATATATATATATATGAAATATATATTCTCCAGCACACCATTGGGCCTATAGCTCCCTCCCCTTACTGCACGCCCCCCCCCCCCAACACCCAGTTTCAATTCAGTCACTCAACAAAACTATGTCATTGAGTCATTGTGTTAGAGTTAGGAGATAAAAGGGTGTCACCTACTCTTATGCTGAGGCAGCTCAAGGTCTAGTATGAGAAAAAGACATGGCCTGCAAAGCCCTACATATTCTACTCCCTTGATTTCTCCTTTGTTTTTATCTAATACCAGTTTCTCTACCCATATACTATGTTCTTAGCTACACAAGTCTTTCTGCTATTCCTTAAACACTCTAATCTCATTACTGCCTCAAGCTTTTGAACCTGCTGTTCTCACTGCCAAGATTGCACATCTTTTTTTTTTCTTTGTAACTGCATCCAACTATAGAGTTTAATATGAGAAGTGATATCTGTTGGTGATAATAGGATTTTTTATTGATTAAGGTATTACATATGCATCCTTATCCCCCCATTGCCCCCCCACTCCCCCACTCATGCCCTCACCCCCTGTTGTCTGTGTCCATTGGTTAGGCTTACATGCATGCATAGAAGTCCTTTGGTTGATCTCTCCAACTTACCCCCACCCTCCCCTACCTTCCCTCTGAGGATTGACGGTCTGATCGATGTTTCTCTGTCTCTGGATCTGTTTTGGTTCATCAATTTATGTTGCTCATTATATTCCATAAATGAGTGAGATCATGTGATATTTATCTTTCTCTGACTGGCTTATTTTGCTTAGCATAATGCTCTCCAGTTCCACCCATGCTATTGCAAATGGTAAGAATTCCTTCTTTTTCACAGCAGCATAGTATTCCATTGTGTAGATGTACCACAGTTTTCTAATCCACTCATTTGCTGATGGGCACTTAGGTTGTTTCCAAATCTTAGCTATTGTAAATTGTGCTGCTATGAACATAGGGGTGCATATGTCCCTTCTGATAAGTGTTTCTCATTCCTTGGGATATATTCGTAGAAGTGGGATCACTGGGTCAAATGGAAATTCTATTTTTAGTTGTTTTGAGGAAACTCCATACTGTTCTCCACAGTGACTGCACCAGTCTGCATTCTCACCAGGAGTGAATGAGGGTTCCTTTTTCTCCACATCCTCACCAGCACTTGTCATTTATTGATTTGTTGATGATAGCCATTCTGACAAGTGTGAGATGGGACCGCATTGTCGTTTTGATTTGCATTTCTCAGATGATTTATGACTTTGAGCATGTTTTCATATGTCTCTTGGCCTTCCTTACGTCCTCTTTCAAAAAGTATTTCACAGACCTAGAACGAACTCTCCAAAAATTCATCTGGAATTAAAAAAGACCCCGAATATCTGCAGGAATCCTAAGAAAGAAGAACCAAGTAGGAGGGATCTCAATACCAGATATCAAGCTGTATTACAAAGCCACTGTTCTCAAAACAGCCTGGTACTGGCACAAGAACAGACATATAGACCAATGGAATAGAATAGAGAACCCAGAAATTGACCCAAATCACTATGCTCAATTAATATTTGACAAAGGAGGCAAGAACATATAATGGAGTCAAGACAGTCTCTTCAATAAATAGTGTTGGGAAAATTGGACAGATACATGCAAAAAAATGAAACTAGACCACCAACTTACACCATACACAAAAATAAACTCAAAATGGATAAAGGACATAAATATACTAGAGGAACCCACAGGCAGCAAAATCTCAGACATATACTGAAGCAATATCTTCACCGATACAGCTCCTAGGGCAATGGAAACCAAGGAGACAATAAAAAAATGGGACTACAACAAAATAAAAAGCTTCTGCACAGCAAAAGAAACCATCAACAAAACAACAAGAAAGCCCACTGCATGGGAAAACATATTTGCCGATGTTATCTCCGATAAGGGTTTAATCTCCAACATTTACAGGGAACTCATACAACTTAACAAAAGGAAGATAAACAACCCAATACAAAAATGGGCAAAGGACCTAAATAGGATTGCACTTCTTCCAGAACTTTGCCTCCCTGGTTTTTTCTAGATTCAAATATTACTTCCTCAGAAAAGCCTTCCCTGACTACCTCCAGTCTAAAGTAACTAACTCATACTGCCTCTTGGTAATTCTGTTTTCACAAAACTCAGGATTTGTTTTAAAAAGTTTTAAATAAACTGTTAATTTTGCAATACTTTTAGATTTACAGAAAAAATGCAATTATAGTTCAGAGTTCCTATTATATCCCAGTTTCTTATATTGTTAAAATCTTATGTTACTATGATGTATTTTTTACAACAGAAAAACCAACATTATTATATTACTGTTAACTCAATGCCACATTGTATTTGAATTTTGTTAGTTTTTACCTAATGTCCTTTCAGCTCCATGATTACTTCCAGAACACTGCTGCCAGGACACTGAATCATGTTTAGTCATTATGTTTCCTTAACCTCCTCATGTCTTGGATAGTTTCTGAGATTTTCCTTATTTTTGATGAACTTGACAGTTTTGAGAAGTACTGGTGAGGTATTTTATAGAGGGTCTCACAATTGAGGTTTTTCTGATGTTTCTCTTATGGTTAGACTGAGGTTATGGGTTTTAGGGAGGAAGACCATAGAAGTGATGGTCATTACCATTAGAATAGATCAAGGGTATTACATGCTATCAACGTGACTTATCACAGATGACGATAACCTTGATCAGCTGGCTGAGACAGTATTTATCAGGTTTCTCCACTGTTTATTTACTCTTCTCTCCCCCACACCTTCCTTTACAGTTCCTTCTGGAAGAAAGTAATTAATCACACTCCACACTCAAGGGATGGGAGATAAGGTCTACTTCCTTGAGTGGGGAGTATCTACATAAATTACTCTTCTGTACCAGAGATTTGTCCCCTCTTCCCATTTATTTATCCCATCATTTATTTATATTAAACATTCACCAGCACACCACTGGGTCTGTGTTTCTGTATGAACTCATGGATATTTATTTAGTATTTTGGGTTATAATCCATTACAATGTTATTTTTTGTTGTTGCTTACATTGTTCCAGATTTGGCCACTAGGAACTCTTTCAGATTGACTCCTATTTCTCTTTTATATGCCTTCATCTTTTTTGTTCTTTGAACACTTCCTTACTTTCTGGTAGTATAAGATGCTCCATACTCATATTGTATATTCTGTGCCTTAACATTTCTTCAAGAAGCCCCAGTTCCTTTAATTGGAAAATTATATTAGAAATCATAATCTGGGCACTGACTGTGCTTGTTACTCTTACTTGCTTATAAACCCTGTCAGTAAACAGAGCTAGAAAATATACATATGCATATGAAACCATGTACACACACTTATCAAGATTATTTTCTGTATCTGTTCATCTGCATATTAAGCTAAAGGTGAGTTTATACTGATGTCTCCACTTCTAATTCAATATCAAAGGGTTTATTCTACCTCCTTGCTTATCTATAACCTCTTACTTCAACAGTGAGAAATCTGACTCCTACCATCTGCCATCCATTTACTTGTTTATTCAATCTCAGTATACATGGGTAGCAACTTCAGAATTGTTAACCTGTCCTCTCATGAGAAACAACTTTACCAAAACTATACTACAATGCTTATATTCAGTTCATCTTGTCTTAAGTCTTATCCTTTCCAATCAAAAGACCATTTTCCAAGGTCAAAACCCAGTTTTAAAGCATCATAATACTTTCTGGAATAGACATGTTTATTTATATATTGTTTGTTTTCCAAGATAGAATACAAACTTCAGAAGAGTAGACAAAATTTGATCTCTCCATCTTGCAAAACATTCTAACCTGTCAGCACATCAAAATAATGCCAAGTATAGTTAATGTTTATTTCATACAAGGGTAAAGTCATTCACAATAAAACATGTTTAACATTTGATTCCACTCACTTAGCCAAGTGTAATTAGTTACTGGGTGAACAATACATTCCTTGAACACATGGGGAAATGATAAATAAAATGCCAATGAATTAAATTTGTACTGAAAAATAAGACTGCCAACAGACATGAATACTCATAGCAAATAATCTGCTTCTTCTTTCTGTATAGAAAAGTAATATATAAACCATATTTACTGACAAAAATCAAATAAAGGTAAGGCTAGTCACTGAGTAACTGGAGCCACATGCGGGGCAGAACCCTGGGACCTTGATCACCTCATCCTCTATAAAACTCAGCAATTCAAATAGGTTATTGAAGGAAGCCTGACCCTTCAAGTAGGTGTGCTCTGCCCTCTTTCACCTCTCCTCAGAGAGAGTATCCATTTATTACAGTGGATCCATATTATGGTTTCACAAAATAACTTTAAATCTATACCCTTACATTATTACTGATAAGATCTATGACCCTGAACTGTTGTTAAATACTTAATAGCTGCATTCTAGACAATTACTGGATAAAATAATTTTATGCTCACCACTATTCATCATTTATTACCAGTTCAATTGATACAAAAATAGTATTTCATAAGTGTTGTTTGAATGACATGTGGTACATATAGTTTTCCAGATATTTTAAAATTAATTCTTAGATTGTCATAATAGAAGATCTGATGCCTAGATCACATTATACTGCCTCCATCCCTTGTTTCAACACACCCTGAAATGTTTTCCCACTAGTGTTCTTGAAACATAGTCTAAGAAACAACCTTTTTAAACTGTGTGGTGCTGTTGTAGGGATAAACAAATCTGTGGAATTAAAATAGAGACCAAAATTTCTTGTTTGATGACATTGACATTTCAAATTGGGTGGCAGGATTAGAGGTAATAATAAAGGGGTGTTTTTCATCTTTTATATATCTTCCTATTGTTTGCTTATTTTTAGTAAAACTAGTTTTATTTATTTAACTTAAACTGAAAGATAGTAACAAATAAAGAAATATTCTAGAACTAGCCTGGGTAGTAATTGCAAAGATGGTGTTTATTTAAAAAAAATAATAATCTAATTTTATGACCTTGCCCTGAAAAAAATAATATTTCATTTTTATGCTAAAATAATTATACTCTTGAGCAATTGTTTTGTTTAGTGTCATAAAACCTGTAAACTATGTAATTGTTTTTTTTAAATTTCTTTATTGATTAAGGTATTACATATGTGTTTTTATTCCCCCATTGCCCCCAACCCCCCCACTCATGCCCTCACCCACCTGGTGTCTGTGTCCATTGGTTAGGCTCATATGCATGCACACAAGTCCCTTGGTTGATCTCTCCCCCTTACCCCCACCCTCCCCTACCTTCACTCTGAGGTTTGATGGTCTGATAGATATTTCTCTGTCTCTGGATGTTTTGGTTCGTCAGTTTATGTTGTTCATTATATTCCATAGATGAGTGAGATCATGTTATATTCATCTTTCTCTGCCTGGCTTATTTCACTTAGCATAATGCTCTCCGGTTCCATCCATGCTGTTGCAAATGGTAAGAACTCCTTCTTTTTTATTGCAGCATAGTATTCCATTGTGTAGATGTACCACAGTTTTTTAATCCACTCATCTGCTGATGGGCACTTAGGCTGATTCCAGATCTTAGCTATGGTGAATTGTGCTGCTATGAACATAGGGGTGCATATATCCTTTATAATTGGTGTTTCCAGTTTCTTGAGATATATTCCTAGAAGTGGGATCACTGGATCAAATGGGAGTCCCACTTTTAGTTTTATGAGGAAACTCCATATTGTTCTCCACAGATTCTGCACCAGTCTGCATTCCCACCAGCAGTGCAGGAGGGTTCCTTTCTCTCCACATCCTTGCCAGCATTTGTCATTTGTTGATTTGTTGATGATAGCCATTCTGACAAGTGTGAGATGGGACCGCATTGTCGTTTTGATTTGCATCTCTCTGGTGATTAGTGACTTTGAGCATGTTTTCATATGTCTCATGGCCTTCTTTCTATCTTCTTTCAAACAGTATCTATTTAGGTCCGTTGCCCATTTTTTGATTGGGTTGTTTATCTTCCTTTTGTTAAGTTGTATGAGTTCTCTATAAATGTTGTAGATTAAACCCTTATCGGTGATAACATCGGCAAATATGTTTTCCCATGCAGTGGGCTTTCTTGTTGTTTTGTTGATGGTTTCTTTAGCTGTGCAAAAGCTTTTTATTTTGATGAAGTCCCCTTTGTTTATTTTCTCTTTAGTTTCAATTGTCATAGGAGCATTATCAGTGAAGAAATTGCTTCTGCATATGTCTGAGATTTTGCTGCCTGTGGATTCCTCTAGTATTTTTTTTAATATATTTTATTGATATTTTACAGAGAGGAAGGGAGAGGGATAGAGAGCTAGAAACATAGATGAGAGAGAAACATCGATCAGCTGCCTCCTGCACACCTCCCACTGGGGATGTGCCCGCAACCAAGGTACATGCCCTTGACCAGAATCGAACCCGGGACCCTTCAGTCCACAGGCCGACGCTCTATCCACTGAGCCAAACCGGTTTTGGCAGATTCCTCTAGTATTTTTATGGATTCCCATCTTATGTATAAGTCCTTTATCCATTTTGAGTTTATTTTTGTGTATGGTGTAAGTTGGTGGCCTAAAGTTTCATTTTTTTTTGCATGTATCTGTCCAATTTTCCCAACACCATTTATTGAAGAGACTGTATTGACTCCATTGTATGTTCATGCCTCCTTTGTAAAAAATATTAATTGAGCATAGTGGTTTCGGTCAATTTCCGGGTTCTCTATTCTATTCCATTGATCTATATGTCTGTTCTTGTGCCAGTAACAGGCTGTTTTGAGAACAGTGGCTTTGTAATACAGCTTGATATCTGGTATTGAGATCCCACCTACGTTATTCTTCATTCTCAGGATTGCTGTGGATATTCGGGGTCTATTTTTATTCCAGCTGAATTTTTGGAGAGTTCTTTCTGGTCTGTAAATATGCCATTGATATTTTAATGGGAAGTGCATTGAATCTATAGATTGTTTTGGGTATTATGGACATTTTGATGATGTTGTTTCTACCAATCCATGAACACGGTATGTTCTTCCATCTGTTTATGTCTTCCTCTATCTCTTTTTTCAGTGTCCTGTAGTTTTCTGCTTATAAGTCTTTATCTCCTTAGGTAAGTTTATTCCTAGGTATCTTAAATTTTTGGTGCAATGGTAAAAGGGATTACTTTTTTAGTCTCCCTTTCTGTAAGTTCATTATTGGTGTATAGAAATGCCACAGATTGTTGGGGTTAATTTTTTGCCTAATTCATTTATTAAATCTAATAATTTTTTGATGGAGTCTTTAGGGTTTTCTGTGTACAGTATCATGTCATCTGCCAATAAGGACAGCTTTACTTCTTATTTTCCAATTTGCATGCCTTCTATTTCTTCTTCTTGTCTGATTGCAATGGCTAGTACTTCCAGTACTATGTCAAACAGGAGTGGTGAGAGTGGGCATCCCTGTCTTGTTCCTGTTCTTAGGGGAAATTGTTTTAATTTTTGCCCATTGAGTATGATGTTGGCTGTGGGTTTGTCATATATGGCTTCTATTATGTTGAGTTATGATCCTTCTATTCCCACCTAGTTGAGAGTTTTTATCAAGAAAGGGTGTTGGATTTTGCCGAATGCTTTTTCTGCATCAATTGATATGACTATGTGATTTTTATCTCTCAATTTGTTTATGTGATGTATCACATTTATTGATTTGCAAATATTGTACCATCCTTGAATCCCCGGGATAAATCCCACTTGGTCATGGTGTATGATCTTTCTGATGTACTGCTGGATCCAATTTGCTAGAATTTTGTTGAGGATTTTGGCATCTATGTTCATGAGGGATATTGGCCTGTAATTCTCTTTCATTGTGTTGTATTTATCTCATTTTGGTATTAGGGTGATGTTGAATTCATAGAAGGAGCTTGGAAGTGTTCCTTTCTCTTGAATTTTTTGGAATAGTCTGAGGAAGATAGGTTTTACTTCTTCCTTGAATGTTTGGTAAAACTCCCCTGTGAAGCCGTCTGGCCCTGGGCTTTTGTTTGCTGGAAGCTTTTTGATGACTGCTTCAATTTCTTCCATAGTTTTCAGCCTATTGAAATTGTTAGATTCTTCCTGATTGAGTTTTGGAAGGTTGTATTTTTCTAGGAATATGTCCATTTCCTCCAGGTTGTCTAATTTGTTAGAATAGAGTTGTCCATAGTATTTTTTAAGAATCCTTTGTATTTCTGTGGGTTCTGTTGTTATTTCTCCACTTTCATTTCTGATTTTGTTTATTTGGGTCCTCTCTCTTTGCTTGTTGGTGAGCCTGGCTAGAGGTTCATCAATCTTGTTTATCCTTTCAAAGAACCAGCTCTTGGTTTCATTGATATTTTGTATTGATTTTTTGTCTCTATGTTGTTCATTTCTGCTCTGATTTTTATTATCTCCTTCCTATTGCTCACTCTGGGCTTTTCTTGGTGCTCTCTTTCTAATTCTTTGAGTTGTAGAGTTATATGATTTATTACCATTTTTTTTTTTTGAGGTAGGCCTGTAGAGCTATAAACTTCCCTCTCTTCCCTCTCAGGACTGCTTTTATTGTGTCCCATAGATTTTGGATTGTTCTGTTTTTATTGTCATTAGTTTCCAGGATGTTTTTAATTTTTTCTTTGACTTTTGGTAACCCAATCATTGTTTAATAGCATACTATTCAGCTTCCAAGTGTTTGAATTTTTTGGATTGTTTTTATTGTAGTTTATTTATAATATTATGCCATTGTGGTCTTAGAAAATGCTTGGTATGATTTCAATCTTCTTGAATTTGGGGAGACTTTGCTTCTGACCCAATATATGGTCTATTTTTGAAAATGTCCCATGTGCATTTGAGAGATCATATGTTCCATGGCTTTGGTGTGAAATGTTCTGAAGATGTCAATTAAGTCCATATCATCTAGTGAGTCATTTAGGATTGCTGTTTTGTTGCTGCTGTTTGTCTAGAGTATTTATCCAGTGATTTCAGTGGTGTGTTAAAGTCCCCTACTATGATTGTATTGTTGTTGATCTCTCCCTTGATATCTTCCAGGAGTTTTTTTTTTTTTTATGTATTTGAGTGCTCCTACATTGGGTGCATATATGTTTATCAGGGTTATAGCCTCTTGTTGTATCTATCCCTTTAGTTATTATGAAGTGGTCTTCCTTATCTCTTGTTATGGTCTTCACTTTGAGGTCTATTTTGTCAGATATAAGTATTGCTACCCCAGCTTTTTTTTCCAGCTTTTTTTTTTCATTTCCATTTGCCTGAAATATATTTTTCCATCCCTGCACTTTCAATCTGTGTGAGTCCTTGTTCTGAGGTGGGTCTCTTGTAGACAGCATATATATTGGTCATGTTTTTTTTTTTATCTATTCAGCCACTCAATGTCTTTTGATTAGAGCATTTAGTCTGTTTATGTTTAAAGTTATTATTGAAAGGTACTTGTTTGTAGCCAGTTTTTATTTTCCGAGGCTGTGTTCCTTCTTACCTTTTTGTTTCTTCTTTTTACAGCATTCCCTTTAGCATTTCTTGCATTGCTGGCTTGGTAGTGATAAATTCCCTTAGCCTTTTCTTGTCTGTGAAGCTCCTTATTTCCACTTCAATTTTGAGTGATAGGCTTGCTGGATAGATTATTCTTGGATTCAGTCCCTTGCTTTGTATCACTTTGTAAATTTCCTTCTATGCTTTTCTGGCCTGATGTGTTTCTGTTGAGAAATCATTTGCTAATCTAATGGGAGATCTCTTGTATGTAACTTTCTGTCTCTCTCTTGCAGCCTTTAAGATTCTCTTTTTGTCTTGAACATTTGCCATCATAATTTTGATGTGTCTTGATGTGGGTCTTTTTGGGTTCATCTTGTTTGGGACTCTCTGTGCTTGTGTGATTTTTTTCTTCCCCACATCAGGGAAATTTTCTGACATTATTTCTTCAAATAGGTTTTCTAACCCTTGTTCCTCTTCCTGTTGTTCTGGTATCCCTATTATTCATATGTTGCTTCATTTCATGTTGTCCCATAGCTCCCTTAGGCTTTCCTCCTGCCTTTTAATTTTTTTCTCCAATTGAAGTTCAGTTTGGGTGTGTTTTGCTTCCCTGTCTTCTAATTCGCTAATTCAGTCCTCCGCTTCTACTAGTCTACTGTTGAAACTTTCCATGGTGGTGTTTTTTATTGCAGCTATTTCACTCTTCATTTCTTCTTGACTATTACATAAGTTATTGATTTTTTTTCATCCATTTCTTCTTGATTCTTACATAAGTTGTTGACTTTTTTATCCATCTGGTTTATGAACAGTATGACCCTTATTCTGAATTATTTTTCTGACATATTGCATGCCTTAATTTCACTTAACTGCTTTTCTGGCAATTCCTCCTTTTTTTTCCTTTGGGGCTTTCTTTGTCTACCCATTTTTGATCTCACTGACTGATCTAGATGTTGAGTCATGCAGGGGCTACTCCTTGGGTGGCAGTGGCTCCTCGGGCTGCTGTTGCTCCTTGGGTGGTTGTGGTAGTGGCTGCTTCTCAGTTGGCTGCATCTCCTCTGGTAGGTGTTGTTAGTAGCAGTGGTGTCTCCTCTGGCTGGTGGGGGAGGCTGCTTGCACAGCTGTTGTTCCTTGGACAAGGGTAGGCTGATCACGAGGCTGTTGCTCCTTGGGTGGGGGTGGGTTGCACGTGGCTGCTGCTCCTTGGATTTGGGCTGGCTGCACGCTGCTGCTGTTCCTTAGTGGGGCAGGCTGCTTTTGAGGCTGCCACTTCTTGGAAATGGGCAGGTTGCTTGCGTGGCTGCTGCTCCTCGGGCAGGAGTGAGCTGCATGTGCAGCTGCTGCTCCTCAGATGGGGGTGGACCGCTCACCCAACTTTTGCTCGTCAGACAGGTGCAGGCTGCGTGTGGCTGCTGCTCCTTGGACCAGTGTGGGCTGCTCAAGGCTGCTGCTCCTCGGACGTGGGAGGTCTTCTTGTATGGCTACTGCTCCTCGAACTGGGGCAGGCTGCTTGGGTGGCAGCTGCTCCTTGGGTGGAAGTGAGCTGCACATGCTGTTGCTGTTCCTCATATGGGTGCAATCTGCTTGCATGGCTGCTGCTCTTCAGATGGGGGATAGGCTTCTTGCATGACTGCTGCTCCTCTGGCAGGAGTGAGCTGCACATGCACCTGCTGCTCCTCAGACAGGTGCATGCTACGTGTGGTTGATGCTCCTTGAACCAGTGTGGACTGTGCAGGACTGCCACTCCTTGGATGTGGGCGGTATGCTTGTGTGGCTGCTGCTCCTTGAATGGGGGTGGGCTGTTCACGGTGCTGCTGTTCCACGTATGGGGGTGGGCTGCTCACACAGTTGTTGTTCCTCAGAAGGGGACAGGCTGCTCATGACGCTGCTGCTCCTCGGATGGGGGCAGGTTGCTCGCACAGCTGCTTCTCCTTGGACAGGTGCAGGGTGTGGTCTGGGCACAGTTGCTGCTCCTCAGACTGGGGAGTGGGCCACTCACACAGCTGCTGCTCCTTGGACAGGGGCAGGCCACGTGAGGCTGTTGCTCTTAGGCCTGGGGTGTGTTGCTTGCAGGGCTGCTGCTCCTTGGACAGGAGCAAGCTGCTCACATGTCTGCTGCTGACGTGGTTGCTGTGCCCTGGGCTAAAGCGTTGGGCTGGTCAGAGGGGAGCATACTTCAGAACTCACAGGAGTCTGTGCCCGGGGTAGCTGGAGACTTGTTTACCATGGGACCAGAGCCGAAGTAGCAGGTTCCTGGCAGGGCTGGCTGTAGAGTCCCAGGTGTTCTCTGAGGGCACCCTGGGTGGAGGTGAGGCTGGGCTCCCAATTACAGCAGCTCGCCCCTTTAAAAAGGCTAGGCCTCTGAGGAAAAGTCGGCTTCCCAGTACTGTTTACAATGGTAGCAGAGCCCGCCTAATTAGGCGAGCCCAGTTAGCCTGTTCCCAAAGGTTCTGTGGGATCTAACTGTGCCACAAACACAAACACACACACACACACACAAACACACACCACATGACCACACACTCCTCTTTTGCTCCCTCCCTCACGCTCTCTCCCTCACTGCCACCTTCTTTCTGCCTCTGAAGTTGGGTCTGGGGTATTATTGACCCATTCATGGATGGGGTTTCCTCTCCAGGTGTCTGGTTATGTGGCTCGCTCTCTAGCACCTGGTCAGAAAGAATGAAATTTTCACCTCAACAAGACATAACAAAAAGGGAACAAAGCACAAATGTACTCACAATACCAATAATCCCACTATAAGTGACCACCTGAGAAAAGAGAATTAGGGAAGAGAAAAGAGAACACAAATGATATCAAAGGGAGAGAAAAAAGATAAGAGAGAAAAGAAAAAGGAAGAAAAAGAATATATATACACTGAGTGGCCAGATTATTATGATCTCTGAATGCATAATAATCTGGCCACTCAGTGTATATGCTATATAATAAAAGGCTAATATGCAAATTGTCCCCTCAAACAGGAGTTTGACCAGAAGGCAGACCGGCCAACTGCCCATGTCCCCTCCCCCTGGCCAGGCTGACCAGACCCCACCCATGCACGAATTCATGCACTGGGCCCTCTAATATATATGTGTGTGTGCGTGTGTGTGTGTGTGTGTATATGTATATGTATGTATATGTATATATATTAGAGGCCCGGTGCACAAAATTCGTGCATGGGGGGGTGTCCCTCAGCCCAGCCTGCACCCTCTCCAATCTGGGACCCCTCGAGGGATGTCCGACTGCCCGTTTAGGCCCGATCCCAGTGGGCTTAAATGGGCAGTCAGATATCCCTCTCACAATCCAGGACTGCTGACTCCCAACTGCTCACCTGCCTGCCTTCCTGATTACCCCTAACCACTTCTGCCTGCCAGTGTGATCACCCCCTAACCACTACCCTGCCAGCCTGATAGCCCCTAACTGCCCTCCCCTGCAGGCCTGGTCACCCCTAATTTTCTCTCCCCTGCAGGCTTGATCACCCCCAACTGCCATCCCTTGCAGGCTTGGTCCCTCTCTACTGCCCTCCCCTGCTGGCCATCTTGTGGTGGTCATCTTATGTCCACATGGGGGCAGTCATCTTTGACCACATGGGGTCAGCCATCTTGTGTGTTGGAGTGATGGTCAATTTGCATATTATTCTTTTATTAGATAGGATTAGATAGGATAGAGGCCTGGTAAATGGGTGGGGGCCAGCTGGTTTGCCCTGATGGGTGCCCTGGATAAGGGTGGGGGTTCCCTTGGGGCATTGGGCAGCCTGGGTGAGGGGCTTATGGTGGTTTTCAGGCCAGCCATGCCCCCTGGCGACCCAAGCAGAGGCCCTGGTATCTGGGATTTATTTATCTTCTATAATTGAAACTTTGTAGCCTTGAGTGGGGGCCTGAGCCCGCCAGAAAGCTTGGCTTCCTCCATCGCTGGGGGAAACTCAAGCCTCCTTCTCTCTCCAGCTCCGTGACTGCCGCCATTTTTGTTGGGATTTATTTATCATCTATAATGGAAACTTTGTAGCCTTGAGTGGAGGCCTGGGCCTGCAGGTGGAAAGCTTGACTTCCTCCATTACCTGGGAAACTGAAGCCTCCTGCTTTCTCCATGGCTGTAGCCATGTTGGTTGGGTTAATTTGCATACTTACTCCTGATTGGCTCATGGGCGTGGCCTGTGGGTGTAGCGGAGGTATGGTCAATTTGCATATTTCTGTTTTATTAGATAGGATAGGATAGAGGCTTGGTGCATGGGTGGGGGCCAGCTGGTTTGCCCTGAAGGGTGTCCTGGATCAGGGTGATGGTTTCCTTGGGGCATGGGGCTGCCTGGGTGAGGGGCCTGTGGTGGTTTGCAGGCTGGCCACGCCCCCGGTGACCCAAGCGGAGGCCCTGGTATCTGGGATTTATTTATCTTCTATAATTGAAACCTTATAGCCTTCAGCGGATGCCAGGGCAGGCCTGGAACTTGGCTTCCTCCATCTCCGGAGAAACACAAGCCTCCTGCTCTCTCCATGGCCGCAGCCATTTGGTTGGGTTAATTTGCATACTCGCTCCTGATTGGCTGGTGGGCGTGGCTGGTGGGTATAAGGGAGGCATGGTCAATTTGCATATTACTCTTTTCTTAGATATTACTCTTTTATTAGATATGATATAGATTATTATGTGTCCAGAGATAATAATAATCTGGCCACTCTGTGTGTGTGTGTGTGTGTGTGTGTGTGTGTGTGTGTATGTAAAACACCACAGAACCAATAGATAAATCAAAAAAATACAAACACCCAGCAAAGAGGGTGGGGGCAGAATCTGTAGAGGCTGAGCTTATATACAGAAAATAAGGTTAAGAATTGGATTTACATGGGGATGACCTCTGTTTAGTATAGAGGAAGTAGAAAGGGGATGGGTGGATAAAAAGAAAGAGAACAAGAAGAAAATAATAATAATAATAAATTTATAAAAATTGATTTCAAAAATGGTATAAAAATAAACAATAGCAAATAAAAATAAAATAAAATAGAGTGATGGAGAAATAATGCAAAAAGAAATAGAAAATAAAGCAACAAGCAAAAACAGGAAAACAAAGAAAAAAGAAGACAAAAAAAGAGATAACAAAATAATAAAAATAAAAATAAAAATAAAAATGAA